>NC_043018.1:16115614-16190614 GCF_006345805.1 Octopus sinensis | reverse complement strand
GTGAGGACGCGATATTTATTTGCAGTGCTCCAGCATGGCCACACCTTTCGGGTGGAACAAGAAAAGAACATTTCGATGAGGGGTTAGGGTCTCTCCTCGCTGCCAACACCTGGGACCCCATTCACCCGCGTATAGCCTTGCTCCCGACTTCCGTGTTTACTATTAAAACTATGTCGTCTTGTCTGCCTGCCACTTAAAACAAATACATTATTATGGAAGCTGACACATTAAATAGGCGCTCTAGTTGTCATTTAGAACAGACAGGCTTGGCTATTCAACCATTTGTCCTTTGTGTGTTTTTAAAAGAAATGACTGAACGGGGCTAAAATACCTACCTCGATGTTGATGCAAGTGGAGGTCACATGGAGAAGAATTTCGCGTTTTGCTCTGCAAATTCTATTCCTGTGAATGGGCATTAGGATCAAACACCGCTTTACGGTCCTAAATTCAAATTAGGGCCTTTTGACTGCTCTTACTAGTCTTAAATTACATGCCGTAAGATCGCCTAAATTATAATTTCTCGGCCCGAGTTCCAAATGAGTTCTTTACTGCGCTTTTCCCGGTCTTAAATTATAATTCCTCTGTTTAAATTGAAATTTGTTTTGTTTTTGCGGTCTTATGTTAGGAGTTTGTTCCACGGCCGGTCGTCCTCGTGCGTAAATTTAATATTGTCGACCCCAAACTAGATTCTGGACATTCTTGCTATACACGGAAAAATCTGAGCAATTTTAAAATTTAGTTGCTGTGGTTCTGTGTTGAAATGGTGCGGAAAACGTCATTTAATTCCCAAATTGGTGCGTGGGAACGGTGAGGTGGGTCAGCCTGCCCGACTGAATATCACATGAGGAACATTGCCAAGCTTACTTGATGAAAATACAGCGAATGCATTATTATTATTAGTAGTATTATTTGTTCGCTTGTTTGTTAATATTCATTTGCTGTTGTCATTAAGCCAAACTACTAAAAAGATCCATACATATATGTATTGAAGGTGCCGAAGGCTTCTTCAAAATATCTGGCGAATTAAAAATACATAACTATATTCTCATCGATTGGCACAATTTCTTTGTTAATATATAAAGTTGGATGTTTTTATAAGACCGTAAAAGCAAGGGTATTCTATTTCTGGTATGTGCACGCTTTGATATTCGATATTGCAATGAAAATGTTATGTATACGTTGACAAAAGCTCACTGGGCCTGGGAAACAAATATATTTCCTACTGTAACTAATAATAATAATAATAATAATAATAATTAGACTGTCACCTGATGGAAATGAAATGACAGAAGAAACGAAGAAATGTTGGCCTTTGTGTCAAGGAATTCTTCTGCTTTGCCGTTTTTATAAACAAAAACAAAACGTCTTTCTTGGCGGGAATTATTGAAATATAGATTTCATAGGGGATACAACTTCTCTTCACACACACACATACACACATTCTTTTACTAAATTCGGATCTTTCCCCTTTGAACGGCAGATCGAGTACGTGTGTGTGTGTGTATATATATATATATATATATATATATATATATATATTAGAAGAAATGAAGTACTCAGAAAATCGGATGGTTTATATTTACAGATATTTATTTGTATATTACATTTTTTATATATCATATAACTTAGATCATGTATTAGCGCTTTCTCCCATTCTAGTGGGGTTTTCAAATCAAACTAAGTTCCTGTGTGAGGAGTTTTGACCCTTTTATAGTGGTATTGAGTTTGTGGTGGTGGGGAGGAATATAAGACAGTACAAGAGGGTGTATATATATATATATATATATATATATACACACACACATACAATGGACTCCTTTCAGTTTCTGTCTACCAATTCCACTTACAAGGCTTTGGTTGGCTCAAGGCCATGGTAGAAGGCACTTGCCAAATGTGCCATGCAGTGGACTGAACCTGGAACCATATGGTTAGGATGCAAACTTCTTATGAAACAGCCACATCAATAATGAACACACACACACACACACACACACACACATATACACACATACATGTATGTATATATATATATACATACATGTGTATATATATATAGACACAAACACACACATATACATAAATGAAATCATTAAACTTAAGGAAAAATAATGGCAGAAATTTGAAGTTTGATTTTAATTGAAGCAGCAGCTCCCACTGCAGAGTCAAATCTCATACTACAGCTCAGCTACATCTAGCATCTCCGACTATTTGTTGTTTGTTCCTTCTCGAGCCACACCTGGCTCATAAGGGCCAGTGTTCCGGTTTCCTTAGTGTATTGGTTCTCCACCTGGACAGGACACCGGTCTGTCGCAGGTGAGCTACAAAATGCTGGAGGAAAGAGTGAGAGAAAGTTGTGGCAAAAGAGTCAGCAGAAGTTCACCGTTACCTTCTGCTGGATTCGCGTGGAGCTTAGGTGTTTTGCTCATAAACACACACATCGCCCGGTCTGAGATTCGAACCCGTGACCCCTCGACCACGAGTCCGCTGCTCCGACCACTATACCATGTGCCTCCACATCTCTGACTATCACTCACTCCCACTCCATTTGTCTCATCTCTCTCTTGCTATTGATTTTATTGTAACTTAGAATTTTCAAACAATTAGTAACACCTTCATTATCGACTCAGGTGTCAGCTAATTGCAATTATAACTGCCTTTTAATCTAATGTGTTCTTTTTACTAACTCTTATTTTTTTATTTCATATTTTCTAGGTGTTGCTCAAAGAACTTCCATCTTAAACTCACTCTAGTTCTTCACTCATTTGGAATGGTCACTTGAGACAGAAAGGAACCAAAATATGTATAAGAAAAAAATTAAGATATTAAATTCTTGTCTTTAAAATTATTCTTCAATTTAACGAAAATTTAAAACAAAAAAATGAACACAGCCATTGGAAGAAGAAAACGAAAAAAACCTCAAAATAGTTGAATTCCATTCTTAAAAAAAATAAATACATATATATATATATACTAAGTTGTTTTTAATCAAAGGAAGGAAAACATTCTCAAATATGGATGTTAAGAAGAAATGTTCCATGAAAACTCCACATTCTGAGAAGGATTCCTCAGCTGAAGATCATCTGCAAAAAACTCCAAAAAAATCTGTATCTTCCGAAGGATGTCGTTCTTCGGAACGAAGACGAAACAAGCCAGAATTTTCGATGCCAAAAAGGTCAGATGTCTGGGACAATATTAAAGATGTGCCGTTGAAAGGAATGGGTTCGCTTATTCCACGTAAAATTGTTAATGACTTTGTAGTTAATAATTATCGTTATAATCATGATCCTAATTACACCAGTGGAGAAGAGAGTCCTTTTGTTGAAAGCGCTGAAGAGAGTGACGGTTTTACAAAAGCCAAAACAAAACAACAAAAAGCAATAAAGAAACGAATAAAAAATTCTTCAAAAAGACAACAAAAGGGTTCTGATTCATCAGAATCCTTTGACAGTTCTGAGGAATCGGTAATGAAAGCAAAGAAACTTAATCTAAAAAGTATGTGCAAAAAGGTCCATACTAAGAATTCTGCTAAAAAGCCCTTAAGTGAATCACTAGAATCTTCAGACAATTCTGACAATGCCATTGTGAAATCTGCTCTCAGAATACGGAAGGTGATTAGTTCCGAGTCAGATTCTACAGAAAGCCAAGAGAAAATTTCAAAAGCTGCCCAAATTTCTCTGATTTCTAAACGGAAGAAAGCACCACAGGCACTCCAGAGTAGCAGCAGCAGTGTTTCCGACAGCGAGGTCGCTGGGGGGAGAGGGGATAAGTCTAAAATGGAAAGAGATGAGAAAGCGAAAAGGTTGTCTGTCATGAACAAATCAGTAAAACACAGCCATTTCAAATGGGGGTCCAGTGAAGAAGAGGAGAAGGAAAAGATTGTGAGTATCACAAAAAAGGCTAGAAACGCTGGAACCATTTCAAGCGAATGGAGTGGTTCTGTATCCGATGTTTGTGTGGAGGATTCTTCAGAAAACAGTGTATCTGACCGTGACTTTATTTGCAAAGATCTTCCATCTGCAGCCAGTTCCAGTAAAACCGTAGGCAAGAATTCAGACAAATAGACATTTGATCTCGACCGACTGTTTGGCAATGTTTTGCTCATTGGAAGGTTCGGACCTGATGCTTGTTGAACCAAAATAGAATCGGTTTTACTTGCATATTCTATTAATGTAAAAGTAAAGTCTGCAATTATTTGCAGAATAACAGTAAGACACTGGCAGTGCAAGACATTGATATGGTTTCAGTCTCTGATGGAAGCCATTTCACTTCACTTTTGTTTCTGGGAAATGGCATGAACACCACTACATTACATGACCTCCCAGTTTATAATCCAAGACATATTATCATCTTGCCAAGAACTTTCTATTGTCTTTGGAAATCATTTAGTTCTTGGTTTGCATTTTTTTTTTGTTATGCTTAGTCTAAGACGGAGAAGGGCAGAACCTTCTGTGACCATTTTTTTATATGACATTAAAGACTTGTAGAGATGAATGTTAGGTGGGATTCAATATTTTTGTCATGTTGTCCCCTAGTGTAGAAACCATGCCTCGTGGGCGTAAGCTCTAACCTAGGGGACAATATGCCAAAAACATTGAGTTAACATAAAATTGAACTCTTGATCTGAATGTTTGCAACAGAGTGAACCCAGCAAACGACACACCCAGGCGCCAGATTGTGGGGTACTATGGGTTTAGCCTTGCAAGGGATGAAGCTCACCACACAACCATCACATGATGCTGTAGCATTAAAAGCAGGTCCATAATCCGGTGGCAACATTGACTACTCCTATCACCAGACACACACACATACATAAAGATATATATATATATATTTTTTCATTTAGACATAGTAGGCCCCTTCATCTCACCATATAAAATTTTTTTATTTTAAATACCTACTAGGCGCAGGAGTGGCTGTGTGGTAAGTAGCTTGCTAACCAACCACATGGTTCCGGGTTCAGTCCCACTGCGTGGCATCTTGGGCAAGTGTCTTCTGCTATAGCCCCGGGCCGACCAATGCCTTGTGAGTGGATTTGGTAGACGGAAACTGAAAGAAGCCTGTCGTATATATGTATGTATGTGTATGTGTTTGTGTGTCTGTGTTTGTACCCCTAGCATTGCTTGACAACCGATGCTGGTGTGTTTACGTCCCCGTCACTTAGCGGTTCGGCAAAACAGACCGATAGAATAAGTACTGGGCTTACAAAGAATAAGTCCCGGGGTCGATTTGCTTGACTAAAGGCGGTGCTCCAGCATGGCTGCAGTCAAATGACTGAAACATGTAAAAGAGTAAAGAGTATAAAATAATTATAAAATAGTAGGTATTTAAAATAAAAATTCTTTTTTATATGGTGGGATGAAGGGGCCCTACTATCTCTAAATGAAAATATATATTTCTTCATTGAGAATAATTTGAACCCCTGTTATGCCGGAATTTTTATTCCCTAACAAATAAAATTAAATATATGGTAAGATCAACAAAAAGAGTACTCCATCTGGTGAAGGATATATTTTACCATAAATTTTTAACACTATATTTAATGTTAGATGCCTGTCACTATATATATATGTATATATGTATGTGTGAGTGTGTGTGTGTGTATTATATATATATATATATATATATACACATGTATGTGCACACAGTTAAAGGAATGAAAAGATATCAAGCCAATTGTAATTGTGTACATATATAAACATACTATTATATAATATATATATATGTACATACACATATGAGAGAGAATCCACTAAAGTGGATGCCCTTACGCTAGAGAGAGATCCGCATGAGTCTCAACCACTAAAAATTGTTCTCACAAAAAAAACTTAGCACACTATGAACGTAAGCGAGCAGGACAAATGAAAATAACAAAAATAGTAATATATATACATATATGTATATATATGTATAGTATATATATATAATATAGTATAGATATATATATATATACATATATGTATATATAGTGATAATATATAATATATATATAGATATATATTAATATATATTATATACACACATAATAGTGTAAATGGTGGGGGGCACATACCCCTGGCGCCAATTGAAGGGGTGGGGCACAGAATTGACCGTAATACGATAAGCTTGAACTCCATTTATAAAATTTATGAAAGTAAACATTCATAAAATAGAGTTTTTAATTAGAGGGCTGTACCAAACTGGCAGGTAAATGGACCCTGGTAAAGTATTTGTTTCTAGAATATTGCTTTAAAAAATTAATTACTTGTAAGAAATAAGTACTATATAATATCATGGATTTTGTAATTGGGCTGGGGGCACACTTTTGTAGCATGCCTTGGTTACGGTTTACCCTAGTTACATCACTATATATATATATATATATATATATATATTTATATTAAGGGCATCACTATACTTAAATGCCTCATGCATAAAGGGAATAATTAATAATTTTTCTCTTATGAGGCTTTTTACGCTGACTACTTGATAAATTCTTATAAAGATTTTATCCTATTTTTAAATTGTGTATATATATATATATATATATATGCATGTATATATATATATATATATATATAGGCGCAGGAGTGGCTGTGTGGTAAGTAGTTGTTTACCAACCACATGGTTCCGGGTTCAGTCCCACTGCGTAGCACCTGGGCAAGTGTCTTCTACATAGCTTCAGGCCGACCAAAGCCTTGTGAGGGATTGGTAGACGGAAACTGAAAGAAGCCCGTCGTATAATGTATATATGTGTTGTGTGTCTGTGTTTGTCCCCCTAGCATTGCTTGACAACCGATGCTGGTGTGTTTACGTCCTTGTTACTTAGTGGTTCGGCAAAAGAGACCGATAGAATAAGTACGGCGGGTCGAGTTGCTTGCTTTAAAGGCGTGCTCCAGCATGGCCGCAGTCAACTGACTGAAACAATTAAATGAGTAAAGAGGATAGTATATATCTATATATTATATAGATATAGATAGATATATTAGATTAATATAATAGGTATATTACAGCAATAGTACTACAATTGATCTTGTGCATATTTACTTTTTTTTTTTTGTGTATTTCCTTACAAATGCATTACACACGCATTCACAAACACACATATAACTATTTCCCACTACCACCACAAACCATCATCATGATCATCATCATCATCATCATCCTCATCGTTGCTTTTAATTCTTTTACCATGCTGGCATGGGTTGCACGAGACTTGTCAAAGACTGTATTCTATGGCTGGAGACCCTGCTTGCCTGTCCTCCCTCCCTCCCTCCCTCTTTCCTACTTCCCTAATGCCATCTTGGTTCGTACTTGTATTCTAAAAATAACGTACTTTATTCTGCTGGTCTTTGCGCATCATACCACCGAACTGTTTATATGGAACGTTGTTGACATCACTGAAAAGAAATGCGGAAACGAAGGCAAGCAGACACATATGAATACACACCCATGCTCTTCAGGCTCTGATGACACCGACCAAAGGCAGACATTATTCAGTCTTTAATGATAACAATATTTATTGCATTTTAAGGCAGCGAGCTGGCAGAAACGTTAGCACACCGGGTGAAATGCTTAGTGGTATTTTGTCTTGTCTTTACGTTCTGAGTTCAAATTCCGCCAAGGTCGACTTTGCCTTTCATCCTTTCGGGGTCGATAAATTAAGTACCAGTTGTGCACTGGAGTCGATTTAATTGACTGGCCCCTTTCCCCTAAAAATTTTGGGCCTTGTGCCTAGAGTAGAGAAGAATATTTATTGCATTTTTGGAGTTTCACTTACAAAACATTGGGTTTACTAATGTCATGTATTAACACACACACACACATACATACACAGGGTGTCCATAAATTATCTTTACAGAGTTGACTGGAAATCGTAGGCAAAGAAATAAAGTTTTATTAGATACATGAGAACATTTCCTCACGGATTCCATTGGTTGCAGGTAATGAAGTCCATAACAAATTGTGGAAGTTGTAAAGATAATTTATGAACACCCTGGACATACATACATACATACAGATATGAATTTCTATACATACGTATCTGTAAACCACACACACACACACACACACATACATACATACATACATATATATATATATATATTTATATTTATATGTATGTATGTATGGATGGATGTCTATGGATATACGTGTATATATAAATATATGTGTGTGTGTGTATAGATGTTGCAAATAAGAAAGAAATTGTGTTCATCAAAAATCAATCAATCATGTATTATACTTTGACTTTGATGCATTAAAAATTAGAATTTTTATAAAAAATAAATTTGGAATTTTCTTTTTTATTTCAATTACCATTTATACTTATAGACATTAGGCAGCACCTAACTGTTGTTTGTCCAAAGAAAACATCCCTAACACACACTCACACATTGTGTGTATGTATGTATATGTATACACACATACATATTTTAGACCACACACACCCAGTGTATAAGCACTATGCATGTTTGCCTGTAGGCTGTGGTGTAGCATGGTGGAGAGGACTCCTTCAAGGTGCTGGGTATAAGAATATTTGAAAATCGTGGACAGGTGAGACAACTCACCCCAAGTCCCATTCAGGAGTGATAGGCATCGATGTATTGCTATTTTTTTGTGGCTTATCAACATCACATTTTTGAGTCAAATCAGATGCAAACTGACTCACCTGTTTATGATTATACACAAATAAGGTAAAAGAAAAACATTTGCTGGTATGCCATGGTGATGTAGACATCATCATCATCATTTAATGTCTGTCTTCCATGCAGGCATGGATGGGACGGTTTGATGGAGCTGGCCTGATAGAAGACTACTGTAGGCCACTGTGTCTGTTTTCACATGGTTTTTACATCTGGATGCCCTTCCAAATGCCAACCACTTCACAGTGTGGACTAGGTGCTTTTTATGTGGCACCAGCACAGGTGAGATCAGTTTTGGCATGGCTTTTTATATCTGGATATATATATATGCCTATACCATCATCCCTCTCTACTCTACTTCTGCCAACCCCATCTTGAATACTGTTGCCAACTGCCCCCCCCCCCCTATATGAAGCAACTCATTATGAAAGTAGAAGCATTCCAGAAGTCAATAACAAGAAAGATAGATGGTATGAGAGGCATTGACTATGGGGTCAACTAAAAATAACTCAATCTCTACTCTCTCCAACGCCACCTGGAGCGCTACATCAGTTGTGTTATGTGGAAAATTTTCCATCAATATTGCACAAATGATGTTGGCATCAATTTTAAAATCCATCCAAGACTTGGCCTCCATGCTATCCGCCCACTACAAAAATTGAACTCCGTACACATAGCAACATTACGTCACAACTACTTTACCTCAACCGTTCCAGCTCTCTTTAATACCATACCAAAATACGTGAAAACGGAAACAGATCCCATAAAATTCAAATGTTCACTGGACAATTTCCTTCAAAGAATCCCAGACCAACCTCCTACACTTGGATGTGTCTCCAACAATAAAAACTCCTTGTTAGAGTAGGCTATGGTGCTCCATATATGACTAAAAGACTTCACCAGGTGGTGGTATTAAGTCAGATATAGCCTGGGCATATACTGGCCGAAACCTATCAAAGTTTTATATATATGTGTGTGTGTGTGTATATATATATATATATATATATCATCATCATCATCATCATCATTTAGCGTCCGCTTTCCATGCTAGCATGGGTTGGACGGTTCAACTGGGGTCTGTGAAGCTGGAAGGCTTCGTCAGGCCCAGTCAGATCTGGCAGTGTTTCTACGGCTGGATGCCCTTCCTAACGCCAACCACTCCGTGAATGTAGTGGGTGCTTTTTTACGTGCCACCTGCACAGGTGCCAGACGAGCTGGCAAACGCCACGAACGGATGGTGCTTTTACGTGTCACCAGCACGGGGCCAGGCGATGCTGGCAACGGACACGAACGGATGGTGCTTTTACGTGCCACCGACACGGGGCCAGACATACATATATATATATATATGTATATACACATACACACACACAACACACACATATATATATATAATATACACATACATGTATATATATATATATATATAAACGACGGGGTTCTTTCAGTTTCCGTCTACCAGATCCCCTCAAGGCTTTGGTCGGCCCGATGTTAAAGTAGAGGACATTTGCCTAAGGTGCCACGCTATGGGACTGAACCTAGAACCATGTAGTTAGGAAGCAATTATCAAATAAGGGAGATGCAGGAATCTGTCTGCTCTCGAATCACGTTTGTAAATTTCTCCCTATTTCAAATAATACATTATCCGTTATACTGGGTGCGGCAAAAAAAAAGTCAGATTCACCAGTCATATTAACTCTTCCAACAATAAACGCAAAATATGCAACAATCTAAAATATCATAGCCACTACTCCCAAAACAGTAAAACATTAGCTACACGACAGTACCAATACCATTTAGCTAACTTTATTAGCGCTGCTGTAACGTAGGTATAAAATGTGGAAGTTTTTTCTGCCGTATGCGGTGCAATTTCCGAGTCAACGTTCTGAGTTGAAATTAGCGAATTTCCTAGCCCAGGGGAGATAATTCTGATTGTCAATATAAATATAAGGAATTTAGTGATTGACAAATATTTTCTTTGATACTTTTTAAATTTTCAGAAAAGCCTGAACGTCAGAAATCTCATTTATTTTCCTTGAGGAAACGGTAGCCCTTTGTTTAAATGAGTTACCAATTTGTTAGGTCAAGATGGTAAAAGACCAGACTGAGATAGAATTAACTAAGTTTTGGTACTCTGGGTTTTGAACAAGCTCTATTTTCCTTGATGATGTGTTTTATCGCCCAGTGTGGGTGGGTGTGTATGTAGATCATGTGTGTGTTTGTACATGTTTTGTGTGTTTGTGGATATTTATATGTATGTGTGTACTTGTGCCTCTGTACTTGTGTATGTATGTGTGTCTCTGTACTTACCTATGTGTATGTGTGTGTGACTGGTACTCAGGATCTTATAATTAAATGCATGTTACAACTAACGTATTTTGCTGTGATTTGACTGGTGTAAATGAAAGAATTCGAAATTACAGGGGTTTTGGGCAATAAACAGTCATGAAATGAAAAAAAACACAAACAAACAAAAAAATCTGGTGACAATTTTTATCATTATAATAATAATAATAATCCTTTCTACAATAGGCTCAAAGTCTGACATTTTTGGGGAGGGGACCAGTTGATTACATCGACCCTAGTGTGTAATTGGTACTCAATTTATCGATCCCGAAAGGATGAAAGGTAAAGTCGATCCCTAAAGGATGAAAGGTAAAGTCGATCCCGGCGGTATTTGAACTCAGAACACGATGACAGACGAAATAGCGCAAAGCATTTCGTCCGGGTGGGTAACGATTTTGCCAGCTCATCGCCTTATATTATAATAACGATGATGATGATTTATTAAGGCGGCGAGCTGGCTTAATCATCAGGCAAAATGCTTGCCTTTCATCCTTTCGGAGTCGATAAAATAAGTATTAGTTGGGCA
This sequence comes from Octopus sinensis, assembly GCF_006345805.1. NCBI lineage: Eukaryota > Metazoa > Mollusca > Cephalopoda > Octopoda > Octopodidae > Octopus > Octopus sinensis. Next base: position 16,179,121 of record NC_043018.1, on the reverse strand, counting down.
TTGAGGTTGATGTAATCGACTTGCCTGCTCTCCAGAAATTGCTGGCTTCCCGCCAAAATTTAAACCATTATTATAGTTGTTGCTGTTCCTATTATTACTATTCTGATCCAAGCTTGCTGGATCAGAAATGATCTGGCGCGACAGCAACAACAATTAGCGACATACGAAGAACCCTCCATGTGGACAGTCAATCTGCTAGAAAGAGCTACAACCTCTGCATAATATTTAGGCTTTAATAGATTATTGCAGGCGTGGCTGAGTGGTAAGAAGCTTGCTTCCCAACCACATAGTTCGAGATTCAGTTTCACTGCGTGGACACTTGGGTAACCAAAGCCTTGTGAGTGAATTTGGTAGACAGACTGAAAGAAGCCGTCATAACCCAATACAACCTGTTGCACGGTCGGGTCGTGGGCGACTAAACTGGCAACCCCGTCAAGCTTGCTTGGTGAGGAGGGTGGTTGTTAGTTACCCAGCAGAAAGAAGAATAAGACCTGCTCATGAACAGTCAACGGCCACCCAACAATATGTGTACCTGTGTATGTTATGCGCGGGAATGTGAAAATACCAGCGTTAGTGTCAAGGCGCGCGGGTGGCCCGCTGCGAACGAGCAGTCCTTCTGTTGCTGTCACATCTCTCAGGAAAAGGGAAACCCCGAGAGAAAACCTGCGATACTAACAATATTCGACAATGTAGACTAGTTCTTCTTTTCGAGTTTATGTTGTCCATGTTCAAGGAGTGGGAATAGATTGGTGCAAATCCTTTCCCCACTGTAAAAAGATCATCATGCACAGGTATCGCTTGAAAAAATTACCTCTCACAAAAATGGCTGGTCGTAACCTTCGCATGTGTGGGACTTTCGATCAGGCGATGGCAATACTCGAACACGAGTCTGTAGCCATCGTTAATATATATATATTATATATATATATATTATATATATATATATACACAAGAAATAAGATAACAACTAATCCATTCTTGTTTATAATCACCCCACATTATTTTATGGTTAATACCATATAGATTTCTGGTGCATCTAAGTTAAGTACCGCATTCATGTGAATTCATCGGAACTCACTTGAATCTTAATTGCTTTTACTGAATATATATATATATATATATATATATATATATATATATATCATACAGGGCCGGATTAAGACCCTAAGCACTTAGAAGATTTTGGTGCCCCCATAAAAGATTATGTAATTCGAAATATAAGTAATAAAGCATAAAATAAATTTTTAGTTTTCAGAACGAACCAAAACAGAGGGAAAATAATGTTTATTTTTGTATCTTTCCACTTAATTTATATTTGAAAAGTTTCCTCCAACTTTTTTGAATTGCAAAGTCTTTGAATCAGATCCTCAAAATTAATCTTAGGTAACACATCTGCATCTTTACTTAGTAGAGACAAAGGCATCCCGAATATTATTTTAGCGAGTTTAAAGTGATTTTTTTCGTGCCGTAAACCATTTGCCATTTCTGTGGTGCCCCCCTTGATATCCTAAGCACGTGCTTATTTTGCTTAATGGTTAATCCATCTCTGTCTGTCTGTCTTTATGTATGTATGTATGTACGTACGTATTGCATGTATGAAGCGTATTTGTATGTTATGATTGTTGTAAATGAGTGTCAACGTTTCTAGTGTTCTGTAGAAACATGTCTTGCCATGGCGATATATTTTGCTTAGAAGCAGGTGAGGTTTGGCGACGGTAAGGTCATCCGGCCGTAGAATAGTTGCCTCCACTGCCCTTGACTACGTTTCAGATTCTCCCAGCTTCAACAGCCGAAAGGCGATGTTAACGTTTCAAAAGGGCGATGCAAAACCTGCAATTGTAATAGTTTCAAACAGGGAGAGGAAAAAATAACGAGAAATCAGAAATTACTTATTTTGCTCCCCAAATCCTAACCCTAACCCTAACTCTAACTCCTTCTTTCACAAATACATTCGCGACCATTCCAGTTTTTGTTATTTTCCTAAACTAATGCGTCTTAAAATATAGTAAGGTAGCAGAGATGGTCAAATTTGGAACGCGGGAAGGTTACGATTGGAATGATTAAAAACAACAAAAAAGATGGGATGGTGTCGCTCGAAAGCTTTTGAGAGACGGGATGATCACGTCTGGAACGCCTTTAAAAGGCCACATGTTTTCGCGTGTCTGCGTATACGACTGTTACACATGGCACAGAATCCAGACTGGTTCTTTCCAGCTTTGTAATTTTTTTTTTTTCGGTAAGCGGCACATTTTCAAAGGCATCCGGCTACTCGAGAAACGAAAAGATTTTGCGGCAAATATTTTAAAGAAATGATTTTTAAAATCTTGGTATTTGTGTAAAGATACGATATAATTATATACAACCTGTCTTATGTAATAAAAAAAAAATTTACACACACACACAACAAAAGAGAATATAATAATAATTAATTAATCGAAATCGTTAATAATAAAAGATAAGCACTATTTTATTTCCCGCGAATTTTCTTTATTTAAATGTCACATAATGAAACTAAATGAATATATTGTTAATCAAAGTAAAGAATAATTAGCTACGAATAAAAGATGTGAAAAACATCCAACCGTTTTAGGCGCTCCCGCCAGGTTTTTCGTGATACCTGAATATGCCATCCCATAATTATTTTTCTGCAAATCCATGTGCTTCAGTTTGCTGTCTTCTTTCAAAGACATCACATCTCGCTCTCTGATCGTCCACACAGACCACGCAAATAATTGCTTCACACTCACATATAACAAGGTAGAATCATCTTATTTATTTCTTACATTCCTTTATTTATTTATACTACTTTCTTTTAATACCATTCTTTCGTCCTTTCCCCCTATTTTAATTAATTTTTATACACATATTTTTTTGCGGTTGAGAATCTTCTTAGACGTTGGTGTTTAAAACGTGGTCCCAAGTACCACAGAATCTCTATCGTTATGGATATTGGGAAGAATGTTTGTTTGACTATTTGATATACTTGTACCGTTTCCAGACATAATTCCACACTTCGAGCATTCACAGCATGTTGGGCCAGATGGAAAATTAACCGGAAAAGCGAAATTTTCCATAAGCCGCTTCACTTGAGGAAAGATTCATTTCATTGTGCGGTGAATAAAATGGCGCGAAGTTGCCGTGGGATAGTTTAGTTCTGTTTCGTGTCGATTTCTATTGAAAATTATGAAAATTATGAACCTTTTGTAGAATAGTAGGGGGGAAACTATAATAACCAATTTAGTTAATTTAGTGGTGAATCGATTGAGATGCAATTAGGTAAGCTCTGTTCTGTGTAATGCTGTACGTAACGTGAAGATAATCGTTACGAAATAAATCCTACATTTACTTCACTTTGTTTTATTAGAAAAAGAATTTTAAGAGAAAAGAATTACTTCTATTAAAAATGGTTCTTAATTTTCCTTGTTAAATTAAAAATATATTTGAAGTTGAAAGATTTATTTTATCATTATTCATTCCGTCGCATCCACATACCACCAACCAACCATCAATGGTTGGCGGGGAAGAAAAAAGTCTTATTAATTCCTGCTTTCGATATGGAAACCTTTTGAATCTGTTAAAATATCGTATTTAGATATTTTTTCACTTTTGTTTAGGATTTCGGAAAAAAACTAAGGATCAATTATTATTTTAAGCAACAATGAATCGAATCAGTCGAAAAAGGTCGGTTCTTTTGGACCACGTGTCAATCGGTGATCTTCCTACACACTCACAAATGCTTCATAGAACTTGGTTAATGGCAAAAGGAATCATTTCTCATTCCTCTCTCGTTATCTTCTCAAACCATTGCAAGTTTCGCATCACTATTTTGTACTCTTGCATTATCTTTGGGGGGTAAAAATTGATCGGCACAGTAGTTGTGTAACGATTTTTTCAACTTTGACCCAATTCGTTCTTCTTTCTCACACTAATTTGATAATTTCGAAAAAAAGTGATAAATCTAAATTGTGGCAAAAATTAATAATTAATGTCTAGTTTCAATACTTTCGTCTCTTCCACTGCATGGTGCGCAATTATATCAGGAAGAGAGCCATTCAAGCAGATCGTGAAAAAAAGCTGTTGAGAAGATATTTAGGCTGATATTTTATTAATTTCATATGATTCTCTTTCATCTGACATAACCAAAAACGAAAGAAAGTCGTTATAATAAAAATTTCTGCAGCATTCCTGATCTAATTGCGGTGCATGAGTTTAAAAAAAATTTTTTTTTTACCAAATATAATTCTGCAGAATTGAAAAATTAAAATTTACCTTATCTCTGCCGTATCTAAATTTGCCTTTGATACATTCAGAGACAACGGAGATAATTACCTGAAATCGTTTTCAGGTTATATTAGTATTTTATTGTATTTTTAATGCATTTAGGGACAAGCATTTGCTTTACGGATGTAATTTTTGTAAAGATGTGAACATCTGTACAAAAGATATATATTTTATTTGCAGTAATATACTCCACCGATATATTTTTTCTCTCCATGCAATAAACCTTACTCTGCTCTCATACCCGTCTGTAATACATAATATATAAAATATCGGCATTCGCCACCAAAATATATTAAAGAAAAAGGTACTTGTATCGCAGAGGAGTAGTACCAAAGAAAAAAGACTAATTTAATATACATTTGTTAAAGATCTGTGTATATTATATTTCGGTTGAGTCGGTGCCTTGCCCCTCTTTCTGCCTTAGAATGCTGAAAGTCTTGAGGCAAGTTGATAGTATCGATTGCCTTCAGACAGTCGACACTAAACTTAGATATAGTCGATCGTCGGAATGGTAAGCTCGCCATATATAATGGTCTGGTTTGTACGTAACAGCCTCTTATAGAAATTAATGGCTTAATGCCAAACACAATGCTTGTATCTGATTAAGTGCCTCTTAACTGAATTAAAATCTTATCTGGTTTACTCTACTGCTTTTCTTTCTCCTCCCCTCTGAAGTCCTAGATGTGTATTAACCGTTGATGTTCCTTACTCTAAAATTATGGTCAATTAGTCCAAGAACGAAATAAAAATAATTAAAAGGTCCTCTGCTGAGACGCGAACTCTAATATCGCTTGCTTGCTAACGTTTTTGTGTTTAGTTTCGGTGGTGGTTGTCACCTTTGGCAGTTTTTTTAGAAATCAATTTAGTGGCAGAGTATTTGGAATAACTGTTTCGAAGTCTTGTACTTCACAAGGAAGAAAAAGACATGAAAATGTGATTAGAAGGGAAAAAAAATCTTTCCCTTTCGTCAGTCGTTAGATTGCGGCCATGCTGGAGCACTTACCTTGAACTTTATTATTATTATTTTTTTTTTAAAGCTTGGTATTTATTCTAGCGTTCACTTTATCCGAACTGCCAAATCAAGGGAACGTAAACACACCACCACCGATTGTCAAGCGAGAGTTGGGGTACCAGACACAAAGATACAATAAAACTCCTTTCAGCTCCCACCTATCAAATCCACTCCCAAGTCCTTGGTCGGCCCGAGGCAATAAGACACTTGCCGAAGGTTCCACGTAGTGGGTATAATAAACCCGGAACTATGCACACAGCCACACCTATGAAAAAAAATTTAATCTTTTTTTTTTTTTTTTCAAGGAAAACAAACAAGGTCTTTCAGAAATAGTATTTCTGTTGTATGGAACAGGAATATTAAAAAAAAAAATGCAAAACCCAAATTCTGCTATTTTTCTTTCCTGCGGAGATTTTGCAATCCCCCCAAAAACGGCATTTTAAAATTTTAATTCCTCACCAATTTTTCGATTTTAATTTTTTTCAGTAATTTTTTTTTTTTGCGAAATACGTAGGAAAAAACGAAGAGTGTGGTCCACATTCTTTACGTTTGCCAAAAGAAAATTTTTTCAAAAAAATTTATCAGCACAAGGAATCTACCCCATCGAAAGCTTTTCAGCTAATTAACCAAAAAAAAAAAGCCCTTACGCTCGAGATGCACTTAGGCACTTTTTAGTGTGTCAGTGTGTCCATGCTTTAAGATGGTACAGAGGACTGGTCTTGTTCTCTTAGTTTGCTACGAGATTCTCTTTTTTTCTCTTTCTCTTTTTCTTGTTTCAGTCATTTGACTGCGGCCATGCTGGAGCACCGCCTTTAGTCGAGCAAATCGACCCCGGGACTTATTCTTTGTAAGCCCAGTACTTATTCTATCGGTCTCTTTTTCCGAACCGCTAAGTGACGGGGACGTAAACACACCAGCATCGGTTGTCAAGCAATGATAGGGGGACAGACACAAACACACACACACATATATATATATATACATATATACGACAGGCTTCTTTCAGTTTCCGTCTACCAAATCCACTCACAAGGCATTGGTCGGCCCGGGGCTATAGCAGAAGACACTTGCCCAAGATGTCACGCAGTGGGACTGAACCCGGAACCATGTGGTTGGTTAGCAAGCTACTCACCACACAGCCACTCCTGCGCCTATAATGTTAAGCTTTTTTATTCGAAGAGGAGTCCTGCCCTATTCTAAAAGTGCGTGTTCTTTGAGAGAGAGTTCATTTGCCCTCAGCTGTGTGTGTTTTAATCCGAAGCAATGGGCTTATCTCTCTCTCTGCCGTTTATATAACAACAAACAAACAAAGCAGGCTGCTGGATTGCTAAACAACCCACATGTGGATCCATGTGTCTCTCGAGCACAATAACCCACCGACGTTGGCTGCGGTTACACAATAATTCGTGCTAGAAAAAAAAAACAAGTAATGTAGGTTGACAAAGATCCACCATTATATTATATATAATAGAACTTGAGCAATTAGAATGAAACGATTTGGATGTGTTCCGTTTCTTTTTTTCTTTTTAAACAATGGCCATATTTACTGTGTCCTTCCTATTATATCAGACTGGTGGTCGTTTGGTTTGATCTCCATTAAGTCTAAGCTTGCTTTTTTTTTAATTAATATCTTCCGCAATCTATATTTTAATTAAAGTTGCGCTTTCTCCCCCCCCCTCCACTCCTCTCCTTATGTATGTTTCTTCTCCACGCTTTTCTCTTCTTTTCTTTATCTCTCTCTTCTCTCTTCCTTCTCTCTTCTCTCTCTTCTCTCTTCTCTCTCCTCTCTCTGTCCTCTCTTCTCTCTCCTCTCTCTGTCCTCTCTTCTCTCTCCTCTCTCTGTCCTCTCTTCTCTCTCTCTCTCTCTTCTCTCTCCTCTCTCTCTCTTCTCTCTCTCTCTCTCTCTCTCTTCTCTCTCTCTTCTCTCTCTCTCTTCTCTCTCTCTTCTCTCTCTCTTCTCTCTCTTCTCTCTCTCTCTCTTCTCTCTCTCTTCTCTCTCTCTCTCTTTCTCTCTCTTCTCTCTCTCTTTCTCTCTCTTCTCTCTCTCTTTCTCTCTTTCTCTCTCTCTCCTCTCTCCTCTCTCTCGCCTGTTTCTTTCTCCCAGATTTCTGCTTCAGTGGATCAAATTGTTCAGTGTTTTGTGTGTTGAGCATGAACAATGCATTCTGCATAAATCCCAGACGCATCAGACATGCTCCAGTAGCGACCATCATGCCTTTTGTTCTTAATTTTTTTGTTTTCAAACTTGATATGTAGGTGTAGGGACAGGTAGAGTACTCAATTTACACAAGGCGTAAATATAGCTTTAGAAAAAATAATAAAAATGGCTGTGTTAAGCAAGTGTCTTCTGCTATAGCTTTCGACTGACCAAAGCTTTGTGAATGGATTTGGTTGATAGAATTTGAAAGAAGCCTGTCGTCTGTGTGTGTGTGTGTGTATTTGTCCCACCATCACTGCTTGACAGTCGGTGTTGGTGTGTTTGCATCCCTGTAACTTGGAAGTTTGTCGAAAAGAGACTGATAGAATAAGTACTAGGCTGAAGAAATAGTCTTGGGGTCGATTTGCCCGGCTAAAAACTCAAGGTGCTGCACCAGCATGGCCACAGTAACAAAAAAAAAAATGCATAAGATGTAAATTGTTTCACCATCATCACCTGTAATCGTATATGTCGTGGGATTGGCCTTAATCAGTCGGCACTTTTAGTTGCTGCTGTTGTTGTTACCTGTACCTGTGGCAATGCCATGTGATCACTGACTGCACCAATCAGCTGGGAACTGGTCAATTGGTGCATTCAATACTTTGGATGTGGAGAGATAAGAGTACTGAATACACTGTGTGTGTGTGTGTATTATATATATATATATATATATATATATATATACACACACACACCTTTCTTTCTTGGGACACAAAACTCTGCTTGTGAAGACCTGTTGAGGCAAGTGAAATCAAAATCGATCAAAAATCAATGGAAATTGTAGTTGTGATACCAGTGCCGGTGGCACGTAAAAAGCACCAACCGATCATGGCCGTTGCCAGCCTCGCCTGGCTCCTGTGCCAGTGGCACTTAAAAAGCACCCACTACACTCACGGAGTGGTTGGCGTTAGGAAGGGCATCCAGCCGTAGAAACACTGCCAGATCAGACTGGGCCTGGTGCAGCCTCCTGGCTTTCCAGACCCCGGTCCAACCCATGCTAGCATGGAAAGTGGACGTTAAATGATGATAGATAGGAACACAGACATGATGTATATGCAATATGTGTATATATAATATATATCATCATTTAACGTCTGCTTTCCATGCTAGCATGATATATATATATATATATATATACACACACATATATATATACACACATATATATATATACACATATATATCATTCAACTTTGGTAGTAGTTGAATATTAAGGCTGCAATTTACTCACGTGCAGCATCTTTCAGAGCTTGTCACTAATTCAGTTCTTAATCAAATGGAAAACCAGTATTTTTAAAGAGGACTGGTCCCTAGCTACATTTTGGTATGAAAAAATTGAGATTTGATCCTGTAGAAAAAAAAGTTTTCATTTCAGAAGATTTTGTAGCAAAGTAACGTCACCAATCAAGTTTAGATCTGAATAACTTTTTTCATTATAAAAGCAAAATTTATTTCTCTTAGCTTCAATGATAGAAGAAAGGATGAAGAATTTCATAGTTTTGGTTCCATGCAACAAAACTTTGTATCAAAAAAGTTGAGGTAAAATATCACGAAAAAAAAAGGCAAAATGTTGGATTTAAGTATGATTAACTTGTTTATTTTAAAAACAACTATATTTTAATTAAGCTTGAATGATGGATCTCAATTAGAAGAATTTCATACAATGAAGTTTTAAAAGGAAAGAGCTATGAATATTTGTTTCTCAAATTTGAGGGTGATAATATAGTTCTAGGGGACTTTTAATATCACTGAAATAAGGAAAAAATTAATAACACTGCTAATTGACACATTTTTAATTAACATCATCATCATTGTTTAACGTCCACTTTCCATGCTAGCATGGGTTGGAAGGTTCAACTGGGGTCTGGGAAGCCAGAAGGCTGCACCAGGCTCTAATCTTGATCTGGCAGTGTTTATACAGCTTGATGCCCTTCCTAACGCCAACCACTCCGTGAGTGTAGTGGGTTCTTTTTACATGCCACCGACACAGGTGCCAGACGAGGCTGGCGAACGGCCATGCTCGGATGGTGCTTTTTACATGCCACCGGCACGGAGGCCAGACGAAGCCTGGAAAAATCATGGATTACATGGTTAAATGTGAGCAAGGAAAATAATATTCTTCTAGAAAAGTACAGGACAAGTTATTACACTTGGAAAAGGGAGTTACCCACATGATGGCTATTTCATTGGATTAATAGGTGTGTGTGTGTATGTGTGTGCATTTATGTATGTAGATGTCTGTGTGGTGTTTGTATATGGAACATGTGTAAGAAAATATGGTTGTATTAGCTCTAGTTGTAAATGTAAACAGGCAGAAGCATTTGTGTACATGGCAGGTGTTACAAGGTAAATATGTGCTAATTAAACCCAGCTGTTGCACACGTATATACACACACACACTCATAATTTAATGGGTTGGAGGATTTGATTGGATCTGATATCCAAGAACTGGATTGTGTTTCAGCATCGTCTTTGGTATAGTTTTTTGCAACGGGAGGCCCTTCCTTAGTGTCACAAACCATTTTATAGTTCGGACTGGATGCTTTTTCTCGTTGCCACTTGCACTGTTGAGATTGGAATGCATGTTTTATCTTTAGAATGGCGTTGTTGGATAAGTGAGAGGTCCAATCTGGCTGCTTTGAACATAAAACGGGTAGAACATTTGGGTCAGATATGGCTAGTTTAAATACTAAACTGTGTGAAGTTTGCAGGATTCAATGGAGTGCCAGAAACTTGATTGACCATTTCCCCTTCATTTGATAGAATCTCAACACCATTTGGAGGCTCATTTTTGCCATCAGAATCCTGTTATTTCCTCTCACCATCTTCTCGGTTCTGTAGTCTCATGTTAATGGTAAGTTTGAGTTTCATAACTTTGTTTGAGAATGAAGAATGGGTCACTATAGCTGTGCTGCTGATTTTCTTTAACTCACAAAGTATTTCCTGAAAGTCACTTAGAAACACCATTGTCTTGCTCCCAAAATGGTAAATAATTCTACTTCAGGTACATGCATGGCAGTGTGGTTTAACCCTTTCGTTACCAACCCGGCCGAAACCGGCTCTGGTTCTGTAGTACAAATGTCTTGTTTTCATAACTTTTGAATTAAAATCTTCCACCAAACCTTAGTCACAATTTATGTTCCTAACACTAGCTGAATGATAACCAAGTTATTTTACTAAATTCTTTTTTATATTTAAACTAATTGAAAGAAACACAGAGCATCTCAAAATATAAAGTAACGAAAGGGTTAACATGAAATATTTCTCAAAATTAATTTAGAAATGTTGTAGTTTACTACCAAAAGGTAAATCGTTTTATATAAGGTGCATAAATAACTGTGTGGTTTAACCGTTTGCTGTTATTAATTAACCTAGTGTTGAAACTTAAATTAACATTTTTTGATTGAAGGTTTTAATTTAACCCCCTTATTACCATATCACCATACATTGGCTTTGTTTGAATTAATTGAGTAAATTAACTTTGTCATTAAGTTGGTGCTTGGAAGATAACCATGGATTTTTAATGGATGGTTTTAATTTAGAATACTTTAAAATGAAGTTTGTGTCATGGAACGAGGGGCTGTTTCAGGTGCTTTGGTATCAAAAGGGGTTAAAACAGAAAGCCTGTTTCATAGGGGCCAGGACAATTTTGGGCAGGTTAGTAACAAAATTCTCGAAGTGCTTCAAAACGAGGACGATTATAACATGTTAAAAGGGTTGACACAGGAAATATTTTTGGGAAACTGTTTAAAAGCACTGAACTTGTTTCCATAAGGTAAACCCTTTTATAAGAGCCCTTTTCTTACTAGATTTCCCTTGAAATGCAATACCGCATCATCATCATCATCATCGTTTAACGTCCGTTCTCCATGCTAGCATGGGTTGGACGGTTCGACCGGGATCTGGGAAGCCAGGAGGCTGCACCAGGCTCCAGTCTTATCTGGCAATGTTTCTACAGCTGGATGCCCTTCCTAACGCCAACCACTCCGTGAGTGTAGTGGGTGCTTTTTACGTGCCACCTGCACAGGTGCCAGGCGAGGCTGGCAACGGCCACGGTCGGATTGGTGTATTTTACGTGCCACCGGCACGGAAGCCAGTCGAGGCGGCGCTGGCATCGGCCACGAGTCGGATAGTGCTTTTTACGTACCACCTTTGTTTCAATTTGAAATTAACAAGGAATTTAATAAGTTTGTACCTTGAAAGGGTCATTATACCATATTTGTTTTTGGTTACCCTTGTGTGAAAGCTGGAAAATGAGCATCACTTCTGTGGAAATGGTATCATTTGTTCTCATCTTCTATGGAAATATATCTAGGCATTGGGGGAAGCTGTGAAAACAATGCATGGTTCATTCAAAATGGTGCGAATAAATAAGCTTTACATTCGACAGTGTGTGGCTTTAGTGGTTTGGATATTCAGTTCATGAGTTCAATTCCTGGCAAAGCGTTTTGTCCTTGAGCAAGACACTTTATTTCACATTGCTGCAGTCCACTCATCTGGCAAAAATGAGTAGTACCTGTATTTCAAAGGGCCAGCTTTGTCACGCTGAATCTCTCTGAGAACTGCATTAAGGGTATTGCATATCTGTGGAATACTCAGCCACTTGCACATTAATTTCATGAGCAGGCTGTTCTGTTAATGGGATCAGCTGGAATCCCTCATTGTTGTAACTGATGGAGTGCCCGTTTTATGTTCAAACTAGCCAGATCTGGCTTTTCACATCTACCCTACAAGGCCATTCTAAAAGTAATTAGACACAAATTTTGAAATCTTTGAACTTTGAAATAAATGCCTGATTAATTCAGAAAAAATATGGATAAATAAGCTTTACATTTGACAGAGGAATCTGAATGTTGAAGGATTTAAAATGATCTAAATTCAATTCTTCCAACAAATCTTAATAAGGACAAAAGTTATTCCACTGAATTCTTCATGATTCTCCCCCCCACCTATCTTCTATCCATTTACACTCTTGTAAACCCCCCCTTCTCACTCCCCCTGTCCATTAATCTGTACCATTCCACTTTAACCTCTTGTACCTTGAAGGTATGCTTTGGCACATCTTCACCTCCACCTTTCCTTTTGTTCTCTTTCTCTCTGTCTCTCTCTGTTCAGCAAAGATAGTCATATACCTACTCTGTAGTAAGACACCTGTCTATATCCCCTTATAGCTTAACTCCACATCACCTGGTACAAATTGACCCCTCTCAATATTACGCTTCCCCCAATCGAGGGGAAGCTTTATCTTTGTCTTGCATATTACTTGGTGACCTCACCAGTGCTGGTGCCACATAAAAAATCACCCACTACACTCTGTAAAGTGGTTGGCATTTAGGAAGGGCATCCAGTCATAAAAAAACCATATTGATGCCAAAGCAGACAGAACTTGGCACGGTCCTCTGACGAGCCAGTGAGGGAAATTGATGATGTTGATGAAAGGCAACAGTTACCAGAGCATCAATTAAAGTCAGTCAGAGCTATTTTTCTCTGTCTGGTTGTCTGCCCAATTACATATGCTATGGTAAGTTCAATTATTTTAGATCTGGTTTTAGGTTGCTCTGACCTCTATACAAACACTTCATAGTTTGTTCACCTGCTTTATCTATATAAATAATCAACCAACTCGTTTACAAGCTTCGTTTGTTTGTCTTCTCTTTTGACTTATTTGCATAATTTCGTGTTCAGTCTCATTGCATAAGGCCCCTTAGTCAAGTGTTCTCTGTGTATGCCTGCAGGTGTGTGTACAAACACATATACATATAATTATATATATATATATATATATATATATATATATATATATATATATATATTGTATTGGCATCCTTTCTGTCTCGGGAGGTTGTGCATGTTTTTTTTTTTTTTTGTAGTCTAGTCCGGCTTTTATATTTCATGTCCTAATACATTTCCTGCTGTGGCTGTGTAGTCCTATCCTGGACAAACACTCCCTCTGGCAGGTACCGCAAATGTAGCGAAGACTGTTCCTGGCTGGTTGTAGTGCCATAGTCTCTTGTTTACGTCTCTTCCTTTCTTTCCATTTCTCCTCTCTCCCTCTGTCACTCTTTTGTATTCCCTCTTTTACTGTACGTCACCATTCTCCACGGTTGCTGTCACTCTTTTGTATTCCCTCTTCTCCTGTACGTCACCATTCTCCACGGTTGCTGTCACTCTTTTGTATTCCCTCTTTTACTGTACGTCGCCATTCTCCACGGTTGCTGTCACTCTTTTGTATTCCCTCTTCTCCTGTACGTCACCATTCTCCACGGTTGCTGTCACTCTTTTGTATTCCCTCTTTTACTGTACGTCGCCATTCTCCACGGTTGCTGTCACTCTTTTGTATTCCCTCTTCTCCTGTACGTCACCATTCTCCACGGTTGCTGTCACTCTTTTGTATTCCTCTTTTACTGTACGTCACCATTCTCCACGGTTGCTGTCACTCTTTTGTATTCCCTCTTCTCCTGTACGTCACCATTCTCCACGGTTGCTGTCACTCTTTTGTATTCCCTCTTTTACTGTACGTCACCATTCTCCACGGTTGCTGTCACTCTTTTGTATTCCCTCTTTTACTGTACGTCGCCATTCTCCACGGTTGCTGTCACTCTTTTGTATTCCCTCTTCTCCTGTACGTCGCCATTCTCCACGGTTGCTGTCACTCTTTTGTATTCCCTCTTTTACTGTACGTCACCATTCTCCACGGTTGCTGTCACTCTTTTGTATTCCCTCTTCTCCTGTACGTCACCATTCTCCACGGTTGCTGTCACTCTTTTGTATTCCCTCTTTTACTGTACGTCACCATTCTCCACGGTTGCTGTCATTCTTTTGTATTCCCTCTTTTACTGTACGTCACCATTCTCCACGGTTGCTGTCACTCTTTTGTATTCCTCTTTTACTGTACGTCACCATTCTCCACGGTTGCTGTCACTCTTTTGTATTCCCTCTTTTACTGTACGTCACCATTTTCCACGGTTGCTGTCACTCTTTTGTATTCCCTCTTTTACTGTACGTCACCATTCTCCACGGTTGCTGTCACTCTTTTGTATTCCCTCTTTTACTGTACGTCACCATTCTCCACGGTTGCTGTCACTCTTTTGTATTCCCTCTTTTACTGTACGTCACCATTTTCCACGGTTGCTGTCACTCTTTTGTATTCCCTCTTTTACTGTACGTCACCATTCTCCACGGTTGCTGTCACTCTTTTGTATTCCCTCTTCTCCTGTACGTCACCATTCTCCACGGTTGCTGTCACTCTTTTGTATTCCCTCTTTTACTGTACGTCACCATTCTCACGGTTGCTGTCACTCTTTTGTATTCCCTCTTTTACTGTACGTCACCATTTTCCACGGTTGCTGTCACTCTTTTGTATTCCCTCTTTTACTGTACGTCCACCATTCTCCACGGTTGCTGTCACTCTTTTGTATTCCCTCTTTTACTGTACGTCACCATTCTCCACGGTTGCTGTCACTCTTTTGTATTCCTCTTTTACTGTACGTCACCATTTTCCACGGTTGCTGTCACTCTTTTGTATTCCCTCTTTTACTGTACGTCACCATTCTCCACGGTTGCTGTCACTCTTTTGTATTCCCTCTTCTCCTGTACGTCACCATTCTCCACGGTTGCTGTCACTCTTTTGTATTCCCTCTTTTACTGTACGTCACCATTCTCCACGGTTGCTGTCACTCTTTTGTATTCCCTCTTTTACTGTACGTCACCATTTTCCACGGTTGCTGTCACTCTTTTGTATTCCCTCTTTTACTGTACGTCACCATTCTCCACGGTTGCTGTCACTTTTTGTATTCCCTCTTCTCCTGTACGTCACCATTCTCCACGGTTGCTGTCACTCTTTTGTATTCCCTCTTTTACTGTACGTCACCATTTTCCACGGTTGCTGTCACTCTTTTGTATTCCCTCTTTTACTGTACATCGCCATTCTCCACGGTTGCCGGCAACTGCCTCCCAACCGCTAATATATATATATCTCTCTCTATATAAACGGCAGTTTGTCTGTGTGTGTTTCTGTGTGTCTGTTTGGTTGTACCCTCACCCTGACCACGGCTTTCAACCGATTCTGATGAAACTTGACACACACATAGCCCAATGTCATAATTCAAAACTAACGCAGCGAAAATTTTGAAAAGTTCCCCCAGTTCTGAAAAAAATCGATAAATTCGACATGGAGTCGAGAATCAGAAACCCAAACCACAGACCGTCTAGGGGACGCAACTCCACCTTTTTTAACTCTCAAAAAAATTTACCATCATTTTCCCCCCATTTTTTTGCTATTTTTTGGCTATCATCATCATCGTCGTTTAACGGCCGTTCTCCATGCTAGCATGGGATGGACGGTTCGACCGGGGTTCTGGGAAGCCAGAAGGCTGCACCAGGCTCCAGTCTAATCTGGCAATGTTTCTACAGCTGGATGCCCTTCCTAACGCCAACCACTCCGTGAGTGTAGTGGCTGCTTTTTACGTGCCACCTGCTATAACTCTCAAAAAATGCTTTATAGTTATTTCCCTTACAAACCTGAGCAACGCCGGGCGATACTGCTAGTATACATATATACACACAGTCTTTTACTCTTTTAGTTGTTTCAGTTGACTGCGGCCATGCTGGAGCACCGCCATGAAGGGTTTTAGTTGAACAAATCAACACCAGGACTTATTTATTAAAGCCTGGGTCTTATTTTATCAGTCCCTTTTGCCGAACTGCTAAGTTATGGGGATGTGAACACAATACTGGCTGTCAAGTGATGGGGGGTGGGGGTCAGACACAGACACACAGATAAATTGAACCTGAAAGTTTGTGATTGGGAACCAAACTGCTCAGCTACGCCACACATAGGTGCATGCATGGCTGTGTGATAATAAGCATGCTTTGCAACCTCATGGTACTGGGTTCAGTCCCACAATGTGGCACCTTGACGAAGTGTCTTATACTTATCTCCCCAGGCTGATCAAAGCCCGATATTGGAGTCGATCTGTTTGTCTAAACCAGTGGTTCTTAAACTTTTTCAGGCTGCATATATGTGTGTTTGTCTATGTGTGTTCTCGTGTGTGTGTACAGAATTTTAATCTGGTGCATGGAAATAGAATAAAAATAATTCCAAAACTTTTGTTCAGTTAATTCATTCGCCCCAATAGACTAATTAAACCATTTCTATAGAGGTGTCTTGTGACAATGATGATCTTTAATCAGTGAACGTATTCTGATTACTGAAGAAATGTTTTATTCTGAGTCACATGTTGTTAACTTCTATCTCTTACATTGTTTGTGTGTGCATGCGTGTGTGCTTTTGTGTTTGTGTGTATGAAGTGGTGCTAAGAAACTTGTGGTCTGAACGGCAGAAGGTTTTTCAAGGAAGAAACCCCACTCGGGCAAGTGTTTTGCCCCTTAACTCCTATGGTAAAACATCGAAGAGGTGTAATGCCTGATGCGTAATGTCTCTATTTGTTATGTAATCATTTTGACGTTTTGCCGAAATGAGTGTATGTCTTATGAATTTTTGACTACCGCATTTTCTACTTGTGTGTGTGTGTGGAACGGTATAGCTGACAACCACAGAGTTCAATCTCACTGTGTGGAATCTTGGGAAAATGTAATTTTCGATGCATACCCTGCGAATGAAATTGGGTGGATAGAAACTGTATTGAAGCTTGTCAGAATGATTGTGTGTGTAATTCAAAGGGTACATTGTTTTGTGCTACATGCATTAAAAAGGTTGTTACTTTTTTTGGCAAGACTTAAAGGTCCCCTCAACCCTATTATTTGAGCGTCCTTGGTGCATTTTATCATGGCTATTGCTAGCTCTGGAGAATGAGAGACAGCAAGCAGTGGATAAAAGGGAGGAGTGAATGATGCATGAATGTAGCAAATAGCTTGTGGCAAGTATAAATGATGTGAATGGAATACATGTGTGGTTGATATGGGCCCTTATGCATTTGTCATCAGAATAGGTGAGAACTAAGGTGATAAGGATGAGAGTTAGGCTCTCTGGAACACACCCAAAACCTATTAGCAGATTGTGAGGCTGAGTGCTCAGTACTGCATTGGTTGGTAGATGTTCTTCATTTGTGGATTTTCAAGGCAACCAATTGTTTCATGTAGAAGAGATTGCCACAATTGTTCAAGCTTGTCACGTCGGAGTCTTCGTACTCATTTCGATTTTGGATGAGGTTATTCAGATCTCTTCCACATGAAACTATTGATTACCTTCTTAATCCATAAATAATTTATACATATTGTTACGAACCACCTGCCGTCGCTCAAACTCTTCGGAAAACCCGGGACCCTACCAAGTCGAGCGACGACGATTTACCGGCCTGATCGATCGGCGCACTCGCCACGGACTCGGGGAGAGAGAGAATTCGGTGGGGGAAGGCGGCAGCGAACCCGGCGACCGGAGATAGCAACAACAACAGGAAGAGATACAGAAGAAGGCAGTAGCTTACATTTAAGAACAGTTTATACAATTATTACAACATAAAATGAAATGTGATTCATAGCAGGTACATTAAAGAAAATACAAGCAACAAAATCAAAGCATTTAAACAGTTCACGTCGTTCTGTTACAATCAAAGGCATGCACAATACAGACCGTCAAAGCCATCAAAACATAATGTTCACATTAACGATACAGTTAACGATACAGTTCACATTAACGATACATTAGTCTCTCTCCTTCCTTTCTTTCTTTTCAACAACTCTTTTCACAATGGCTTTACAATTTTATTTCTTTTTCTCTTTAGCACTGTTCTTTCTGTTTCCTCTTTCCTTCTTTCTCTTTTTTTTTTAACACATCAAAATACAACAACCAAAAGACACAAACAAAACTTTACCGAATGTTCTTTCCAGTCTGCAACAATTTCAGAAACTACTACCGCAATGGCCATGCCCTCTCGCCGCAATCTCTCCCAGTTCCTTCTCAGCTCCTTAATCCTCTCTGCCTGTCTGCCTCTTTCACATTCACTGTCTCCGGCAGAACCACCTGTCACTAACTCGCTCTGTCCCCAACTGTGTAACAGACTCATATCTCCTGCTTTTTAAAGGGGTGCTTCCTCAAACTTTCTTTCACCTGAAAAGGGTCGAAGGTCTCCCCAAAAGCCATCACTCTCTCCAGAATCTGACGGGACAAAGGATTTACTCGCCTGCTTGACGCCAGCTCACAAAAAGTCGGTTGCAAGCACTGTCCTTGAATTGACCTACTCATAACAATATATATATATCATCATCGTTTAACATCTGATTTCCATGGGCTGAACAGTTCGACTGGGGTCTGGGAAGCCAGGAGGCTGCACCAGGCTATTAGACTGCGGCTATGCTGGGGCACTGCCTTAACCCTTTAGTATTTAAACCGGCCATATCCGGCCAAAATAGTTAATCTGTTTTATGTTCAAACTGACCAGATCCAGGCCCTCACACCTACCCTACAATGTTATTCTACATTAAGTAATTACACCATCAAGATCTTGAAGATATGAGATAATGCATGATGAATTCAAATCAATGGGAATCAATAAGCATTATGTTTGATTGAATAATCTGAACACTAAATAAAGGGTTAAACTTTTAGTCGAATGAATTGACTCCATTATTTTTGAAGCCTGCTAATTATTATAGTTAATTTGATCTGAAACAGGTAGAATATTTTCTCCAAATTTGGCCAGTTTAAATGCTAAAAATTAAAATAATGATGATAGTTGTATATTTTCATGTACAATATTTTATTTTTTCTTCCTTTTTCTTTTCCATCTCCAGAACATCAGACATTGTGTTAGGCCAAATCACATTATGAAGTACATTCTTGTGACAGGCGGTGTGATTAGTGGTCTTGGTAAAGGGGTCATTGCCAGCAGCATCGGAACTCTGTTGAAGGCATGCAATATAAAAGTGACATCGATTAAGATTGATCCTTACATTAACATTGATGCCGGAACTTTCTCTCCTTATGAACACGGTACGTAACTATTCTGATTATTATGTTTTAACCTTTTAAGCATTCGTATCACTCAAACGAAACGCTTATTTAATTAAATTGTTCTCAATTAATTATGCATTATCTTGTACCTACGAGATTTCAGTGATGTGGTTACTCTTTACTCTCTTACTTGTTTCAGTCATTTGACTGCGGCCATGCTGGAGCACCGCCTTTAGTCGAGCAAATCGACCCCGGGACTTATTCTTTTTGAAAGCCCAGTACTTATTCTATCGGTCTCTTTTGCCGATCTGCTAAGTGACGGGGACGTAAACACACCAGCATCAGTTGTCAAGCAATGCTACGGGGACAAACAGACACACACACACACAAACATATATACGACAGGCTTCTTTCAGTTTCCGTCTACCAAATCCACTCACAAGGCATTGGTCGGCCTAGGGCTATAGCAGAAGACACTTGCCCAAGATGCCACGCAGTGGGACTGAACCCGGAACCATGTGGTTGGTTAGCAAGCTACTTACCACACAGTCACTCCTGCACCTATTGTTTATTTTTGGAATAACATCGCAGTATGGGTGTCAGCCCAGATCTGGTTGGTTTGAACATTTTAAACAGGTACGATGTTTGGACTGGTTATGGCTGGTTTAACCCTTTAGCATTCAGTAATCTGTGTCAAATCTAATACTTATTTATTCACATTGTTTTGAATTAATCCTGCATTATCCCATAGCTACGAGATTTCAATGATGTGATTGATTAGTTTTAGAATGACATGGCTGGATGGGTGTGAGAGGCTAGACCTGGTCAGTTTGATCATAAAACAGGTAGAGTATTTTGGCCAGATATGGCTAGTTTAAATGCTGATAGGTGAACCCTTTAGCATTCAGTAATCTGTCAAATCTAATGCTTCTTTATTCACATTGTTTTGAATTAATCCAGTATTATCTCGTAGCTTTTGAGATTTGGTGCGAAAGACTGGATCTGGCTGGGTTGAACACAAAACAAGCTGAACATTTAGACTGGATACAACCAGTTGAAATTCTAGAGTTTCAGATGCCGAAGTGGAAACCCCTTTTGGTGTTGGGGATTTCCACTTCGGCATCTGAAACTCAAAACTCCACTGGGCTCCAGCAGGGGTTGGTGGTGAACCCTGCTGTACTCTTTCACCACAACTTTGTTTCACTCTTTCTTCCTGTTTCTGTTGTACCTGTATTTCAAAGGGCCTGCTTTGTCACTTTCTGTCATGCTGAAGACTATTGAGTAATTGTAACATATTATTTTATAGATATAATATATATATATATAATATATATTGGCCCTTAAATACCTGGAAGCTAGCTTTATATACTGGCCCTTAATGAGTGGAAACTCGTTATGGCCACCATTAGTTTGTTGCTAATTTGACCCCCATCTGCTGCGGTTGCTAACTAAACATATATCACAGGTTATCAATCAAGGCAGATCTTGCATTGACCATGGGTTTAAATACCGATGGCCATTGCTGAAGAAACGTCTGGCCGTGATCTGACCTTGACCTGGCCAGTCGAAGCTCTGTTAAACGATGCCAGTCCATTGATACTGCAACTTCAGCAGCCATCCAATAAAGCTGACTTTGTCTCTCCAGCCTAAAAGCGAAAGCTGTCTGTTTTTGTCTGGCCATCTGTTTAACAGCTTGATGCTTTTGTATTGGTACCGTTATGGTACTGCCTTCTTGGCAGTGGTACTCCAACTATCTGCATTGTTCTAAAAAAATCAATATACTATTTACGCATTACTGTGTAAACAGAGGGACTTGACTGGATAATCTAGTTGACATGTGTCTGAGATTACAGGCAGATGCAGCTAAAGATATATGTTGGAATATTTTAGCAGCAGCCAAGTTTGTGTGTGTCTGTGTAGCTAGAAATAAGAGCTAAACTGCTCTAATGCTGTAGTTAATGCACATGAATCAAAACATACCCTAACAGGGATTATAATCGTCCGAAGGGTGCTGCAATCGGCACTTTGAATGATTATGGTCCCAGTTAGGGGATAGGTTTTCATTCATGTGCATTAAACTACAACATTAGAGTGGTTTAGCTCTTATTTCTAGCAATGTAGGTGTTTCCTGACACCCTAATCACATTTAGCGACATTTGTAATTCTCCTTTTTTTGGTGAAACCTTGCAAGCTGCTATTTATTTTATATATATTATATAATATCAGATGTAATATATAATAGTTGTGTATAAATATTGGTCTATATATATACTAGCTGTTTATAATTGCTATATAATTGTAATTAAACTAACAAATTTACTCTTGTACATACATATATACATATATATACATACACACACACACAACGTTATATATATATATGAGTGGCTGTGTGGTAAGTAGCTTGCTTACCAACCACATGGTTCCGGGTTCAGTCCCACTACGTGGCACCTTGGGCAAGTGTCTTCTACTATAACCCCGGGCCGACCAATGCCTTGTGAGTGGATTTGGTTGATGGAAACTGAAAGAAGCCTGTTGTATATATGTGTGTGTGTGTATATATATATATATATATATATATGTGTGTGTATATGTTTGTGTGTGTCTGTGCTTGTCCCCCTAGCATTGCTTGACAACCGATGCTGGTGTGTTTACGTCCCCGTTACTTAGCGGTTCAGCAAAAAGAGACTGATAGAATAAGTACTGGGCTTTACAAAGAATAAGTCCCGGGGTCGATTTGCTCGACTAAAGGCGGTGCTCCAGCATGGCCGCAGTCAAATGACTGAAACAAGTAAAAGATATATATATGTATGTCCAGGAGGGTATGCTAAAAGTTTAAAAATGCCGTAGATGCAACTGAAGCCGGCATCATTTGTCCATAAATTGCAATCAGGCTTTGACTTTTGGCCCACTGTGTGTGTGTGTGTATGTATGTATGTATATATAAATATATAACTACACTCACGGAGTGGTTGGCGTTAGGAAGGGCATCCAGCTGTAGAAACACTGCCAGATTTGACTGGGCCTGGTAAAGCCTTCTGGCTTCACAGACCCCAGTAGAACCGTCTAACCCATGCTAGCATGGAAAACGGACGCTAAACGATGATGATGATGATGATATATATATTTCTTTACTACCCACAAGGGGCTAAACACAGGGGACAAACAAGGACAGACAAACGGATTAAGTCGATTACATCGACCCAAGTGCGTAACTGGTACTTAATTTATCGACCCCGAAAGGATGAAAAGCAAAGTGGACATCGGCAGACGAAATACTGCTAAGCATTTCGCCCGGCATGCTAACGTTTCTGCCAGCTCGTCGCCAAATATATATATGTGTGTGTGTGTGTGTGTGTGTATATATATGTATATATGACTGGCTCCTTTCAGTTTCCATCTACCAAATCCACACTCGCAAGCCTTCGGTTGACCCTGAGGCTATTGTGGAGAACACCTGTCCAAGGTGCTACGCAGTAGGACTGAACCCAAAATCTTGATGTAGGGAAGCAAGCTTCTTCCTACACACCCATGCCTATACATATATATATATATTTGTCTGCCTTCCTGGCTGTGTTTGCCCCCCCCCCCCCCGTCAACCTGGCGACAGGTGTTAGTTTTGTTTTACGACCTTGTAACCTGAAGAGGTGAGGCAAAAAAAAAACAAAATATGTCCCAGACTTTGAAATTGATTTTTATTTGACTAAAAATTTTGCAAGGCAATGCCCCAGCATGGCCGCGCTCTGATGGCTGGGACAAGTAAATTAGAATAGAGAAGAAAAAAAACAAGATTCGATCGATGAAATGGTTGGCAAGATAAAGGTCGTTGTGGGAGGCACAATTAACATGGGTTATCAGACAGCTGTTGTTGTGATCAGGTTCGTTATTGTGTGTGTGTGTGTGTGTGTGTATATAATGCATGTGCCTGTGTGTGTATTTGTGTGCAGGTGTCTGTATGTAGTAGTACTTCTGTAACCTGTGTGTGTGTGTTGTAGAATCTTTATCTGATCTTTTGGTTTTTATGTTTGTGTGTGTGTTGGTGTATGCATATATATTTGTGTGCACGTGCTTACATGTGTATTGGTGGATGTGTGCACATGTATGTGTTGGTGTAGGTGTGAATTTGTGCGTGCCTATGTGTTTTGGTGTATGTGTAGATGTGTGTATTTGTGTGCATGTATATGAGTGTCATTGTGTGTGTGTGTGAGTATTTGTGTATATCGCCGCCTTGACTGGCTTCTGTGCTGGTGGCAAAGTAAAAAGCACCAACCGATCGTGGCCGCTGCCAGCCTCCCCTGGCACGTAAAAAGCACCCACTACACTCATGGAGTGGTTGGTATTAGGAAGGGCATCCAGCTGTAGAAACACTGCAAGATCAGACTGGAACCTGTTGCAGCCTCCTGGCTTCCCAGACCCCGGTTGAACCGTCCAACCCATGCTAGCACGGAAAACAGACGTTAAACAATGATGATGACGATAACTGCTATTTAATTATGTAACCTTTGTTGATTTTCCTTAACCATGTTTTGCTCTTCGTCTAAGACAAATTCTCTCCCTACTGCCAAGGAGGCATGGGGTATCTATAAGGCTTTAGGGGGTGCCGTGAAGTTGCATAACCCACTAAATTTTACCTATAATAGTGGTAATATTACACATGGTCAAACTAGTAAAGGATATTATAATAAAATGGAAGATAGGCACAGGAGTGGCTGTGTGGTAAAGTAGCTTGCTAACCAACCACATGGTTCCGGGTTCAGTCCCACTGTGTGGCATCTTGGGCAAGTGTCTTCTGCTATAGCCCCGGGCCAACCAATGCCTTGTGAGTGGATTTGGTAGACGGAAACTGAAAAGAAGCCTGTCGTATATATATGTGTGTGTGTGTGTGTATATATATATATATATATATATGTTTGTGTGTCTGTGTTTGTCCCCCTAGCGTTGCTTGACAACCAATGCTGGTGTGTTTACGTCCCCGTCACTTAGCAGTTCGGCAAAAGAAACCGATAGAATAAGTACTGGGCTTACAAAGAATAAGTCCTGAGGGCCGATTCGCTCGACTAAAGGCAGTGCTCCAGCATGGCCGCAGTCAAAATGACTGAAACAAGTAAAAGAGTAAAGAGTATGAGTAAATATTGTGCTTAAAAACATGTTTGGACAAGAACAATTAATTTTTAATGTTATATTTTCGGTTTAAATAGTATTTTTTTTAGATGTGCAGTCTTGTTTTCCTATATTTTGATGTCCATTTTGTTTAGTGATGTAATTATATCCGATTGTTGTCTGTCATCCTTTTAAAAATTTAGAACAAGTGGGGAAAATAAAGTGCTTTCAGTTCTCGTGAATACTTGAAATGTAGATTTATTCCATCTCTGAATAACGAGCAATTGCCATTCTGATTAATTTTTTTTTGTCATTGTTTTGCATAACTGCTATTTAATTATGTAACCTTTGTTGATTTTCCTTAACCATGTTTTGCTCTTCGTCTAAGACAAATTCTCTCCCTACTGCCAAGGAGGCATGGGGTGTCTATAAGGCTTTAGGGGGTGCCGTGAAGTCGCATAACCCACTAAATTTTACCTATAATAGTGGTAATATTACACATGGTCAAACTAGTAAAGGATATTATAATAAAATGGAAGATAGGCACAGGAGTGGCTGTGTGGTAAAGTAGCTTGCTAACCAACCACATGGTTCCGGGTTCAGTCCCACTGCGTGGCATCTTGGGCAAGTGTCTTCTGCTATAGCCCCGGGCCAACCAATGCCTTGTGAGTGGATTTGGTAGACGGAAACTGAAAAGAAGCCTGTCGTATATATATGTGTGTGTGTGTGTGTATATATATATATATATATATATATATATATATATATATGTTTGTGTGTCTGTGTTTGTCCCCCTAGCGTTGCTTGACAACCAATGCTGGTGTGTTTACGTCCCCGTCACTTAGCAGTTCGGCAAAAGAAACCGATAGAATAAGTACTGGGCTTACAAAGAATAAGTCCTGGGGGCCGATTCGCTCGACTAAAGGCAGTGCTCCAGCATGGCTGCAGTCAAAATGACTGAAACAAGTAAAAGAGTAAAGAGTATGAGTAAATATTGTGCTTAAAAACATGTTTGGACAAGAACAATTAATTTTTAATGTTATATTTTCGGTTTAAATAGTATTTTTTTTAGATGTGCAGTCTTGTTTTCCTATATTTTGATGTCCATTTTGTTTAGTGATGTAATTATATCCGATTGTTGTCTGTCATCCTTTTAAAAATTTAGAACAAGTGGGGAAAATAAAGTGCTTTCAGTTCTCGTGAATACTTGAAATGTAGATTTATTCCATCTCTGAATAACGAGCAATTGCCATTCTGATTAATTTTTTTTTGTCATTGTTTTGCATAATTGTGCGTTATCTTGTAGCTTCAGTGTTTTTGATGATCATCATCATCGTTTAACGTCCATTCTCCATGGGTTGGACGGTTCGACTGGGCATCTGGGAAGCCAGAAGGCTGCACCAGGCTCCAGTCTTATCTGGCAATGTTTCTACAGCTGGATGCCCTTCCTAACGCCAACCACTCCGTGAGTGTAGTGGGTGCTTTTTACATGCCACCTGCACAGGTGCCAGGCGAGGCTGGCAACGGCCACGGTCGGATTGGTGTATTTTATGTGCTACCGGCACGGAAGCCAGTCGAGGCGGCGCTGGCATCGGCCACGAGTTGGATAGTGCTTTTTATGTACCACCAGACCAGGGATCCTGGCTGGTTCAATTCGATTTCGATGATATGATTGGATATTTTTAGAATGGCAATGTAGGGTAGGTGTGAGAGGTAGGATCTAGCTGATTTGAGTATAAAACTGGGGAGAATATTTGGGCAGGATGTGGTCGGTTTAAATGCTAAAGGGTTAACTTGTGGAAAAAATGGTTAGCAAATGGTACAAGCATGGCTGTGTGGTAAGAAGTTTGCTTCCCAACCACATGGTTCTGGGTTCAATCCCATTGTGTGGTAACTTGGGCAAGTGCCTTCTACTCTAGCTTCAGGCCGATCAAAGTGAGTAGATATGGTAGATGGAAACTGAAAGAAGCCCATCATACATAAATACATATATATCTGTGTGTGTCTGTCTTTGTGTCTCTGTTTATTCCCCCACCCCCATCACTACCTGACAACTGGTGTTGGTGTGTTTATGTCCCTGTAACTTAGCAGTTTGGCAAAGGCGACTGACAGAATAAGTACCAGGCTTTAAAATTATAAGTCCTGGCGGGGTTGATTCCTTTGACTAAAAATTCTTCAAGGCGGTGCCCCAACATGGACGCAGTCCGCTGACTGAAACAGGTGAACAATAAGAAGAAAGGTAAAGTTGAAGTACTCAATACAGAAGTACAGTGTAATGATTCTCTGTTGTAGTTTTACTTCTGTGATTAGGTTTTGTGAATGCTACCAATCGTATCTCTGAAGAGCAGATAAAAATGCTTGAGGTTTAGTGACGTTGGTGATAAGCCTGGCTGTTTATTGATAACAGGAGAGAAATACAGACAGCCATTGAAATTGCTAACAAAAGCATTTAAGGTACCAAACAATAGGGAACAAAGAAAAATAGGCATTGAAGTAGATTGTGTCATTAGAATTTAGAAACCGAAGAGATAGGAAAATAAATTGGAGTTTTGAAGTAGATAAACGTATAATAGCTTGTGGAATATTGGGCTAAACCCTCTTGTTTACTAACCTGTTTGAGGCTATCTCTGGTTCTCGACACAAATGGTCTCATTTTAACCCATTTGTTGCCATATTTCTGTTGAAAAACTCTCCTTGTTTCAATTAATTTTGGAAGGTTCTCGACACAAATGGTCTCATTTTAACCCATTTGTTGCCATATTTCTGTTGAAAAACTCTCCTTGTTTCAATTAATTTTGGAAGGTTCTCGACACAAATGGTCTCATTTTAACCCATTTGTTGCCATATTTCTGTTGAAAAACTCTCCTTGTTTCAATTAATTTTGGAAGGTTCTCGACACAAATGTCTCATTTTAACCCATTTGTTGCCATATTTCTGTTGAAAAACTCCTTGTTTCAATTAATTTTGAAGGTTCTCGACACAAATGGTCTCATTTTAACCCATTGTTGCCATATTTCTGTTGAAAAACTCTCCTTGTTTCAATTAATTTTGGAAGGTTCTCGACACAAATGGTCTCATTTTAACCATTGTTGCCATATTTCTGTTGAAAAACTCTCCTTGTTCAATTAATTTTGGAAGGTTCTCGACACAAATGGTCTCATTTTAACCATTGTTGCCATATTTCTGTTGAAAAACTCTCCTTGTTTCAATTAATTTTGGAAGGTTCTCGACACAAATGGTCTCATTTTAACCCATTTGTTGCCATATTTCTGTTGAAAAACTCTCCTTGTTTCAATTAATTTTGGAAATAACGAAGAATTATTGAAATAACTTTGTCCTAATAGAATTAGTACTAGGCTTTAAGAAAAAAAAAAAAGTCCTGGGGTTGATTAGTATGGCTGAAACCCTTAATCCTTTACCCTGTCAAATGTAATGCTTATTTATTCATAACATTTTGAATGAGTCGGGCATTATCTCATAGCTTTGTGATTGTATATTTATAGAATGACATTGTAGGATAGGTGTGAGAGGTTGGATCTGGCCAGTTTGAACCTAAAACAGATAATATATTATTAGCTTGATATGACTGGTTTAAAAACTCAAGGGTTAAAGCAGGAAGTTTGTATTATAGAACCAAAGGTCTCGTTCAGGTGTGTTTTAAAAGGGTTTAAGCTCTGATTGCAAAATGTCTCATGACAACTGATAAGATAACGAGGTCAATGCCCATTAATTTCAATGATATCTTGTCACTTCACCTATTTTATTGGCCTTTCTGTTAGGTTGCCATGGAAATTTGTTGTTAACCAATTAAAAAAAACCTTTCATGATTATCCATAATTTGCGATGTACATACATCTATGCTGAGCTTCATTCAGTTTCCGTCTACCGCATCCACTCACAAGGCTTTGATTGGCTTGAGGCTATAGTAGATACTTGCCCAAGGTGTCACGGAGTGGGACTGAACCTGGAACCATGTGGTTGAAAAGCAAGCTTCTTGCCACACGGCCACTCTTTTTTTTCGTTTTTTTTTTCCTTAACAGTTAGCCAGTACCGCATTGACTGGCCTCCGTGCTGAGGGCACGTAACAAACACCATCCGAGCGTGGCCGTTCGCCAGCCTCGTCTGGCACCTGTGTCGGTGGCACATAAAAAACACCATCCGTCTGCCAGCCTCGCCTGGCACCTGTGTCAGTGGCACATAAAAGCACCCACTACACTCTTAGAGTGGTTGGCGTTAGGAAGGGCATCCAGCTGTAGAAACACTGCCAGATCTGACTGGCCTGGTGCAGCCTTCGAGCTTGCCAGACCCCAGTTGAACCGTCCAACCCATGCTAGCATGGAAAGCGGATGTTAAACGATGATGATGAGTATATGTCATCAACTTCATTATTGATTAATGTAGTTGATGAGTAAGCAGACTCGTTAGCATGCTGGACAAAATTCTTTGTGTCAATGTTTCTGACTCTTTCTATTCTGAGTTCAAATTTTGTCGAGAAAAGCTTTGCCTCTCATCCTTTTTAGGGATCAATAAATTAATCAGTCAAGTACTGGGGTCCATTCTAGCCCCTTTCGCTCAATTTCTAGCCTTGTGTCTAAAGGAGATTAATTTTTAAATGGATTAGTGTTGATCTTTTAGTGTATACTAGCAGTATCGCCCGGCGTTGCTCGGGTTTGTAAGGGAAATAACTATAAAGCATTTTTAGAGAGTTATAGCCAAAAAAATGGTTAAATTTTTTTGAGAGTTAAAAAGGTGGGGTTGCGTCCCCTAGACAGTCTGTGGTTTGTGTTTCTGATTCTCGACCCCATGTCGAATTAATCGATTTTTTTCAGAACTGGGGGAACTTTTCAAAATTTTCGTTGCGTTAGTTTTGAATTATGACATTGGGCTATGTGTGTGTCAAGTTTCATCAGAATCGGTTGAAAGCCGTGGTCAGGGTGAGGGTACAACCTAACAGACACACAGAAACACACACAGACAAACTGCCGTTTATATAGAGAGAGATTACATCTTTTTTTTTTTTAGAAAAAAGATATGGAGTGATATCTTTTTTCTAAAAAAACAAAAAAATGTGATATATGACAGGGGTTTGAATTGCTTTCTTTGAAAGCCGGTAAGCACCAAACATTTGTCTTGTATCTGAACAACACTGTCTGTTTCTTCCCATTTCACAGAACATAATAAATGCAACAATGCCATAATGACCTTTCTTAATTCTCTGTTTTTTTTTTCTTAATTCAGGTGAAGTGTTTGTCTTGGACGATGGCGGTGAGGTTGATCTTGACTTGGGCAACTATGAACGATTCCTCAACATCACCCTTCACAGGGACAACAACATAACGACTGGAAAGATATACCAGCAAGTTATAAACAGAGAACGCACTGGAGATTATTTAGGGAAAACTGTGCAAGGTAGAAACCGGTTGATTGTTTAATCAATGTATGCAATTGAAATGGACGGCTTGGTCTTTACCTGTCGCTACACTGCCAGTAAAAATATTTGTTAATCATGCATGTACATTGTTTCTACAGACTGTTATATGGTGAAAGTATAAATAGTTACTATGGTGACAACACTACCTATCTTTCACTCATACACACACACACACACACACACACACTCTATCTCTCTTGGAATTTTTCTCTCAGCTACAACAGCAGCTCCCTATAATTATTGTGAAAGTCTTTTTTAAAGCTTGTGTTACCTTGTCTCTGTGTTGAAAGACATACGCACACACAAATGACAAAACAATAAACTATATTGTATAATGGTTTTTTTTTTTTAAAGCTATGTTGCATTGTGTTGACAGAGTTGCACTTAAAACTCCCCTGTTTTTATTTTTTATCAATATTTCTGCTGTGTGTCTCTAGCAGGAACCAGAGACGTGATGTGACAGTGATGACTTTATACCAGTGAACGTATTCTGATATCTGAAGACAAATTTGTACTGAGTCACATCATATGGCAGACATATCTGATAGAATCATTTAACAGGCCACATCCAGCTCAAATATTCTGTCTTATATTCAATCTGGCCAGATCTGACCTTTCACACCTACTTGACAATGTTATTCAAATCCTAAACAATCACATTTTAACAACCAAAATTACATAAAGATATCTTGAAATACTAAAGAGTAAATTTATTCAATAAAATTACCTTTGGCTTTAACTGCACCTTCCACACTACTTCGGAATCTCTTGCAACTCTTTTGGACGGTCTCCTTGTTTAAGTTTGGTTTAAGTTGCTGCCATAATCATTGCCTTCAGTTCATCTTTGGTGTTACAAGGAGTTTTCGTGGTCTCTCGCTCAACTACTCCCCACACATAATAATCAAGGGGCTTGCAGTCTGGGAAGTTAGGTGGCCAGATGTTAAGGGTAGCGTGTTTGCAGAAATTACCAAACAGCCATGACTGGGTTCTCCAGCTTGTGTTGCATGATGCAGAGTCCTGTTGCCAGACATAAGGTCTTCCAGCAGTCACCCTCTTCGCCAGGGCAGCACTACCTCCTCCAGGCACTTGATTTAGGCCTCTGTTGTGTCTGAGTTTGTTCGGTTGTTTCGTATTTGAAATCTCAAAGCATTGAGATAATGCATGATTAATTCGAAACAACATGGATAAGCATCGCACTTGACAGAATAATCTGAATGCTAGACAGTTAAACCGTTAGCACTCGGACCAACCATATCTGGCCAAAATATTGTGTTTTATGTTCAAACCGGCCAGACCCAGCCTCTTACATCTACCCTAGTGTCCTAAAAACTGAACGGTTACATCAGATCTGAGATAATGCAGGATGTCTTTAGCATTGAAACCTGCCTTATCTAGCCCAAAATGTTCAAACCTGCCAAGTCTGACCTTTCACACCTACCTGACAATGTCATTCACATCAGAAACAGTCATCGGAATCTCGCAAGCTGTGAGCTATCTGCATAGTTAATTGAAAACAATGTGAATGAATATGCAGAGCATTTGACAGTAATCTGAATGTTAAAGGGTCAAATCTGTGATTGTCATTTGGGTTACATCGGTTGAAGATCGATCTTTAGTTCATGTTGGGTTACCTCAGGCCTCCGAACCCCACCCCACAATTGCTCCTGGTTCCCTGGTTCAAACTTCCAGTTTTGAAGTAGTCTCAAGGAAAAACCTTTAACTAAAGAAATGGAGTGATAGTTAAACCCCCTCCAAAAAAACCCCTATTTATGTAAGTGCAAGTATGGCCATGTGATTTAGAGGTTCACATTGTAACTATGTTGTCTGAAGGGTGTGTGGATGCATGTGTGTAGTCTGAAGTGTGTGTGGACAGTGGAAATGAGTAGGTGAGTAAAACGTATGGGTCTGTGTGCACGTGTATGAGTGTGTGTGTGTGTATGTCTATTTTTGTGTCGTTCTGTTGCTTTGTGTGTGGTGGAGTGGGGGTGGGGGCAGAGTGAGAATGTGTGTGCACATGTATGGACGTGGGTGTGTGTCTGTGTGTCATTCTGTCATTCTCTCTCTATGAATTGTGTGTGTGTACGTGAATTGCTATGTTACAGGAACATAACACCGGTTGTCAAGCTATGGTGAGAGACAAGCTATAGTGGGGGGGTATACCAACATTGGTTGTCAAGCTATGGTGGGGGGGACAAACACACACACACACACCTATGTATATACGACTGGCTTCATTCAGTTTCCGTCTACCAAATCCACTAACAAGGTTTGGTCAACCTGAAGCTATAGCAGAAGACACTTGCCCAAGGTGCCATGCAGTGGGACTGAACCCAGAACCATGTGGTTGGGAAGCAAGCTTCTTACTGCACAGCTATGCCTCTATTCACATGGTTTTGAATTAATCCTGCATTATCTCACAGCTTTGTGGCTTCGATGATGTGATTGCTTAGTTTTAGAATGGCATTGTATGTTATGCATGAGAGGCAGGATGCGGTCAGTTTGACTGTAAAGCCTCCACGACCATCATCAGGGTGATGAATTAACTAAGAATCTTTAGAACCTTGGAAAAAATGCCTTACTATATTTGATGTTCTTAGTTCAGGTCTAATTTCACATATGTCTTCGTCCTTCTGGGGTTAATAGGTAAAAATACCAGTCAAGTACTCAAATTGATGCTATCAACTAAATGTCCCTCTCTAATTCTTCGCTGTCCTTCCTTTTGTGAATCTCTTGTTTGTTCTGCCACCATTTTTCTGAACTTCCTTTTCTTTTTTTTCCCCCCCAACATCTGGTCTTCTTAAGTCTGTGAATTCTGTCTTACTCTTTCAGTTGTCCCCCACATAACAGATGCCATCCAAGAATGGGTTGAAAGAGTTGCCAAAATTCCTGTCAGTGAAGACAAAGCAGAACCTGATGTTTGTATTATCGAGGTATGTTGTTATTGCTTTTCTGCCTGCCTGTGCTCCCCACCTCTCTCATTTTGCTGCATCTTGGGCAACTGTTGGCCAAAGCCTTGTGAGTTGGGCTTGATAGGAAGAAACTGAAGGAAGCCTCTCTGTGTGAGAGAGTGTGTGTGTGCACATGCATGTGTCTCAAGAATATTGGGAATTGAATCACACTGCTTGCATAACGATGGCACTTGTTTACAACTATCATGCCACGTGGAGACAAGACACACACACACACACACACACAGAAGTTTTCTTCTGTTTCTTTCTATCAAACCCGCTTACAAAGCTTTGGTCAATAGTTGCCTGAGGTGCTGTGAAATAGGACTGAACCTGAAACCATGTGGTCGGGAGGTAAACTTCTTAACCACACGACCACCCCATCGGAACATCATCATCAACATCTAACATCCGTTTTGCATACTGACATAGTTTGGACAGCTTTGACAGGGATTGGCAAGGCCTGGGGCCACACCAAGTTCCATGGCTTGGCCTGGCTTGGTTTACTCTTCTACTTGTTTCAGTCGTTTGACTGTGGCCATGCTGGAGCACTGCCTTTAATCGAGCAACTCGACCCCGGGACTTATTCGTTTTGTAAGCCCAGTACTTATTCTATCGGTCCCTTTTGCCGAACCGCTAAGTTACGGGGACATAAACACGCCAGCATCGGTTGTCAAGCAATGCTAGGGGGACAACACACACACATATATATATATATATATATATATATATATATATACATATATACGACAGGCTTCTTTCAGTTTCCGTCTACCAAATCCACTCACAAGGCTTTGGTCGGCCTGAGGCTATAGACACTTGCCCAAGGTGCCACGCAGTGGGACTGAACCTGGAACCATGTGGTTGGTAAACAAGCTACTTACCACACAGCCACTCCTGCGCCTCTACAGCTGGATGTTATTTAATGCCAACCATTTTATTTAGAAAAAAAAAAACCCCAAAAAGAATCAAGGTTGAAGTTGGTGTTTTGCAATATTTAACAATGTTCTCCTAATTGTGCAGTTCCTGAGGGTCAAGAGGTTTGCTTCCTCATCACATGACTCTGTGTTCAGTGTCACAAGGTTCACAGACAACAGGTGGATCCATGTAGTGGCCAAGTGGTGCCCAAGAGATTAGCAAAGGGCCACTTGGAAGGCCTCCATGGCATTGGGAAGATAATTTGGATCAAGATGGTAAAGAATGGTTGCAAACAAGTCAAAACTGGAAGCGCATTGTGCTCAGCAGTGTATAACGGCACCTGATGGCTTGATCGATACTGTAATTGATTGATTGGAGGCGCAATGGCCCAATGGTTTGGGCAGCGGACTTGCGGTCGTAGGATCGCGGTTTCGATTTCCAGACCGGGCGTTGTGAGTGTTTATTGAGCGAAAACACCTAAAAGCTCCACGAGGCTCCGGCAGGGGATGGTGGTGATCCCTGCTGTACTCTTTCACCACAACTTTCTCTCACTCTTTCTTCCTGTTTCTGTTGTACCTGTATTTCAAAGGGCCAGCCTTGTTACTCTCTGTGTCACGCTAAATATCCCTGAGAACTACGTTAAGGGTGCACGTGTCTGTGGAGTGCTCAGCCACTTACACGTTAATTTCACGAGCAGGCTGTTCCGTTGATCGGATCAACCGGAACCCTCGTCGTCGTAACCGACGGAGTGCTTTCATCCAATTGATTGATTAATTATGAAAATATTATCAGTTGCTGTGAATGTTAAATTGTGCTCCTTGGTATTGCAAGAATTAAACTTTTGATTCGATATGCTTGTTTTTCTTTTTTCCCCTGAAGCTTGGTGGAACCATTGGTGACATTGAAGGTATGCCATTTGTTGAAGCTTTCCGCCAGTTCCAGTTCCGAGTGAAAAGAGAGAACTTCTGCAGTGTCCATGTCAGTTTGATTCCACAGGTAAGTTCTACCCAAACCTATTTTTACCATTTCCTGCCCCTACCATCTTCATAAAGTTTTATCATCATCATTTATCATCCTTCTTCCATGCTGGCATGGGTTGGATGGTTTGACAGGAGCTGGCCAGACAGGGGCCTACACCAGACTTCTTGTTTTGGTATGGTTTTTACAGCTCTTTGCCCTTCCTAAAACCAACC
This sequence comes from Octopus sinensis, assembly GCF_006345805.1. NCBI lineage: Eukaryota > Metazoa > Mollusca > Cephalopoda > Octopoda > Octopodidae > Octopus > Octopus sinensis. The sequence continues at coordinate 16,144,130 of NC_043018.1, read as the reverse complement.
ACCCAGCAGAGTGGAATGAGTGCATTTAACGTGGCACAAGCACAGGTGAGGTCAGTTCCTACAGTTGATTTTTTTTTTCTTATTATTTTTATTGTCCTAAAATTTTCGTTGCGTCTTGCAACCTTTTCAATAGTTTTGACTCCATTTTCAAAGCTATTGAAAAGGTTGCAAGTCGCAACGAAAATTTTAGGACAATAAAAATAAAAAAAAAAGTGGAAATTTTACCGGTGAGTGTGTTACATAATAAGGCACAAAAAGGAAATGGTTCTCCCCAGACACAACAGAATATGCTTCAACACAAGAACTCATATAAAGAATCTTTCAAACCAAATCCCAAAACGAAATATCCTACTGCTGGATTCCCTTCCAAATGCCAACCCACATTAGTGTGGACTGGATGCTTTTTACGTGACATCTGCACTGGCAGGGTTGCCAAGCAACTTGCAACACTCTTTAGCATTCAGTTCATTCTCTCAAATTTATTGCTTATTTAACAACATTGTTTTGAATAAATCCTGCATTGTTTCATAACAATGAAATTCCAATGATGTGATTGTTTTATTTTTGGAGTAACATTGTACGGTAGATGTGAGGAGGGCCAGATCTAGCTGATTTGAAAATTAACTCCTTAGATGCCAACCTGCCTGAAACCACCCCTGGTTCTGGCAGGCAGCCCTCTGGTTTTAAAGTAACTTAGGTTTTAAAGTAACTTAAGTTAAAATCTTAAGATTTCAGATTAATTTGTGTTCTAACCACCTGTTTAATAGTGGAGGCGCAATGGCCCAGTGGTTAGGGCAGCGGACTCGCGGTCATAGGATCGCGGTTTCGATTCCCCGACCGGGCGTTGTGAGTGTTTATTGAGCGAAAACACCTAAAAGCTCCACGAGGCTCCGGCAGGGGATGGTGGTGATCCCTGCTGTACTCTTTCACCACAACTTTCTCTCTTACTTCCTGTTTCTGTTGTACCTGTATTTCAAGGGGCCAGCCTTGTCACTCTCTGTGTCACGCTGAATATCCCTGAGAACTACGTTAAGGGTACACGTGTCTGTGGAGTGCTCAGCCACTTACACGTCAATTTCACGAGCAGGCTGTTCCGTTGATTCGGATCAACCGGAACCCTCGTCGTCGTAACCGACGGAGTGCTTCCTCCTCCTTAATAGTGATAGTTATTAGTGTAAATTATTCATTATTTTAAAAATTAATCAAAGCAAAGTTGTTTTATTTCAACACAAATATGGTAATGAATGGGTTTTGATGCAGCTGGTATTAATTGCTAAGGAGTTAAACGGTAATGAGCAAGATATTTTTAGCTTGTTTTGCTTTACCAATTTAAATTTAAAAAGAAGGGGAACAAAGATTGATATTATTTAACCTTTTAGCGTTTAAACAGGTCATATCCGGCCCAAATATTCTTCCCGTTTTATTTTCAAGCTGGCCTAATCTGGCCCCGTACCTTATAAAAAAATAAACTATAGGCGCAGGAGTGGCTGTGTGGTAAGTAGCTTGCTAACCAACCACATGGTTCTGGGTTCAATCCCACTGCGTGGCATCTTGGGCAAGTGTCTTCTGCTATAGCCCCGAGCCGACCAATGCCTTGTGAGTGGATTTGTTAGACAGAAACTGAAAGAAGCCTGTCGTATATATGTATATATATATATATATATATATATATATATATATATATATATATATATATATATATATATATGTGTCTGTGTTTGTCCCCCTAGCATTGCTTGACAACCGATGCTGGTGTGTGTTTACGTCCCCGTCACTTAGCGGTTCGGCAAAAAGAGACCGATAGCATAAGTACTGGGCTTACAAAGAATAAGTCCCGGGGTCGATTTGCTCGACTAAAGGCAGTGCTCCAGCATGGCCGCAGTCAAATGACTGAAACGAGTAAAAGAGAGTATCACATCATCAGAATCTTGAAGCTACGTAATAATCTTAATTTGAAACAATGTGAAAAAAATAAGCATTTCATTTGACAGAATAATCTGAATGCTGACGAGCTTTAAGCCTTTTTTTTTCTTTCCGTTTGTAAGTTTCCTGACGCATTTCTATAAAGCCTGTTGCTATGTTATCAGGAAGTTTAATCTTGTTTGTAACTGTTACTAGGTTAACAGCTTTAAACCCACAACTTACTTGCTGGGATCTTTTAAGATCCTGTTAAACTTTGCAGTAAATGAAATAGTTGTTCGTTTATTTTGTTTTCAAATTTTTGGAAAGGGAAGTAAAAACGAAAACCTGTCTGTCTTATCTAATCTAATATATAAAATAGAGATGTGTGTGTGTTCGCCTTTCACGTGGAAACTGCTTCACTAATTACTTCCATACTTGTGATGCACGAATAATTTGACCTCAGACACATAATTGGGTCTTCATTTGATTTGCAATGTTCTCTCACTCACTCACTCACTCTCTCACTCTCTCTCACAGTCACTCTCGATCACTTGCTCACACTCACTCTCTCACGCTCACTCACTCTCACACTCTTGCTCACTCTCACTCACTCACTCTCACACTCACTCACTCACTCTCACACTCACTCTTGCTCACTCACTCACTCTCACACTCACTCACACACTCTCCCACTCACTCACTCACTCTCTTTCACATACACACTCACACACCAGGTTTGATTTCGTTCTAAGCTCGCACACTTCGTTAATTTCTGTAAAAAAAATTTCATTTTCTTTTCGCGAGCAGTGTTCAGCTCTATGTATTTGTAGTCAGTCACACACACATACACACACAGGGGTTTTTGTATGTACGTTTGTATACATTTAAGTATGTGTGTGTGTATGTCAGTGGAGGGGTGTGTTGTCATGAATAATACATTCATACATAAATACATATGCATTCATCTATTTTTATGTATGTGAGAGAGTGTGATGTCTCAAAGATAATGAAGAGGTAAAATTATTTTGTTCATTTATTTTCTTTTTTAGCCTCATGCTACAGGAGAACAGAAAACCAAGCCAACCCAGGCCAGTGTCAGGGAACTTCGTGGACTAGGACTGTCCCCAGATTTGGTAAGTAAAAAGGGATCAGCATTTTATCATGTGTGATATTGTTTTTTGAAAATGTCTGCTCTAAATTTTGGAATAAAAACTAGTTCAAGACATTAGAAAAGTTTTGAATGGCCATTCCTGACACATGCCTGGCTGGGTGGTTTAGAAGCTTGCTTCCCAACCGTGGGTTCAGTCCTGCTTCGTGCCAACCAAAATCTTGTATGTGGATTTTGGAAACTGCTAAATATGCCTGATGTGTGTGTGTGTGTGTGTAGACATGATGTGATGATTGTGAAGTAGTGCCGCTGTCATGTAAGCAGTGTAATCCATTTTCCAAATATTATGGAAACCTGCCTTCGAGCATATTTGATTTTGGCCAGAGAGAAGTGAAAAGCAATAACCCATCTCAGTAATACATACCGTGTGTGTGTATGTATATATATATATATATAATATAAAATCCTCATAATTTAATGTCTGCTTTCCATGCTAGCATGGGTTGGACGATTTGACTGAGGGCTGGCGAACCAGATGGCTGCACCAGGCTCCAATCTGATCTGGCAGAGTTTCTACAGCTGGATGCCCTTCGTAACGCCAACCATTCCGAGAGTGTAGCGGGTGCTTTTACGTGCCACCGGCACGAGGGCCAATCAGGTGACACTGGCAACGGCTACGCTCAAATGTTTTTTACGTGCCACCTGCACAGGAGCCAATCCAGTGGCACTGGTGACGACCTCGCTCGAGTGGTGCTTTTTACCTGCCACCATAAAAAGCATCATGTCACTACTGGGCGACTAAAGGGTCCAGGTAATACCTGTATTGCTAGAAATGAGTTAGAAAATCCTTAGAGCCACAAGAAAGCACACATTTTCATGTACTGACAGGGGAAGTAACTCCTGTCAGTCTATATATCAAGATGTGCTTTTTTGTGACTCAAATGGCTTTTAACTCTTTATTTGTAGTAACATAGGTGCTGTCTGGTACAATTAGTAACAATTGAATTTTTCCTTTTTTATATTGCTTTCAGCTGCCTTCGTTATTTTATAATTGTCACACATACTCTTTCACACCTGTTTTTTTCAGTCTATGGAGGAATGGTTAAATTTGCTTTGATTGTATGCCTGTTGTGTAGGTTTACATATATCGTACCTTGATACTGTATGGACTGAGATCCCCATCGGATAGGCAGCTGATATTAAAGTGATAAACACTTGTATGCAAAGCAGTTGCTCCACTTCTCTGTAGCCACAGGTTTATGCTGTGTACATGAACAGACGAATTTCTCTGGGATTCATCAAGTGATGTAGATAGCTTATCGGAGCCCAACAGGGTTTGAAAACCAATTAAGGCTGCTAGTTTTTTTCTTTCAGTCTATTGAGGAATAGTTGAATTTGCCTTGTTTGTATGGCTGTTTCATAGGTTTACCATAGATTTTTAAAAATGACGCAGTAGGATGAGAAAGGAACATATGGAAAAATTGCACCCAAGACGCGGGGTATACTTTCTTTGTCAGAATCTGTCCTGAAGTCATCACAGTTTCATGCCTTTAAAAAGATTGTCCATTTTGGTGGTGTCAGCAGCAAAAAGCTGCTGCAAATGAATGAGTGAACGTGGAGTCAGTGACTAATGAGTGAATGTAACGAATGATAAACGATGACAGAACAAGATAACAGGAACTGATAAACAGAAAATAACACCAGTAGTTGGTACATATATAATATACTAGCAGCATAGCCCGGCATTGCCCGGGTATGTAAGAGCCCCTGGAGCAGACATAATGCTCGCTGTGAATTTAAAAAAAATTCCTGCCAATTTGTGAAAGATATTGTTGAAAATATGTCCTCTTGAATTTGAACGCGATTTCCCAAAATGGCATGATTTTTTCTGATGGTAAGGTATTGCATGGAAAACTAACGTCAGAATTAAGTTTCTTAGGGTAACATTAAGCTTCACCTTGAGTTTGGTGAAAATCGATTGAAAGTTGCTAAAACTATAACAGAAAATGTGTTGCAAATAAAAAGCTTAGATTCTCGACCCCATGCCGAATTTATCAATTTTTTTCAGAACTGGGGGAACTTTTCAAAATTTTTGCTGCGTTAGTTTTGAATTATGACATTGGGCTATGTGTGTGTCAAGTTTCATCAGAATCGGTTGAAAGCCGTGGTCAGGGTGAGGGTACAACCTGACAGACACACAGACAAACTTCCGTTTATATAGAGAGAGATACACAAAGGCTTTATGGCTTTGAGACAATATTTGAGATGTGACGTGTATAAGCAAGGCTAATCGAAAATGATATCCAAAGTAACGAGATATTAAGAAAGGTGGAGGGAAAGCGAGAGAGAGAGAGAGAGAGAGAGCAAGGGAAAGACCCTTGTCTGGACATCGTGGGATGGTTGTAAATGAGCGACATCGTATGAGCAATGTTTATTTGCAATATTTCGTTCGGAGCGCAAAATCGGTTTTAAAGGAACACAAGTTAGTGACGAATGAAATATGCTTCAAAAGATGTCTTAGAAAAATAATTTGGAACAACAAAAAACAATTTATTCTTGTACTTGTTTCAGTCATTTGACTGTGGCCATGCTGGAGCACCACCTTAAAAGAATTGGGGAAGAAAGATTTTAGAATTTTATATATATACTCGCTACTTAGGCGCAGGAGTGAGTGGCTGTGTGGTAAGTAGCTTGTCTACCAACCACATGGTTCCGGGTTCAGTCCCACTGCGTGGCACCTTGGGCAAGTGTCTTCTACTATAGCCTCGGGCCGACCAAAGCCTTGTGAGTGGATTTGGTAGACGGAAACTGAAAGAAGCCCGTCGTATATATGTATATATATATATATATATATTATATATATATATATATGCGTGTGTGTGTTTGTGTGTCTGTATGTCCCCTAGCATTGCTTGACAACCGATGCTGGTGTGTTTATGTCCCCGTTACTTAGCGGTTCGGCAAAACAGACCGATAGAATAAGTACTGGGCTTACAAAAGAATAAGTCCTGGCGTCGAGTTGCTCGATTAAAGGCGGTGCTCCAGCATGGCCGCAGTCAAACGACTGAAACAAGTAAAAGAGTAAGAGTATACTGCATTGTATGTATTGTTTTTTGTTTTGTTTTTGTGGCTTTTAAAATTTTTCTCTGTTTTTCTTCTAGATTGTTTGCCGAAGTGAAAGGAAGATCCCTGCTTCCGTCCGTGAAAAAATTTCCTTATTTTGCCATGTTCTACCAGACCAGGTGAGTCCTGTCCTTGAAAATCTTTGTTGGTCTTAATATTACTTTTCTGTTAGCTTAGGGCTGACTGCGAGATCTTGTGTCAGATCATACACACGTTTGTTTGCGCACACGTGTGTGTGTGTGTGTGTGTGTGGCTGCTTTGACGGATATATGTCCTCGTCTTGTTTGTTGTTAACACAACGTTTTGGCTGATATACCCTCCAGTCTTCATCAGGTGTCTTGGGGAAATTTCTAACCTGGATTCTCATTCCTAAGGTATTTTTCAATGTTATTATTATTCAGGTCACTGCCTGGAATAATAATAATAATGATATCAAAAAATACTTTAGGAATGAGAACGCAGGTTCGAAAATACCCCAAGACACCTGATGAAGGCTGGAGGGTATATCAGCCAAAATTTTGTGTTAACAACAAACGAGATGAGGACAAATATTCGTCAAATGTAAATAATGTATGTAATTCCTCATCTCTTAAATATAGAATTGTACTGTAACCAGGGCGGGGGTGGGGTGTCACAGGTGAGTTGAAAATAAAAAAGGCTGAAACTACCTGAAGACTGCTTCTATATTTTGCATGTTAATCTCTTCAACTTGATTTTTAATTCCAAATAATTTCCAAAGTAATTATGTCCTGTGGAACACGATTGTCGTTCGTGGCATTTGAATTAATATACGTTGACATGGTTCTGTTTAGGTAATCGGTGTACATGATGTGACTTCTGTCTATCGAGTGCCTCTCTTGTTACAAGAAGAAAAAGTGGTGGAGTTCTTTCAGAAGCGCTTAAATCTAGAAATGCCACAATGTCAACACAAGTATCTGTTGTCAAACTGGAGGAATTTGGCTGACAGGTGAGTGAGGATAATTCTACGAAGTCTCTCTTTGTTTTGATTAATGAATTATTTTGTGGATTAAGCTTTCTTAATGGATGTGGCTGCATGGGGAAGAAGCTTTTAGGTTCAGTCCCACTGCATGGCACTTTCGGGGTAAGGATCTTCTAAAATCCTGAGGTTAACTAGAACCTTGTGAATGGGTTTGGTAGACAAAGCTGAAAGAAGCCTGTTGTGCATATGTATGTATGGGTGTGTGTGTAATATATGTGTATGTATATATATGTGTATATGTGTGAATATATGTATGTGTATGTATATATGTGTACGTGTGTGTATGTGTATGTATATTGCGTGTGTGTATATTGTGTTTGTGTGTGTATATATATATATATATATATATATATATACACATATATATGTACACACACACAGATTTAGTAAAATAACTTATTTGGAGTTTGTGTTTGGAATTTAATTTAACATGAAATTTCGATGGAAGGTTTTTATTTAAAATCACTTTATATCAAAGAACCAAGGGTGATCTCCAATCGGTTGGCAAAAAATAAAACAGAAAAATAGAAGATAATGTAGTGTTGGATATTAAAGTACTAAGTGATGGTCATGGTTAGAATGCCTTTGATTGTTCCCCCTTCACAATCCTGTCTAACCTGAAGTTAAAACATGGAGTAATATTGTTTCTTTCTTGTCGTACTGGAATTGATGCAACTTTTATTCATTTCCTACCAATTCCTGGTTCTTTGCCAACGCAGAAAAAAAAAAAAAACCCAATTTGGTATTAACCTAATTTGTCTGAATTAACGTTTTTTATATAGCACTGATGGACCGTTCCATATTGATTACAACACCTCGTTTATTTCTGCCAATTACCGTTTTTGGAAAGCTGTAGCATCATGTCTTGTCTTGTGATATTGTTGAGGCAGCAAGCTGGCAGAACCGTTAGCACGCCAGGCGAAATGCGTAGCCGTATTTCGTCTGCCGTTACGTTCTGAGTTCAAATTCCGCCGAGGTCGACTTTGCCTTTCATACTTTCGGGGTCGATAAATTAAGTACCAATTACGCACTGGGGTCGATGTAATCGACTTAATCCGTTTGTCTGTCCTTGTTCGTCCCCTCTGTGTTTAGCCCCTTGTGGGCAATAAAGAAATAGGTATTGCTGATCTTGGTTGTAGATTTTCATCTGCGTCTAACAAGTAAGTTTCTGTAGAGTGAATATAGAGATAACTGACATTGTCGTCGTCGCCATCATCACCTTTAACCCTTTCACATATCTGGCCTGCACATGCTACTCATTTTATGTTCCAACCAGCCAAATCCACTCACAATGCTTTGGTCAGCCCGAGGCTATAGTAGAAGACACTTGCCCCCAAGATGCTGTGCAGTGGGATTGAACCTGGAACCTATGCCAGTATGGGAGGCGGATGATGACGATGGTGACAATATTACTTTCGTTATGTATTGCTGTGTTGTTTATGTTGCAGATGTGACCGTTGTTACATTGGTTGACTGTTTATGTTACAGGTATGACCGTTTATTGAAGGACGTCACCATAGCTTTGGTTGGTAAATACACACAACTAGAAGACGCTTACGCTTCGGTCATAAAAGCCTTGAAGCATTCTTCCCTTGCTGTCAACCATCGTCTCAATTTAAGGGTAAGCACTGCGAATGTTTTTGTATTTCATTAATAGTAATAACACAGTAATTTATGTTACATAGTAACTTAAATCACGGTAGCTAGGTAGGTAGGAAGGTATGACATTAATAAATGTACCTACCTAGCTACTGTGAAATTGTGGTTTATGGGGTGGGTGTTGGTTATCATATTTCTTTTAAAACATGCATCATCATCATCATCATTTAGCGTCCGCTTTCCATGCTAGCATGGGTTGGACGGGTCAACTGGGGTCCGTGAAGCTGGAAGGCTTCGTCAGGCCCAGTCAGATCTGGCAGTGTTTCTATGGCTGGATGCCCTTCCTAACGCCAACCACTCCGCGAGTGTAGTGGGTGTTTTTTTACGTGCCACCTGCACAGGTGCCAGACAGAGCTGGCAAACGGCCACGAACGGATGGTGCTTTTACGTGTCACCGGCACGGGGCCAGGCGAGGCTGGCAACGGACACGAACGGATGGTGCTTTTACGTGTCACCGGCACGGGGCCAGGCGATGCTGGCAACGGACGCGAACGGATGGTGCTTTTACGTGCCCTTTGTTTCAATTAAATTTGAAAATATAAAGAATTTAGTACAGGTCTTCGCAAGCAGAGTTTTATTTCATGTATTTCAATGAATTTTGAAAATAATGAAAATAATTAAATGGATGTTGGGAAATAGAACTGAATGAAATGCTTTAAATATAAACACTTTCAAATAGAGTTTAAAAAAAATTTTTTTATGGTGAGATGGTCTTTGATGGATTGGTATCAAAAATGTTAATAATGATGGTGGTGATAATGATTCTGTTTTTATTGCAGTACATAGAAGCAGATGATCTGGAACTGGAGACCCAGAAAGAGAATCCAAGTAAATATCATGAGGCTTGGCACCAATTGGTTGGATCCAAGTGAGTAGTCTCTTGCAATTTGTGAGGATATCATCATCATCATCGTTTAACATCCGTTTTCCATGCTAGCATGGGTTGGACGGTTCGACCAGGGTCTGGGAAACCAGGAGGCTGCACCAGGCTCCAGTCTGATCTGGCAGTGTTTCTACAGCTGGATGCCCTTCCTAACGCCAACCACTCCGTGAGTGTCATGGATACTTTTTACATGCAAGGGGAGGCTGGCAATGGCCACGATCGGTTGGTGCTTTTTACGTGCCATGGGGCGGGGTCTTGAAAAGTTCCTGGTTTTAGGGACATTGCCAAATGCCTCGTTGGAGGGCTTTGAAAAACTGAAAGACCCCTGCAATAGATGTGTAAATCTGAGAGGGGAATACATTAAATAAAATCACAGTTAACTGATCCTCCTGTATCTTCTTTTACCCCAAACCAGGAACTTTTCAGCACTCCCTCGCGCGCGTGTGCATGCACACACATTTAATGAATGTGTGCATTTGTGTGTATGAAGCTATCCGTACATACATAAATATATTACAAAATCTCTCTCGTTGATGGTATGTGTTCAGCGAGGACAGGAAAAAAAATCTACCAAATAGACGATCAACAACATATTCACATTAATGAATTTGTATTTGTGTGGTGTGTGTGTGTGTGTATGTATGATGGATGTACATATATATATATATATATATATAAATATATATATATCACGTGACCGACCAGACCATCAGATGTTGTTACACATTGCTGGTCACAATGCGTTCGCATTGTTTTAGCCTTCGAATGATGCCACCTTGCTGGCTAAGCGAGCAGGCCAACAGAAGAAAGAGTGGTGAAAGAGTACAACAGGGATCACCACTCCCTGCCGAACCTCGTGGAGCTTTTAGGTGTTTTTCGCTCAATAAACACTCACAACGCCCGGTCTGGGAATCAAAACCGCGATCCTGCGACCGCGAGTCCGCTGCCCTAACCACTGGGCCATTGCGCCTCCACCATATATATATATATATATATATATATATATATATATATATATATATTTTGAAAAGCATTTGTTGTTGTTACACATTATTGTAACAGATGAAGAAACACTTTGTTGTGACTAAAGGAATTTATTGAATGTAACTGAAGTTTCACACACACACACACATTGTCGCTCTCTCTCCCCTCCCCCATTTAGTCTTGTTGGTAACCTGTTATTTCACAAAACAGCTCCAGGACTCTGTTTTGCCAATTACTTCTCAGAGATGGTTGATAAGGTCTAAATAAGTTTGAAAACTCTCTGAGGTGGATTCGAAGTTTTCTTTCCCTTAGAATGGAAAGTCTCTGCCATTTGTTGATTCTTAATGTTTTGCTATGTTGTTATTTTCACCTTATCGCTATTCCTAACATTTACTAAATTTCAGGAGTTTAGTTCCTGGGAAAGTCAATTAAGAGGTGGGGGAATTCTCGGATCCAGCCAATTATCCATTTTGTTACCATATTTCTTTTAAATTGCACTGCCTCTGTTTTAATTAATTTTGAAGATAATTTTAGTCAACTGCTATTCTTAATATGGAGTTTGGAACATAAATTAAGGTAGATTTTAATTTAGATCGTTTTGAAACACGGAAATTTGTATCATGGAACCATAGGCAATCTTGGACAAGTTGGTATCAAAAAGGTCAAAATATAAGATTTTCCCACTGTGACTCTGAGCTGCTGACCTCAGTGTTACAAGTTCTAATCTTTTTAGCAGCCTTCACAGTGTACAGAAAATTTTCATGTCTTTTGTTCTTAAATCAGGCATCTTTTGACCAATAGTACCATCCATCTTTCTATGACAATTTTCTCATTGAATTGGCACGAGTATATTACAGGTACCAGTATTCATTGAGCTCTTAATTACAGAATGCAAACTGTATAAAGGTGGCTTGGTGCTTTATGCTCTTCAATTTCTGATTCTCTAAGAATCCAAGACAATCACTTAATCAGGCAGTTCCACCATTTTCTGACAAATCTCTGACTATTAAACCAAACAAGTGCTCCTCTCTATCCTTCTGGTTTTCCCCCCTCTACCCTTTCCTCCCTCCTGTGTGTTTCAGTAGTATTGTAGATTAATTAGTATAATAATTATCAGCTGGTAATTAGAGTAAATGTCGTTATTTTTACATTGCAGTGGAATTCTAGTCCCTGGAGGCTTTGGCATCCGTGGAACAAATGGCAAAATCCAGGCCGCTAAATGGGCTCGAACGAACAAAATTCCATATTTGGGTATGTAAATCATCTTAGGTTATTCTACTACTCCCCACCTTCCAGCCTCCTCTCTCTGCATTTTGCTCTCTGGTTGTCTCCTCTTGCCACCTCTCACTCTCAGGTCGTCTCCACCCACCACCTCTTGCTCTCAGTTGTCTCCTCCCACTGGGTTTTCTCAGGTTATCTCCCTCTGCCTCTCGCTCTCAGGTTGTCTCCTCCCTCTGCCTCTTGCACTGTTTGTCTCCTCCCTCAGCCTCTCTTTCTCTGGTCATGTCTTCCCACCCTGGTCATCTCCCATCTCCTTTCCATCAGATTGTCTCCTGCTGCCTCTTGCTCTCCAGTCCTCTCCTCCTTCCTCCTTTCTGTCAGATTGTTTCCTCCCACTGAGTCTTACTCTCTAGTTGTCTCCCCTGCTGTCCTTTCTCGGGTTGTATATGTGTATATACGTGGAAAACCCGTGGCTTAATGTTTGGTGGACATTTGGTTCATGATCATAAGATTGAGATTTATTCCCAACAGCGTGGTGTGTCCTTGAGCAAGACACTTTATTTCACGTTGCTCCAGTCCACTCATCTGACAAAAATGAGTAGTAATTCAGATGGGCCAACCATGTCAAATTCAATGTCAGGTAGAATCTTCCTGAGAACTACATTGAGTACATGCACCAGTGTGAGCAAGTGTCTTCTACAGCCTTGTAAGTGGATTTGGTAGATGGAATCTGAAAGAAGCCCATCGTGTGTATGTGTGTGTGTATATATATATATTTGTATGTGTTTGTTCCCCAATACCATTGCTTGGTAACTGATGTTGGTGTGTTTATGACCCCAAAGCTTAGCAGTTGGACAAACGAGATTGATAAAATAAGTACTAAGCTTACAAAGAATAAGTCTTGGGGGCCCAATTTCTTCGACTAAAGGCTGTGCTCCAGCATGGCCACAGTCAAATGACTGGAACATGTAAAAGAGTGTGTGTTTGTGGGAGCCCATGTAGCAATGAAGTAAAAACCTTAACTTTGGAATAAAGGAACAGAATGCATTTTTGCCCATGCATATACATGTATGGACCCAATTGTGTAAGTGTTGTGATGAGAAAACCGTTTTGTGTTGAGCAAATGCAGAATGTTAATATTTTATTCATCTCCTCAATTTCATTTCAGGAATTTGTCTCGGCCTGCAGTGTGCTGTTGTTGAATTTGCTCGCAATGTTCTTGGAATGGAAGATGCCAGTTCTACTGAATTTAACCCTGACACAACATCCCCTGTGGTAGGTTGACTCCCCAAATTACTTCACATTACAGTTTCTTTTTACGCATACCCCACAGCCAGTCTTACACATACCCTACAAATCTCAGCTGGTCCTTTTTTTTTTTTTTTTTTTTTTTTATCAACCCCAGAAAGATAAAAGGTGGCATTTGAACCCTGCGAAAACAGGTGAGATGCCACAGAGCATTTTGCCCCGCATGGCAGCTTGCTGCCTTCACCTTTCTATTAATATTAATAACCCTTTCTACTAAAGGTTCAAGACCTGAAATTTGGTGCGAAGGGTCTTGTCAATTTCATTGACCTCAGTGTTTCACTGGTACTTAATTTATCGACCCAGAAAGGACGAAAAGCAAAACTGACCTCAATGGAATTTTGAACCTCAAACGCAGCGATGGGCGAAATACTGTTAAGCATTTCGTCCAGCATGGTAAAGATTCTGCCAGTTCGCTGCCTTAATAATAATAATAATAATCCTTTTTACTAAAGGCTCTAGGCCTGAAATATGGGGGAGGGCACTAGTTGACTATATAAACCCCACTGTTTCACTGGTACTTCATTTATTGACCCCAAAGTGATGAAAGTCAAAGTTGACCTTAGTGGAATTTGAACTCTGAATGCAGTGACAGGCGAAATACTGCTAAGGATTTCGTCCAGCGTGCTAACAATTCTGCCATTTCACTGCCTTAATAATAATAATAATAATAATAATAATAAGAAAAGAATATTGTCTATTTGGTACAAGCGTTTGGCATCAACTCCAGGAAGACCAAAATTCTGTGAGAGGTGTGTGGAGTAGAATTGATCAAATAAGCTCTAGTTTGTTCCTGATATTTCTATGGAAGGTTAAATGGCAACATTGACTCTTCTGGTGTAATTTCATTTTGATGAACATTGGGGGACGTAAGAAACAAAAATGGTACATTGTCGATGCTTTTCACCATCTCTGACACCATATTCCCCCTTGTTTATTATTATTTGATAATGACACCTTGTAATTCTTTGTTGTTTGGTAATGATGGCATAGAATTCTTTGGAAGTTATTTTGTTAATGATGCTATATAATTCTTTGGTGCATAAAATTCTTTGTTTAAGAACATGAACATGAACATCGAAATAAATATCAATGGAAATAGTAGTTGTGATACCTGTGCTGGTGGCACATAAAAATCACCATCCGAACGTGGCCGTTGTTGGCTCCCGTGCTGGTGGCACGTTAAAAGCTCCAACCGATCGTGGCCGATGCCGGACCCTCCTGGCACCTGTGCAGGTGGCACGTAAAAAGCACCCACTACACTCGCGGAGTGGTTGGCGTTAGGAAGGGCATCCAGCTGTAGAAAATCTGCCAGATCAGACTGGAGCCTGGTGCAGCCTTCTGGCTTCCCAGACCCCGGTCGAACCATCCAACCCGTGCTAGCGTGGAGAACGGATGTTAAACGATGATGATGATGATTATTGGGTAATGATGCCATAAAATTCTTTGATCATTTAGTAATGATGCTGAGTTCTTAAACCTTTTAGCATTAAGAATTTTCTGTCAAATGTATTGCTTATTATTTATTCATATTGCCTTGAATTAATCATGCATTATCTTGTAGCATTAACACTTCAATGGTTTTGTTTTAGTTTTAGGACATTTTAGGGGTAGGTCTAAGAGGCTGGGTAAGGTCAGTTTGAACATAAAACAGCTGGAACATAGGGGCCGGATGTGGCCAGTTTAACCCTTTAGTGTTCGCATTATTCTGCCAAAATTGATCCTTTTTTATCCACAATGTTTTGAACTAATCATGCATTATCTTGTAGCTATGAGATTTTGATGAGGTAGCTGTTAATTTTTAAGATGAGATTGTAGGGTTGGTGTGAGAGACCAGATATGGCCAGTTTGAACATAAAACAGGCAGAATACTTTTGGCCGGATATGGCCGGTTTAAATGCTAAAGGGTTAAACACTAATGGGTTGATCATTATTTAGTAATGATGTCCTACAGTTTGTTACCATATGATTCTTTATCTTATTTAAGGTTATTGAAATGCCGGAGCACAATCCTGGTAAATTAGGAGGAACAATGCGACTGGGGAAAAGGAAAACGATCTTCAGAAGCAATAAATCAATCACAAGTAAGTTGACTTTTTTCTGTTTTGTTGTTGTTAATCAGTTCTACAATCAATCATTGGTCAGGACCAATGGAAATGAAGAATCTTGACCAGCATGTGTTGTTATTGGTGATTAAGTAGCGTTAAAGGTTATTGGGCGATACATTATAGCAGAAACTCTGCCAGATCAAGACTGGAGCCTGGTGCAGTTATCTGGTTCGCCAGCCCTCAGTGAAACCGTCCAACCCATGCTAGCATGGAAAGCGGACGTTAAACGATGATGATGGTGATGGTACGGCAAGCTGGCAGAAACGTTAGCACGCCGGGCGAAATGCGCAGCCATATTTCGTCGTTACGTTGTGAGTTCAAATTCTGCCATGGTCGACTTTGCCTTTCATCCTTTCGGGGTCGATAAATTAAGTACCAGTTACGCACTGGAGTCAATGTAATTGACTTAATACCTATGTCTGTCCTTGTTTAGCCCCTTGTGGGTAATAAAGAAATTGGTATTTTTTAATTCAACTGTAGCCTCAAAATAGCATTCGGGTGGCAGACTATTCGTGTATGTTTAGATTTTGTAGAAGCTTCAATACACACACACACACACACACACACACACACACACACACACACACACACACTTCCCAGCCTTGTGGTTCTGGGTTCAGTCCTACTGTATGGCACCTTGAGCAAGAAGTGTCTTTTACAATAGTCTCGGGATGACCAAAGTCTTCTGAGTTGATGGAAACTGACTGAACAAAGGCTGCCGCTTGTGCGAGTATTTGAACGTGTGTGTCCCAGCCTCACCACACTGCTTGACAACCGGTGTTGGTGTGTTTGCACCCACCCACCCACCCCCTCAGCGTAGTGATTCGGCAAAAGAGACCAATGGGATAAGTACCAGGTTTGAAACGTGTGGGTGTGTGTGTTGTTGTCGCGGTGTGAATAAATAGGCTTTACATTTGATAGTAATTTGGATGCTAAAGTGTAAAGTGTAAACTTCCATCAAAATAAACACTTGTTATTGGGTTGGCGTTAGGAAGGGCATCCAGCTGTAGAAACTGCCAGATCAGACTGGAGCCTGGTGCAGCCTTCTGGCTTCCCAGATCCCCCGGTCGAACCGTCCAACCCATGCTACTAGCATGGAGAACGGACGTTAAACGATGATGATGATTCTGCTTAATTCTTCTTCATTTTCAAATTTAATTTAAATAACGACTGTATTTCATCAGAAACATAACGAAAGAGCTATGACTCCAGCAGATGATAATGTTTAATAATCTCTCTTTTTCTTCAGAGAAATTATATGGAGATGTTGATTTTGTTGAAGAACGTCACCGGCATCGCTATGAAGTAAGTACCATTTGAACCTTCAACCTTTTGAAAATCAGTGTAAACTGAAACCGGTTAAATCTCTCTCTATATAAACGGCAGTTTGTCTGTGTGTGTTTCTGTGTGTCTGTCAGGTTGTACCCTCACCCTGACCACGGCTTTCAACCGATTCTGATGAAACTTGACACACACACACACACAGCCCAATGTCATAATTCAAAACTAACGCAGCGAAAATTTTGAAAAGTTCCCCCAGTTCTGAAAAAAATCGATTAATTCGACATGGGGTCGAGAATCAGAAACACAAACCACAGACTGTTTAGGGGACGCAACTCGACCTTTTTAACTAAAAAAAAAAATTTACCATAATTTTTTTTCCATTTTTTGGCTATAACTCTCTAAAAATGCTTTATAGTTATTTCCCTTACAAACCCGAGCAACGCCGGGCGATACTGCTAGTCTTATATAATTTTAACTATTCTCAATGCATTTTCAACTTCCATTTTTCCTATATTTCTACCTGTGTGGAATAAAATAACATTATTTTCTTCACGCACACACATATACACTGTGTGTGTGTGTGTGTGTGTATATTGTTTTAATGTGCATTTCTCTATCCTAGCACGAGTCAGGTGACACTCATGTTCACAAGCACCTGTCTGTTTTCCATGCTGTCATAGATTGCATGATTTGACCAGAGCTGACCTGCCAGAAGACTGCGCTGAGCTCTGCTGTGCTGTATTCTTAGGAATGGTTTTTTTACAGCCGGACGCTCTTTATAATGCTTACCACATCACAGTGCACTGGGTACTTTTTATGTCGCACCTGTGAGGTCACCTGGTAACTGGCAAGACAAAGATACTCTCAAATGAGAGAAGGGGTCTAGTATTGGGGGGGGGGGAAGTGATTTGTGTCAAGTGATGAGAGGTTAAGCTATGAGAAACGGTCAGAAATCAAGTGTCTTGCTGTGGAGAAGATGCAGGGCTGCCCCCACACATAATGTTTTCATTATTTTAACGTCCACTTTTCCACACCTTTCAAACATTCTCTCTCTCTCTCTCTCTCTCTCTCTCTCACACACTTGCATACATGTTCTCAATCTTGCATACACGTTCTCACTCACTCACCTACATGTTCGCACTCGCTTGCATACATGATGGGCTTCCACACAGTCTCTATGTGCCAAATTCCCTTACTGGGTTCACATTGGTGGGCCTGGGGCAATGGAAGACACTGGGACTGAAGCTGTAGAACCATGTGCTTGCAAAGTGAAATATTTAACTGCATACCCATACCTACACACACACACACACACACACACGATCTGCTTCAGAACAGTCTCCTTCTACAAATATTTTCACATTTTCTTCATGTCTTTTCCAGGTTAACCCAGATTACGTTGAAGAATTAGAGAAACATGGAATGATGTTCTGGGGTCGGAGCGAAGATGGAAAGAGAATGGAAGTAATGGAACTGGAAGGTCAGTCTCTCTCCTTACCATTTTAGGAATTGACCTGGTGGTGGTGGCAGCACAGGCAATTGTAAGGGTAGTAGTGGTGGTGAGGCTTGATATAGTTGGGGGAAGAATAGCAGCATTAATCCTCTGGCATTTAAATTCATGTAAAAAAAAAAGTAAAAGCATTTATTTTTTCATGTTTGAAATTAAGGATTTCAAAATTATAGTCTGAAAGAAATCAATATAAAATTATTGAAGTGTACAAATAAATTATTAAGCATGCAAAATTACGTCTAAAAACTCTACGAAAATAACACCTCAAAAATCAAATTTGAAAAAATTTTTCCGAAGAATTGGACAGAATTTTCTGAACAACCTAATATATATATATATATATATATATATATATATATATATATATATATATATATATACATACATATGACGGACTCTCCCGTCGTTAGATGACATGAGGGTATGACAGTTTCTTACCGAGCAACAACACATGATTTGTTTGTAGTGATCAAATGTTTGTGTAGAGATAAGCTCACTCCTGCCATCAGATCGATATTACCTGTACAGGTGCCACATGTCAGGTGTCAAAATAATCGCAATGTGAAATGAAGTGCTTTGCCCAAGAATACAATGCAATACCCGGTCTGGGAATCGAACCCACGATCTTACAGTCATGAGTGCAGCACCTTAACCACTAAACCATGCATATGTAACATATACATGTATCACTATGATCACCGTGACCGACCAGGCTATCAGATGTTGCTACACATTGCTGGTCACAATGTGCTTTGCATTGTTTTAGCCTTCAAATGACGCCACCCCGCTGGCTAGGCGAGCAGGCCAACAGAAGAGAGAGTGAGAGAAAGTTGTGGCGAAAGAGTACAGCTGGGATCGCCACCCCCTGCTGGAGCCTCATGGAGCTTTAGCTGTCTTCACTCAATAAACACTCACAATTCCTGGTCTGGGAATGGAAACCGCGATCCTACAACCACGTGTGCACTGCCCTAACCACTGGGCCATTGCGCCTCCACACATACATATATGTGTATGTACATATACATATGTGTATGTATGTATACATATATGTATATATACATGTGTGTCCATGTATACACACACACAACAGGCTTCCACACAGTTTCCATCTACCAAATTCATTCTCAAGGTATTGGTTGTCCTGAAAGCACAGTAGGCTGTTTCCTCAAAGTGCTGCTTATTTGGAATGAACTACAAATCCTTTGGTTGGAAGTCCAGCTTCTTAACCACACAGCCATGCTTATATAAAGTTTCGTTTAGAAATCTGAAGTTGGTCGGGGGAAGACTTCAACCCCGTCAGATCTGGCCTTGGGGGTCAGTTTGTCTGATAGGTCATGCAGTAATTGTCTAATACCATTGACTTGTTCTTGTTGCAGATCATCCATACTATGTGGCGGTGCAGTACCATCCCGAGTACATCTCGCGTCCTCTGAAACCATCACCTCCCTATCTCGGTCTGTTGCTAGCGGCGACGGGCAAGCTGAAGAACTTCTGTAAACACGGCAACCTGTTGTCTTCGCAGATGTCTTACGCCGATGAATTCGAAGATGAACTGTGCGAGTCTGTGAGGGGGAAAATTAACATGAAACAGAATGGAATCATCAGAGGGAATGGAATTATCAAAGAAAATGGTATTATCAAAGAGAATGGAATCCCGACAGAGAATGGAATTATCAAAGAGAATGGAATTTTAACAAATGGTGCTATGAATGGTTGGACTGACAGTGAATTATAATAACAATAATATTAATAATAATAATGTTAATAATAATAATTAATAATAATTCTGTTTTTATATAAACCTGTATATATGTATATTCTTCCTTTTGAAAATTATTTTTATCCCAAGGTGAGAAACTGGCAGAACCCTTAGAATGTGAGATAAATGCCTTGTGGCATAATTTTTGGCTCTTTGAAATTTGCGAGTTGAAATTCTGTTGAGGACAGCTCCACCTTTCATCGTTAAGGGGGTTGACAAAGTTAGTACCAGTTGGGTACTGTAATTGACTGCCCCCCCTCCTCCTTCCCAACCCCCCTTTCCATCAAAATTCCAGGTCCTCTGCCTATGGTGGAAAGAATTTCTATTATTATTATTATTATTGGCACTGATGGAGAGTGGGGGGTAGAGGTGCCTCTCAGGGAAGGAGGAAGAGGAAAGAAAAGTGTAAGAGGAAGGGAGCGGTAAATGTTTTTTTGTTTTTTTAATTTTGTAAGTACTGGTAATGTGCTTGGGTGGCTCCAATCAACTTCCCCCACCCCTCCCTCTTCATCTCTCCTCCCTTCTAACCCCTTTTAACAATTTAGCCTGCTTTTGCTAAATGAATTAATTAATTAATCACAGTTGTTATTAACCCATCTCCCTCTGTGTCTATTAATGAATTTTAATTGATTCAGGCTTCACTCAGTTTCTATTGGTGTGTGTGTGGTTGCTGTAGAAAACACCTGAGTTATTCACTAAAGAAACATTGAGAAAGATGATGAAGAAAAATAGATAATTACTTGCAGGTGTCATGACCACAACTGTCGTGATTGGCTGGATGTAGAGGTAGCTTGATTAGATGTGGATACAGGTGTGGTGATCAGCTGGATTTAGAGGTAGCATGGTTAGGTGTGGATACAGGTGTTATCAGAGAGAATGAAATTATCAAAGAAGATGGTATCATCAAAGATAGGATGAATTAGCTGCACATACAGGTGTTATGATGAGCTTGATTTTACAGGTGTTGTGACCAGCCGGACATACAGGTAGCATGGTTAGCTGGGCACATAGGTGCTGTGATCACCTCACCAACATGAGTATACCAGTCACCTGGACATACATGTGATAGTAATTATTAGAAAGAATGGCAATCAGGAAGTTCACTGTTCTTATTTACCTTTTAAGCTCTTAGGAACTGGCAGAAATAACTTTTGAATTGGTCATGAGAGGAGTCAAGTTGTCCACTGAAAAATATTTTATCTAATATACATTATTTGTTAAGTTCTTGAAGAAAAATTTTGTTTTAGAGATAGTTAGTTAGTTAGTTAATTTGGCTCAAAAGCAAATAGCAAGGCCATGTAGGGGGACATGGAGTTAAGTACAGGGTGGTGTTCATGTAAAGAGTTCAGGCCACTTGAGGTCAAGGGAGTCTTTGAACAAAGCGGTCGTCGGCATCTTCACCATCTCGTCTGGCAGCTTGTTCCACGGATCCGCAACCCGGACGGAGAAAGCTCCTCTCCTTCGATTGAGATGAAATCGTCGCAGGTAGAGCTTTTCGGAATGACCCCGCAGCCGACGCTCTGGAGCAGGAGTGAAGAACAGCTCTTTCGAGAGGTTACACTTTCCGCTTATGATCTTGTGGGCGAGAATGAGATCATGTACATGGTGCTCCAGTGTGGCCACAGTCAAATGACTGAAACAAAATGTACATATATGATTATACACACACACACACACACACACACACACACCGTTATTCAGACTGAATGAACTGATGACATTACGCAATATTTTAATAAGGAAAAGCAATAGAGAACTCCAGCGAAGTCACAAGTATTTACTCACAATCAACTTTTATTTCCTGTCTTACAAGTGTTCAATGTGGCCACCACCACCTGCAGCATGGGCAACAATCATTGCGATAAAAGAATTCCTCCCAGACACATACCAGCATATCCACGATCCACTGAGTTGATACTGCTGTTATTTGATGTTTAACCCTTTAGTGTTCACATTATTCTGCCAAAATTAATGCTTTTTTATCCACATTGCTTTGAACTAATCATGCCTTATCTTGTAGCTATGAGATTTTGATGCGGTAGCTGTTCATTTTTAAGATGATATTGTAGGGTTGGTGTGAGAGACCAGATCTGGCTAGTTTGAACATAAAACAGGCAGAATACTTTTGGCCGGATATGGCCGGTTTAAATGCTAAAGGGTTAAGGCCATCGAGGTTAATGGGTGGCGGTGGAACATTAACACAATTTTTTACACATCCCCACAATAAAAAAGAATCCTACAACAGCGAATGACTCAGTGGATTGTGATCTGCTGATTGAAATCGGTTCATTCTTTTTGAATAACCCTACACACACACACACACACTAACTAGTGGGACCCATCAATATTTCATGGAATTAATGGTAAACTTATGGGGTTATGTAGTAAAGATTGTTTGCCAGCATAACATGGCAGTCCAGATTTAGGACGAATGTTGCTGTAATTTAGCCCCAGAAGACGTCGTCTCCAGTTGGCTATACGACACAATCTACGTCCTTAAATTTTCGAACAAGGGAAAAAAGAAAGACATGGATTGTGTCGTGTAGCCAGCTGGAGACGATGTCTCCTGCGGCTAAATTACAGCAACATTAGTCCTAAACCAGGACTGCCACGTTATGTTGGCAAACAATCTTTACTACAAAGTACTGTTGCTGAATATCTCTCGTTGCGAGATTTTAAAAATAGTAATTTTCTAATTTATTGGGTTATTTTCTGAAAACTTTATCAAAAGAACCTGAAAGCGTAGCCTGTGTTGTCTGTATGGAAAGGTAGTTGCTCATCTGCTACTAATTGAAAAGTGAAGGAAACTGGAATATGATAATTGCTTGACCCTTTCATTACTATATTTCTGACCAAAATACACACCCCTCATGAGTTTCAGTTAAATTCTAAAATAATCATGAATTTAGACTAGTTTCATTAAACAACTGTAACTTTTTTACTTATCAACATATTAATGTGATATTTGGAACATAATTAAAGAAAGGACTCTTAATCAATTCTATTGCATAACTTTTGTCCCAAAGTGACTTTAATTACAGGTAAATCCAGGTAAACTGACCAAAAGGTAAAATTATTAAAATTTTGTTTAAACATCACCATAGAAAATGAATCATCAGCTAATATTCATTTGGGCATGCAACAAAATTTTGATATAGAAAAAATTGTACACATCACTAGATCATCAGTTGAATTTAATGCACAACAGAACAGGTGTATCATAAAGGTGAAATAAACTGAAATACTGGAATCCACCGCAAATTTGACCAACTAAAGAAATCGGTCAAAAAATAATATACGGCCCTGTTTATGGTATGGAAGTGATAAATTCCAGACCACATCGTACCCTAGGCCATGTTGACTAACATTATTTTCCCTGCATAGAAACTAAATCCACAACAGTACCCAGTATTCGCTTCACAAATTTTCCAAACTTTGATCCCCCATTTTGGGTTTGTTTACATTCTGCGTAACAGTTTGTTTCCGCAGTGTTTGCTTCAAACAAGCTTACTGAAAAAAAGTCTAATGGTTTCGCTTCCTAAGAAAGACTATGGATAGACTCTGTCTCAGAAAAATTGCTAATAAAATCATTTTTGAAGTTTTTACTTCATTCTGATGTAAAATCATCTTTGCTGTTGCTATTTACGATTTGTTTCTTCGGGATCGCTGCTTTCGGTTTTGGATAAAGAAATATCCTATTCATTATTTTGTACACCACGTGCTTTTGTACCTCATTCATTCTTTTTCTCGATATCTCCCTATTTTCCGTTGAAAAAGCTTTAAATTCGAAATCAATACTTGATAACATGAAACTCCTATTCATTTTCTAAGTTGAAGAAAAATCGATGCCGAAAAAATGTGGGAAAAAAAAATCTTCCCAAATTCACTGGGTTCAGATATCACGTCAAGCAATGTCGGATACTATAACTGAACTATTTACAAAGTGAAATCACGTATTTTCACAAATGTACCAACGAGATACGTGCTTAAATTCACATTTAAATAACAATGGGTACTCTCGGCCTGCTACGGCCGGGTTGGTCCTATGAACCAAAAACTTTTTCGGCTGGGTTAGTCTCAAAAGGGTCAATGCACTTTATATACTTTATGCACAATTTTATCGACTTAATACACATCATTCTCTCTTTCTCTCTCATTTTGCTTTACCCTCTTTTTCTCTTTTTTTTCTCTTTCCCTTTCTCTCTTTGTTTCACTCACTACCCCCACTCCTTTTCAATTAATTAATCATGTGAAAGCATTACAGATGGGCTAAATAGTGGAGGAACAAACAGAACTATTTCAAGATAAATATAACAAAATATGTATAGAGAAAATTATAAAACACTAATGGGGTTGGTGTGAGGAAAAACCTTGCCTAAGCAGGCAGTGAAGCCTGGAGCAGTCTTCTGCCTACCCAGCTCCTCCCAAATCGTCCAACCCATGCCAGCATGGAAAGCAGATGCTAAATGATGATGAAAATGTGCGTAGACCAATGTAGCTATATTCTTTACCTTTTTGATGCCAATCTACCAGAGACCTGTTCCAGGACCTGTGATTCTTGCTTCCTATTGTTAAGGTATTTTAAATTTATATCCTTCCATCAAAATTTCTTAATTTATAACCCCAAACACTAGCTTGATATCTTCAAAGTTATTTTATAAAATTTTTTTTTGTCATTTTTCAAAATTGAAACAATGGCAACAGATTCCAACTGAAATCTGACAACAAAAAGATTAATTAAACCTTTCTTCCCCCTCACCTCTCTTTTTCTTTTTTTTTTTATACTTGTTTAAGTCATTTGACTGTGGCCATGCTGGAGCACCGCCTTTAGTCGAGCAAATCGACCCCGGGACTTATTCTTTGTAAGCCCAGTACTTATTCTATCGGTCTCTTTTTGCCGAACCACTAAGTGACGGGGACGTAAACACACCAGCATCGGTTGTCAAGCAATGCTAGGAGGACAAACACATACATATAAATATATATCTATACATGTATACGACAGGTTTCTTTCAGTTTCCAACTACCAAATCCACTCACAAGGCTTTGGTCGGCCCGAGGCTATAGCAGAAGACACTTGCCCAAGATGCCACGCAGTGGGACTGAACCCAGAACCATGTGGTTGGTTAGCAAGCTACTTACCACGGAGCCACTCCTGCGCCTCGATGTTATTTTTTTTTGTTGCTAATTTACATTTTTAATCATAAAAAATAACGATGTCATCATATTAGCAAAAACAACACTAATAATAATAAGAGGAATTTTTTTTTTAATGCCAACCAATGTAATTTGGTTTTGTCTTCTAAATGCCATTAATTGCACCTGAAAAGTTACTCTGACGATCCTACCTCTGATAAGGTAACTGTACACCTTGATCTCTGTACAGTCACTGTCAACGTTTCTACATGTTGCTCCATGTGATTCTAAACTTGGTGAGTAAGCTTGGATGGATGTGTGTGTGTGTGGGAGTGTTTAGTGGGTGTTTTGCTTCATGTGAAGTTGATCTGACCTGTTGTAGCTCTGCATTTTGCTTTTTTTTTTGTTTTTACTGAATCCCATCCTTGCCCACCCTTCAAAAAGCAAACTAAATTTGAATTTTGCTTTCTAATTTTTACTAACATGCCTGGTATATATACACACACAAACATATATGCACTCAAAGATATAATATGCTTATACTAATATTGGTATATACTAGGGCTTTGGAGTCAAAACAAACTTTGACTCTTCTACTATTGATACCTCCGACTTCTCTCTATGTAATTAAGTGATTGTAGCCTACACATCTCATATAGCATATGCATACACTTGTACTTTGAGTAGGCCGATATGTTATAACTGGTTTATATTAAAGAATAAAGATAGGAGTCGGAGTCAATATGGTTTTTCCGACTCCACAGCTCTGGTATATATATATACACATACTTATATAGGTGTATGTACTAATATTGAACATGACTGATGTATATAGATACATAAGATATACATTTACATTGTGCAAATTTTAAATAAATAATTTGTATGGTTTAGATGAAGGGCAGCTTTTAGGGGTCACCTTGACTGATGTTGGGAGCTGGTGCAATTCTCTTTTAGGGAAACTTGATCTGAAAGCTTTATAGTAGAGTGGACCCTACTTACAACACCTTTAAGGGCCAGTAGTGAGTTTAATTTGGATGGTGTGTGAGACTCGACCACTGCACCTAGTATATCCCTGAGGGTCAGATCATGGTGTTGAACCCGAGAAAAATATCAAATCTACCACTTTTGAAATTCTTTTAATTGAAAACAAATAAAAAGGGACATAGTGGTTATTTAATCTGGTTAGTTTTTAAACCAGTAAATCTAGCATTCTGGCCCCTTTTTTTTTATGATGTATTTCTTTACTCAAATCTGTCTCCTGAGGGCACATTGTAAACCTTGAAATTTTAAGATTTGTCTGACGGCATTGGTCGCTAACTCACTTCAGCTGCTGCATAAAACGATAGTGTATAAATTTCTGACATTTTTCAACATTTTTTCCCCTGAAAATAAAGGAAAAAAATATATAAAATATTAAAAAACAAAAATCTTTGTGAGTTGTTCACCCTTGTACATTAATTAATATAATTAAAAATGAAAGTTGAAAAAAAAAAAACATTGGTGTTCTCTTTTTTTTTTTTTTTAATGTTTGATTTTTACCAGTGTGAAAGTTTTGGTTACATTAACAACTGACGTGGGCAGGATATTATCAAGATTGCATCAAGTTCAACCAAATGGTTATATTAAATTTGGAGCTGCCATCCGGGTTGCTCACGTAAGTATCGACAGATGTTGAGAATAATAATGGGGTAGAAAGGGGCTCCTTAGCCGTAGAGAAGGCAATCTGTCTAGGGAGATAACTTTACAATAAATCACTCGGTCCGTAGCTTAGAAATACTGGGTTGACGTCCAGCGGGAACAGCTTTGTTTCATGGAGGAGGAAAGATCTTCTTTAGTACTTGGCTGTACAATGCTTTCCAATGTGTGTAGTAGTGGCGCGCGCACACATTATTAGCCATTGGAAAAGACTATGGAATTTAGTCTCGACCACGGTCGAACAATGATGATGATGCGTGGCTAAAAAAAGAACAAAGCAACAGCTGGCGGCGACACGCCCTCATTTCTGGGCTAGGCTGTTGGGGCGAACGCAATACTTAAATGAACGGGTAACAGCCGCACGAGGCAGAGCGCTGATAGGTCTATGATGCCCTTAGTGTGCCCGTCTCTCCTGGCCTTAGAGGGTCGAGGAACTTTGAACCCTTCTCGTCCTGGAAATTGTAAAGGCAAAGAGAATGAATATTACAGGTGTTGTGCCAATCATAGGTGGAAGCATGGTTGTGTGGTAAGAAGCTTGTTTACCAACCACATGGTTTCGGGGTTCAGTCCCACTGCGTGGCACTTTGGGCAAGTGTCTTCTGCTATGACCTCTGGCTGACCAAAGTCTTGTGAGTGGATTTGGTAGACGGAAACTGAAAGAAGCCCGTCGTATATATATATATGTAAAAAAACTAACATTCTTTTCCTGAGCTGAGATTCGATACCGAATCTAAGGATTCTCACTCGTCTGATCCACTACTGACCAAACAGGCACGAAAGAATTTTTTTTGTCCTGTCAGCCGTGTTAATTAAGGTTCAAATGGACAGGAGGTGACCTACATAGGAATTTCTCTTGTCATATGTCTGTCCTTCTAGCTGTCACGACCATCATAAATATAGTAGTCCATCAAGAGTCAGAGACAGACGGAGAGTGCCAGGTAAACAAGTAACACACATTGAGATACTCAACATGAACGACAGTCGAGTCGCAGAACATAAACGGACACCACTGAATGACCAACGCTCACAGACACAGAACATGTCCGGTTCTACTCTATTATATCAACACAGTATTTGCCCTGTTAATTTCGTCGCCAGCTCGAAGCAGTTGGTAATGTGATGTAGTGAAGTACTTGGTGTATACGAGTAAATGCAAGTCTCGTTTGAATAGATTATTCAGACTACAACCCGATGTTTTTCCATTGTTTTACTTTGAAGTCGTCCACATGCCTATTTCATCTGCTACCTCAACATTTTTTGTCCCCCCCCACACACATGTATGTATGTATATAAATTAGAGAAGAACCACCATGTAGCAATTCAACAATGATATACTTAAATCATAGCATATAGAAAAAAATTAAAGATACGATAAAACATTTATCTAAAACTAAATTAGTAATTGTGACGCATATTTGCCATTTGAATATGGCTAACCCCTAAGGGTGGATGCTACTGTAGTTTGTAGCCCCAGGAAGATACTTCCTCCAGCTGGCAAATATGCGTCACGATGTGTTACCGCTACTGTTTATAACTCGCTCTGAGATTTATCATTAAATTAGTAATTATATACTATTTATTATTTAGTTTTAGGTAAATGTTTTATCATATCTTTAATTTTTTTCTATATGGAATGATTTAAGTGTATCTTTGAGGAATTGCTTCATGGTGGTTCTTATCTAATTTATATACATATATATTGTGAAATTTGATTTAGTATTACTAAATTGAATTTTTCCCTCTAAATTTGGAATCATATTCCTTAATATTATTATTATATATTAGTTGAAATTTATAGAAAGACAAAAGATGAAGACAGGTGTAGGAACAACAAGC
>NC_043018.1:16105614-16110614 GCF_006345805.1 Octopus sinensis | reverse complement strand
TATATATATATATTATATATATATATATATTATAATATATATATATATATATATACAGGCATATATACATACAAGATATATATATATATATATATATATATACGCATGCGCAGCACAAAGATATAGCACCACTATACATGCACAACACAACACCACAACTGTGTGTATGTATACATATATGTATCATATATGTATGGTGTGTGTGTGTGCATAAACATATAAATATATATGTATATACATGTATATATACATATATGTATATATATATATAATATACATTTATTTATCCATGTATATATATGATATATATATATGCATATATATGTATATGTATATATATATATATATATATAATATATATATATATATATATATATATATATATACATATATGTGTGTGTGTGTGGTGTGTGTGTGTGTGTTTAAAACGGTGGGGTCGGGAAAGAATTGCTAAGCAAATTATCAGAGACTGATGACAGCTCTGACTCAGCGAGTTGCTTTGACTTAAAAAAAAATAAAAGCAACATAAACAACAGCAGCACCAGCAGCAGCAGTAACAACAACAACAACAGCAACAACAACAACAAAGAAAGATAAGACAAAACCAAAATTTTACTCATAAATAAATCGTGAGTTATATAACTCATGCAATATGGTGGAGAGACATAAAAAATATTCTAGGCAAGTATTTCTGTCATCATAAATAAACATACATACAGTCAACGTTCACACACACCCACACACATATGTATACGTATATATATATATATATATATATATGTATACATATATATGTATATATGTGTATATATATGTGTATATATATATGAGTATATATATGAGTATACATATATATATGTATGCATATATATATATGTATATATATGCATGTATATATATGTATGTATATGTATATATATATATATATATATGTATATATATATGTATGTCTGTATATGTATATATATGTATATATATATGCATATATATATATGTATATATATTTGTGTACATATATGTATATATATGTGTGTATATATAAGTATATATATGCATTTATATATGTGTGTATATATATATATGTATATATACATACATGTATACATGTATATATATATGTATATGCATATATATACACGTATACATGTATACATGTATATATATATATATGCATATGTATATATATATGTATATGTATATATATATATATATATATGTATATGTGTATATGTATATATGTATACGTATATATATCTATATATGTATGTATATGTATATACGTATATATGTATGTATCTATATTTAATACATCGAAAATATTAAAAATATAAAGCTATACGTAAATATATAGAGTAATCAATACATCAAAACAAATTGAAAAAATAAATGCATACATAGGTCGACTTACAGATTATAAACGAAATCATAAAAGGAGTTAATGGCCTAGAAGATAAAAAGTTTGGGTTTTAGTAATCAGTTAATAATCCTACAGCCGTTTCTGGAGGTCTGGCTTTCGATTCATATCTATTATTGGACACCACCTCCTTCATCAGGGGAAAATAAATTCCTAAAAATGCTCACATGTACCGACTTTTTCTAATGGGAATTGCCTACTGAGTGTTTCTATAGAGCTAGATACAAAAGAACAGGGAGTGGAAGTTGTTTTTGAAGGGTTGGAGGTGCGATACAATGCATGATAAGATGAAGCTACTGATGGTTTTTGTAGGTAGAAAATGTTTCAATGATTGTGAAAGCTGGTTCTCAATTCTATCCAGAAACATTACTCTTTACTCTTTTACTCTTTTACTTGTTTCAGTCATTTGACTGCGGCCATGCTGGAGCACCGCCTTTAGTCGAGCAAATCGACCCCGGGACTTATTCTTTGTAAGCCCAGTACTTATTCTATCGGTCTCTTTTGCCGAACCGCTAAGTGACGGGGACGTAAACACACCAGCATGGGTTGTCAAGCAATGCTTGGGGGACAAACACAGACACACAAACACACACATACATATATATATATACATATATACGACAGGCTTCTTTCAGTTTCCGTCTACCAAATCCACTCACAAGGCATTGGTCGGCCCGGGGCTATAGCAGAAGACACTTGCCCAAGATGCCACGCAATGGGACTGAACCCGGAACCATGTGGTTGGTTAGCAAGCTACTTACCAGACAGCCACTCCTGCGTCATTATGCATGAATGTTGAGTAAAATCTGTGTTTACATGAGTGATGGCGTCGGAGAATTTATTTAATATCGAGACGATGTGTAGACTGAGAATAATTAATGATTCTTTTGAGCAAGGTTTGCAGTTGCCTATTTTTGCATTATAAGGGGGAGCTTATTTTATTATGGGCCAAGCTAGTGTATATTGTGTGTTTTGTGATCTAAGATCGTGTATGTGTGTGACTAATGATGTCGAAAATTTGGATTTCGTCATAGTGAAAGAATTTGAGTGAGCCCGATAGCTACGTTTGGTTTTCAGTTTAGTATCACGGAAATAGAATATTTCTTTTATCGGAATCCGCTTAATTGTATAACTTGATTATAGTAAGGAGTGTGGATATTAAATATTTCCTCATTAGCTGATTCTTATTAAAATGCCTGTAATAATTCTGGCAGCGAATTTCAAGGATAATACTGGATTCGAAATAGTTCTATTCACTATTTTGATATAACAATGGGTTCTTCTGACTCAGCCCAAGTTACGGACCTCGTGGGTCTGTTCCTTCTCTCACAGATCAAACAACACTTTCCGAATATATCTGGTAGAATTTACAGAGACGATGCACACCTTACAACTAGAGGATTATCGCGACCAGCGATTGAACGAACGAAGAAATCTTTAAAATATTTAAAAAATTACAATCTCGGTATCTCATTTGAAACAAATACCAAGGTTTGTAAATTTCTTAGTTCTTACATCCAATTTAAATACAAATTTATACTACCCATTTCACAAGCCTAAACAAACCTTGCAGTATATAAACATCCTTTCAAATCACCCTAAGATAACCCGTGACAGCGTAATTACAGGAATTTCAATAAGAATCTCTAATCTATCAGCTAATGAGAAAATATTTACTATCCCCACTCCTCCATACGGAACACATTCAACTGTTTTATGTCCATGTTGCTCCCTTCAGCTGTTTCAAAAAAGGGAATCTGGTCACGTTTTACTTTCGATGCCATGTTTGTCTACAATCTTGTTATAGACGAATGAAACAACATTTGCAAATCTTTATGTAAAATGTAGATTATACTACCTGAACCGATATTCTTCAGGAAAACTTTTAACATGGGTAAATCTTTCTGGGATACGCTGTACACACACAGACACACACACACACACACACACACACACACACACACACACACACACACATTTATACACATACATACGTATACTTACATATACATATATATATATACACACACATACATACATACACACATATACATACATACATCAAGGCGGTGAGCTGGCAGAAACGTTAGCAGGCTGGTAGAAATGCTTTGTGGCGTTTCGTCCGCCGCTGCGTTCTGAGTTCAAATTCTGCCGAGGTCGACTTTGCCTTTCATCCTTTCGGGGTCGATAAATTAAGTGCCAGTTACGCACTGGGGTCGATGTAATCGACTTAATCCGTTTGTCTGTCCTTGTTTGTCCCCCCTATGTTTAGCCCCTTGTGAGCAATAAAGAAATAACATACATACATACATACATACATGTGTGTCTGTGTGTGTATATATATATAATGTAAACAACAGCCCTAGTCACCATATGTATGCGTATGTATATGTGTGTGTGTGTGTGTGTGTGTAAGTGTGTATACACACACGCATACACTTTACTTGGAATATTGTGGAATAGTGTAAAAGAAAAAAAAAAAACGAAACTGCTTTGGAAAGTCGTACAAAATCTGTCGCAGAATAAATTTTAGAAAACGATAAAAATCAAGCGATTAAAATTTCCCCTCGAAAACATTTCATAATGGAAATTATTTTTTTCTGCCAGACGACCCTTTTGGCAAGAATAGAAGAATTACGCAAAGATTTAAAGGGAAATGTTTACTGGTTTGTATTCATTTACGTTTTATATATTTCCCAACAGTATCGTCACGGCTTTCCAGTTCATTGTGTTTCAGACGCACCGTATACATGTGTGTGTGTGCGTGGTGTGTGTGTGTGGTGCGTGCGGCGTTATGTATGATATATATATATATATATATATATATATATATAACACAACATTCATACATATATGTATACATTACACATACACACAAATACCACACACACACACACACACACATATATATATATATATACATACATACTTACATACATACATATATGTATATGTATGTGTGTATATATATACATACTTACATATATATGTATACATATATATATGCACCATGTATATATATATATGTGTGTGTAAGTATATATATACTTACATACATACATATACATATATACATATACATACATACATGCATATACATATGTACCACACATATATATATACATATATATATATACACGTAAATATATACATATATATATATATATATGCATACATATACACGTATATATATTCATATATATATAAATACATGTGTGTGTATCTGTGCATGCATGTATATATGTGTGTGTGCGCGCGTGTGTGTGTACGTGTAAGTGTATACGTATATATATATACATATATGTATACGCACACACATATATATATATATAAGTATATGCACTGGCGTGGTTACATAAACTAATCCCTGTGGTAATATAAGTTAAAACGTTACACTATTATATTAAATATCGCAGACCGCAGTGAATGCGGTAGACTGGTTTTCTTGATATACGTATGTACGTGTACACACACACACACACACACGCACACAGACACAGACACACACACACACGCACACAGACAGACAGGCAGACAGACACACAACACACACACACACACACAACACACGCACACACACGCACGC
>NC_043018.1:16098555-16100514 GCF_006345805.1 Octopus sinensis | reverse complement strand
ACGAAGGTGGGGGGTAGCAATGGTAGTAGAGATTTGGCACCACAGGAGGTCTTCAGTGTAAGTGGCCTAATCCTAGGTAACGTCATGTCATGTCGTAACTGTAGACATACATAATATATGTCTATGTATGTACATGTATATATATATATATATATAATATATATATATATATATATATATAATATATATATATTATATATAATATATGTATATATATATATATATATATATATATATATAATATATATATATATATATATATATATATATATAGATATATATATATGTATATATTTATAATTATATATAATATATATATATGTATGTATATATATATATATATATATATATATATATACATATATATATATATGTATATACATGTATGTATATATATATATCTGTATATATATATATGTATATATATATATGTATATATATATATGTATATATATATATGCACACACACATACACACACACACACACATATATATATGTATTTATTTATTTACTTATATACATACATATATAAACACAGAGACATGCACACACATATGTAGATACATAAATATAGCCATGCCCACGCTCAGAGATAACACATACACACACGCACACACACACACAGCACCACCACCACCACCACCACAACCAGCCTCCCCCACCGCGCCTACGCCCCCACCCCACCCCCACCCACACACAAGCACTTGGGAGTCTCCTTCCTCGCCCTATGTTTCGAAGTGCGATCACGTAGCGATAGAGGGTCAACAGAGATAAACTCTTGCGCCAGACATGGTAGACTTTGTCCGCGTCCAGTCTTCCCTGCCCCGTCACCAAGGGGCAGTCCCCGTTTTACGTGCAGGAAGTCAATTACCTGGGTGAGTTATATTTATGCTGATATCCCATAGAAATGGTATATAGTCTTGCTATTCATGCTATACACACACACACACACACACACACATGCACACAAACACACACATATAAAAAACACAAGTGTGTATGTATATATTTATATCATCATCATCATCATCATCATCATCATCATCATCATCATCATTAGCGTCCGCTTTCCATGCTAGCATGGGTTGGACGGTTCAACTGGGGTCTGGGAAGCCAGAAGGCTGCACCAGATATATATACATATATATGTACATATATATATATGCATATGTGATATATATATATATAATATATATATATATATAATATATATTAAATATATAATATATATATATATATATTATATATATATAATATATATATATATATATGTATATATATGTATATACGTATATATACATTTATATATATATGTACATTTATTATATGTTAAATTACTAAATAATATAAATTAATTTATATATGGATTAAGTCTTTCTTTGTTTGATTTGCATAATAGTGGTTTTGTCTCTAATTTATATTATTAATATATATATATATATATATATCTAGTATATATATATATATAAGTTAGTCCAAACCAGAAAACACAAAAAAACACAACAACGCGAGGATGTGGAACAAATATAGTATTATTGGATGCTCAGGAAAGAAGGAAAGAAGGAGGGTTTAATGTTTCGAGCGGAGCTCTTTGTCGGAAACATAGGAGAAGGAAAGATCCAGAGAAGGGAAGACAGAGGAAAAAAAATCACCAACGGTACACACAAGGTCATATGCATACTTACATACATACATACATACATACATACATACATACATACATACATACACACACCCACACACACACACATACATATGTATATCATCATCATCATCATTATCATTTAACCTCCATTTTCCATGCTGGCATGAGTTGGATGGTTTGACAGGAGCAGTCCAGACCGATAGGATAAGTACTAGGCTTGCAAAGAATATGTCCTGGGGTCGATTTCTTTGACTAAAACTCTTTAAGGTGGTGCTCCAGCATGGCCACAGTCAAATCACTGAAACTAGTAAAA
>NC_043018.1:15956055-16093555 GCF_006345805.1 Octopus sinensis | reverse complement strand
GAAGGGTGATCTCAAAACACTGAGCCTTACGAAGGGGACAACAAGGGACCAAGATATGTGGTGCATTGCTGCACTCAAGAAGATCTGCCCACCACAATAGAATTGAAATCCTAAAACCAAGGTGCCACATAAAAAGCACCAGAGCTGGTGTCATGTAAAAAGCACCCTGTACACTCTTTAAAGTGGTTGGCATTAGGAAGGGCATCCAGCCATGGAAATCCTGCCAAAACATACAATGGAATCTGGTGTGGCCCCTGGTCTTGCCAGTTCCTGTCAAGTCATCCAACCCATGCCAGCATAGAAAACGGACATCAAATGCTGCTGCTCATGATGATGATGAATATGATGGGTAGGATAGAACCTGAGACCTTGTGGTTGTGAAGCAAGCTTCCTAGCCATTTAGCCACAGTGCACTTACTGTGATGGGTACAGATAAGCGAGTATATAGAAAGCGATTAACATGACAGCATTGGATTAATGGATAATATCTTAAACCATTGCTTAAGTAACTAAACACAGAGTGAGTTCTGAATAAACACATACTGTTAGTTATAGCTGTATGTATTTGGTCTGTCTTCAAAATTAAGTTCACTGTAAGATAAAGATAATATCTGGCAAGATTAAGTCTAAATGACTTAACGTTGGATAATCTGACAACTTTGTTATGTCTGTCGCTCTATTAGCTTCTAATGGTGGAAGCACTCTGTCGGTTACGACGACGAGGGTTCCGGTTGATCCGAATCAACGGAACAGCCTGCTCGTGAAATTAACGTGTAAGTGGCTGAGCACTCCACAGACACGTGTATCCTTAACGTAGTTCTCGGGGATATTCAGCGTGACACAGAGAGTGACAAGGCCGGCCCTTTGAAATACAGGTACAACAGAAACAGGAAGTAAGAGTGAGAGAAAGTTGTGGTGAAAGAGTACAACAGGGATCACCACCATCCCCTGCCGGAGACTCGTGGAGCTTTAGGTGTTTTCGCTCAATAAACACTCACAACGCCCGGTCTGGGAATCGAAACCGCGATCCTATGACTGCGAGTCCGCTGCCCTAACCAATGGACCATTGCGCCTCCACTAGCTTCTAATATCCTAGGGGTGACTTTAAACTGTATCTAGTTGAAGGGCCCAGGTTTGGGATTTCTAGAAGTTTGAGGAGTATGGACCTACCTCTAAGACACTAATGTTCCTGGGTCTATTCTGATCCAGGGTAGTGGCACCAGTTAGTGTCTCAGCTCTAGGTTAATTAACATATTAGGGCTTGCCTACCTGTGCATGTGAAGATGGGATATGGCGGACTCTGTGGAAGAAACCTTCATGGTTCAAAGGTGGGGTAGACAGCAGGAGGGGAAGACTGCAGGAGGGGGAAGACAACAGGGGGGGGAAAGGCAACAGGAGGGGATGATAACAAGAGGGAATGATAACAGGAGGGGATGATAACAGGAGGGGGAAGACAGCAGAAGGGGAAGACAACAGGGGGGAAAGGCAACAGGAGGGGATGATAACAAGAGGGGATGATAACAAGAGGGGATGATAACAGGAGGGGGAAGACAGCAGAAGGGGAAGACAACTGGAGGGGAAAACAAGAGGAGGGGAAGACAAGAGGAGGGGAAAACAACAGGAGGGGACGACAACAGGAGGGGGGAGACAATTGGAGGGAGGTCAACAGGAAGGGAAGACAAGAGGAGGGGAAGACAAGCAGAGGGGAAGACAAGAGGAGGGGAAGACAACAGGAGGGGACAACAGCAAGAGGGAAAGACAGCTGCAGTAATGCATTGTGGAGTGCAGAGAGTAACATGAGTGAAAGGCATCTTGGTCCCCTTATGCATTTAACTCCACTGCCAGTCGTCATGACCCAGTTTTGCAATTGGATTAAGGATGATCAAGAGGAAGAGAGTGAGATTAATGGTGCACAACCCTTTCTTCACTTTAAAATAAGTCAATGTGCAAATCATCAGTCACTTCTGAGGATGACTAAATGGTCCTCATTGCCCCGAATAGGAATTAGCTTCCCAGAAATGAATAAGGAAACATTAGCAAAGTAAATGGGTTTATACATGCTTTTATTTATACTTTCTTTGAGATGTTCTTTTAAATCTATACAGAGAATTGAGTTATAAACATCAAAGAATATCATCATCATCATCATCGTTTAACGTCCATTCTCCATGCTAGCATGGGTTGGACGGTTCGACCGGGGATCTAGGAAGCCAGAAAGCTGCACCAGGCTCCAGTCTTATCTGGCAATGTTTCTACAGCTGGATGCCCTTCCTAACGCCAACCACTCCGTGAGTGTAGTGGGTGCTTTTTACGTGACACCTGCACAGGTGCCAGGCGAGGCTGGCGACGGCCACGGTCGGATTGGTGTATTTTATGTGCTACCGGCACGGAAGCCAGTCGAGGCCGCGCTGGCATCGGCCACGAGTCGGATAGTGCTTTTTACGTACCACCAGACCAGGGATCCTGGCTGGTTCAATTCGATTTCGATATCCATAGTAATTAACATCTCGTGGAGGCACATGGCCTAGTGGTCAGAGCAGAGGACTTGCGGTCAAGAGATTGCCGGTTTGAATCTCAGACCGGGTGAAGTTAAAAGCGAACTTCTGTTGACACTTTCGCCACAACTTTCTCTCACTCTTTCCTCCTGCATCTTGCAACTCACCTGTGACGGACCAGCGTCCCGTCCAGGTGGGGAACCTATACACCAAGGAAACCGGGAAACTGGCCCTTATGAGCCAGGCATGGCTCAAGAAGGAACAAACAACAAAAGAACAATAATTAACATCTCAATTAATAATACTGTGTAACAATTTTTTTTTTTTTGTCTTTGGTCAGTGAGTGTTATTTCCTGTTTTCTTCAATCTAAAAATCAAAGGAAATGGGTTCTCTTCCCTTCAAAAATCGATGCATCATTTTTTTCTTTCTGTTTTGCAGTTACAAAGGCTACATTCCACAGCTGAAGTACAGATTTGGTGATACATATGGAAAGACAACTCATAAAATTGCAAAGGTTCAGTATGTGTGTGGTGTGTGTGTGTGTGTGTGTGTGTGTGTATTTATATCTATCTATCTATCTATTTAAATGTAATAAAATGTTTTAAAAGAAATTCAAAGTGCTTACGTGATAACTGTAACCCTACTTTTGAGCCACCCTGTACATATATATGTGTGTGTGTGTATATATATATATATATAATATATATATATATATATAACCAAAAAATAAGCAACAAGAATGGATCGGTAGTTTAGTACAATTGTTTCATACTATAACAATTTATTAAAGCTGCAAATACTACACCAAATATAATGTTAAGTAATCTTCAGCTAAATTTCATATAGGTTTTCCAAACATCTTAGAGAGTGTAAATATACTTATAAAGTATATATATATATATATATATATATATTGCAGTTGGCAGTATATAAGACATTTTCATGTAAGATGCACTGCTGTTTTACAAGTATACTTTGAGGAAAAAAAAACAAATTTTATTTTTTTTGTCATAGATTTATTGAAAAATATTTTTAAGTGGTTTCTCTCCTCCTCTCTGCACCCCTCTCCTTCTCTATTTCTCTCTCTCTCTCTCTATGATTGCCTAAACACGACAGAGTGTACAAGGTGTCAATCATCTCAACAAACGAATGAAAAAATAAAGAACTGTTTACTTAAATGACCATTTTTCTCTAATTCCTCTTTCCTTTCTTACGCTGTTGTCTATGACTTTCCAGGAGATTGAAGAGTCACAATGGAACTCTTGTATCAAGAAGTCACGTACGGACTTGACACCCTTTCACGCTTCTATCCAACGTGAGATGACACACCTGAAGGAGGACACTCAAGACATTGTCAAATCTCAACTCATAACTGGATACACAGGTATGCTATTGTATATTCTCCTCTCTCTCTCCCTTTCTCTATCTATCTATCTATCTCTATCTCTCTTTTGTGTTCCCTTTACACTCATATATATACATGTATATATGTCTATCTATCTATCTATCTATATATATATACATATATATATATAAATACACACACATATATATATATATATACTCTTTAATTCTTTTGTTTCAGTCATTTGACTGTGGCCATGCTGGAGCACCACTTTGAAGGGTTTTAGTCGATCCCAGGACTTATTTCTTAAGCCTAGAACTTATTCTATCAGTCTCTTTTGCTGAACCATTAAGTTACATGGATATAAACACACTATTACCTGTTGTGAAGTGGTGATGGGTCTACAACACAGACACAAAGACACATACACACATTGATATATATATATACATATACAACGGGCTTCTTGCAGTTTCTCTCTACAAATTCACCTACAAAGCTTTAGTTGTTCCAAGGCTATAGTAGAAAACACTTGTCCAAGGTGCCAAGCAGAGGGACTGAACCCAGAACCACATGGTTAGGAAGCAAGCTTCTTACCACAAAGCTACGCCTGTATATATGTATATATAATTTACAATATATCTATCTCCCTATCTCATACTTTTAGGGTATATACCAAAATTATCATTTATATACGGAGATACTTATCCAAAAGCGTCTGAGATTTCCATGAATAATTTCAAAACTGAACAAAAAGAATTCAGACTCAAGAAGTCTCTTTTGGAGAAGCAAACCAGTTTTCAATCTCCATTGACGCCAATTACTTCAGAAGAATTGTTAAAAAATAAACTTTGTGAATTCCTTGGTAATCGCTCAAAGGAAACTTTTGCAGGTATGTTTCATTTATATATATCTACTAGCAGTATCGCCCGGCATTGCTCGGGTTTGTAAGGGAAATAACTATATAAGCATTTTTAGAGATGTAAAGTATAATAGCCATCTCAATATGGCTAACTACAAAGGGCGGGGGGTTACTGTAGCTTTTTACGTTCTGAGATTTAATAATACAATTTTAGAGAGTTACTTCCCTTATATATGCCAAAAATGCATTAAAAATGGGAAAAATTGATGGTAAATTTTTTTTTAAATCGTAGACTCATCGTAGACACGTGCTAATACCCAGAAGGGCTCGATATGAATCACGACTATAAGATACCCGGTTTTGGTTAAACTGCACCGCAAAATGTGGGAGTAGTTAGGAATCTAAATCGTAAGAGACAGGCAGCACACAACCTCACTTTTATATATATATAGATATATGTATATTTTTCTCTCAATGGTTTTGATTAAACCTTACTTTGAAATTAATTATGTATCTTAACCTTTTAGCATTCACATTATTCAGCCAAAAGCAAAAAGGGTAATGGGTAAAGAGGCCCTTTGGCCCCAAATGACCATGGGATTGCACCTAGAAAGTTCCCTTCTGAGGCACAAGTCCAAACAAAGTAGTTTATGGAAGACCACTAAACATTTTGTCCTGCACACTAATGATTCTGCCAGCTTACCACCTAATAATAATAATAATAATAAATGCCCTGATGCAGTACCAGGCAGTGGCTCTCGTGGCTTCTGATCTTAACTGATTGGAAGTGTTATCATGTACATTGTTTTGTCTTGGTATAAAAGATGGGCTACAGTAAATATTCTGCTCAATACCACAAATTTGCTTGTTAGTTGTTTGACCTTAACCAGTTGAGCATGTCCCTTAGTGGCTGACAATACGTGCATCTCTGATCACGGGCAGAAGTAGTGGGGGAGCATCATAGCCGTGTGTTGAGAGGAATTTTTTTGGGTTTGAATAATTCACCTTCGGAAACATGGGTGGTTCGTTCAACATCCTTAAACAACCCTTATTCAGGGACCTTTTGAGCGCGATGGGCTACTCAACCTGAAGAAAATTCTAAGTGAGTCCCACCTGCAAGGTCATGCGCTGTTTATCTTGATATGAGATCACCATTTCGCACACATATGGTTGTGATGCATGTGCCTAGTGTACCCTTATCAGACAGGTAGTCATGATGGGTATATTGGGCTTTGTATATTTTACCCCAGTGTCACTTTGATGGTATGAACTGCTCTCTCACTCAATAATAATAATAATAATAATAATGATACTTTTTACGTGCCACCGGCACAGAAGCCAGTCAGCTGCTCTGGCAACGATTACGCTCAGATGGTGCTCTTAGCACCCCCACTAGTACGAATGCCAGTCATCGATTTCGATTTCACTTGCCTCAACAGGTCTTCGCAAGCAGAGTTTAGGGTCCAATGAACGAAAGGCACGCATAAGTGGACTGGTTACACCCCTGGCATAGGCCACAAGGTTATGGTCTCACTTGTGCTTGCCGAGTCTTCTCAAGCACAGCATATTTCCAAAGGTTTCGGTCACTAGTCATTGCCTTGGTGAGGCCTAATGTTTGAAGGTCATGCTTCACCACCACATCCTAGGTCTTCCTGGGTCTATTATTATTATTATTATTATTAACTTCACTGTCCCCTCTATGTTTTGTGTTCAGCCCTGGTGGCCAATAAAGAAAGTATTATTATTATTATTATTATTATTATTAGGTGGCAAGCTGGCAGAATCATTAGCGTGCTGGACAAAATGTTTAGTGGTATTTCATACATCGTTACATTCTGAGTTCAAATTCTACTGAGGTCAGCTTTGTCTTTCATCTTTTCAGGGTCAGTAAAATAAGTAGCAGTTGTGTACTGGAGTCGATGTAATTAAGTAACCCCTTCTCCAAAAATTTCAGGCCTTGCGCCTAAAGTAAAAAGGATTATTATTATTATAATTAAAAGTTTTTATAAATAAAATAAAGTAAATTTTCAAGAAATCATTATTATTATTATTTGATATTGTTATTGTTGCAGCTTCGCGCCGTTCATTGACAGAGGCCCACATTCCTGGATACACAGGTTACATTCCAAAAATCAAAGCCACTGACACAGGACTCGGCTGTCGCTACCATTCCTCCAATTCCATTGCATTAAAACAGTTCTGGAGCAGTCGATTACCAAAGGAACAGAATCTAGGAATGTGAGTATGAGGTGGGATTTGGTTATAGGAGGTGATGTCGTAAGAGAGAAACCCTGAGGTTAACCTTTGGTTAGGTAGAATCTCTGTAGAGGTGAGAGATGCTAGGGCAGACTGGGTAGAGCTGTGCATACAGGGAAGTGTTTGTGTGTACTTGGCAGAGCTTAAGTAGAAGCTGGAGAGAGCGTTTGTTACATAGAGCTCATGTAAAATTTTGATACAATTTTGGAGAATTTTGGTGGAGTCTGAGAATAACTCTGAAATGACTTTGGTTACAGTGAACTTGTGTAGAATTTTGGTATGACGTTTGGTAGAATGCAGGAAGAACTTGAGAAAATATTCAGTAGAACTTTGTGATTGATATTGATTTTTATAAGGAAAAAAAGACTAACAGTAACTTTTAGATCAGTAGCATTCTTCAGATTGTAACTTTTGTTTTATATTTCTATGTGGTTTCTCAAGTTTTCTATATATCTTGGTTCTTCTCAAGGATGGAGCTTAGTAGTTGCAATGCAGATGTGGTTGAATGATGTATTTTTGTGACATATAAGGAATTGTTATGATTTGTTTCATTGGGTCATGTGATAGTTATACCAATATATGATAGTCATAACAAGTGTCCCCAGCATACAAGTGGTATCCCTAATTTCTAGTCTTCTATGGAAACATGCCCAGTCATGGGAGAAGCTGGCCCTCTGAAAGGCAGGTACTACTCATTAATTATATTTAATTATGTTAATATGTTCACAATAAGTTACACGTCTAACATCTTCACATTTCTTATGGGTCTGTTGTTTCTTTTTTTCTAAATTGCTTTCACAGATCAAACAAAAGTGACACAGGGATATACAGAATTGAGGGTAT
This sequence comes from Octopus sinensis, assembly GCF_006345805.1. Taxonomy (NCBI): domain Eukaryota; kingdom Metazoa; phylum Mollusca; class Cephalopoda; order Octopoda; family Octopodidae; genus Octopus; species Octopus sinensis. The sequence goes on along the minus strand of NC_043018.1, from coordinate 16,085,753 downwards.
GATTCCTCACTACACGGGGTATCTACCACGTAAGTAAATCGTTTTTTTTTAACCCCAGATCAGCCTTCATCCACCAGGCCTATTATCAACAGTGTTCCTGCCATGACTATCTCATTTTCTCGTTGTTCATACTGGCATGGGCTGAACAGTTTGACTGGGCTGGCATGTTGCACCAGGATTCAGTCTGATTCGGCATGGTTTTCTACAGCTGGATGCCCTTCTTAATGCCAACCACTCCAAGAGTGGGTGCTTTTATGCGCCACCAGCATGGGTGCCATTTGTATGACACCTGTATCTGCCATTTTACTCAGCTTGATGGGTCTTCTCAAGCACGACATATAATGCCAAAGGTCTTGGTCATTGCATCCGTGAGGCCCAACACTCGAAAGGGGCTTGGCCACTTTGCCTCTGTAAGGCCGAATGCTCAAAAGGAACTCAATCATCTCACCTCCATGAGGCCTGTTTGAAAGGAACTCAGCTGCCTCGCCTCTGTGAGGCCCAAACACTCGAGAGGAACTCAGCCACTTTGCCTCCATGTGGCCTAGGAGCTTAGTTGCTTTGCCTCCAGAATTAATCATGAATTATCTCATAGCTTTGAGATCTCAAGGATAGGAAGGACATCCAGCCATAGAAACCATGCCAAATCAGACTGGAGTCTGGTGCAGCCCCTCAGCTTGTCATCCTTGATCAAACTTTCAAACCCATGTCAGTATGGACAACGGACTTTAAATGATGATGATGATTGTTTTATTCTTAGAATGGCATTGTAGGGTAGGTGTGAGAGGCCAGATCTGGTTGGTTTGAACATAAAGCATGAATATTTGGGCTGGGTGTGTCCAGTTTAAAGTTAAAGGGTTAGATGGAAATTTTGTGTGTATGTGTGTGCGTGTATTTGTGCTGTTTCACAGAATCCTGTTTCTTTTTGATTGCAGAAAGGCGATACCGATATGGGAATACCTATGGTGACACCTGCCGTTCTTTAGAAGTGTGTTCTCGCCAGAAGATATGCTTTGATCCCCACGGACAACAAATACGACCTTTCTCAGTCATTTTTTAATAAATACAGAGAATCATAATAAAAAAGAGTAATAAATACAAAACTATACAAATTAATAATAACAATCCTTTCTACTATAGGCACAAGGCCTGAAATTTTGGGGGAGGGAACCAATCGATTAGATCGACCCCAGTATGCAATTAATACTTAATTTTTATCAACCTCAAAAGGCTGAAAGGCAAAGTCAGCCTCAGCAGGATTTGAACTCAGAATGTGAAATTTTGGAAAAAATGCTGTTAAGCAGTTTATCTGACATGCTTAACAATTCTGCGAGCGAACACCTTCATATTAAGTACCAGACTTAAATTAAGTAAAATTGCTGATTTGAGCAACCAAACCCTTCAAGGTGGTGCCCCAGCATGGCAGCAGTCATTGAATAAAATATTACAGAAAAAACTCACAACAATAGGGACAGATTTAGAGAAAACCCACAAACATATAGACAAACCCATGTAGATAGGACAAACCTTCAAAATTAGGACAAACTTACAAAACTAGGAGAAACCCATAGAAATAGCGATAAACTCAGAAAAACAGGACAAACCCACAGAGATAGAGGCAAACTCAGAAGAATACACAAACTCATAGATATAAAACAAACTGTCAGAAACAGGGACAGACATTTAGAAATAGGACAAGCTCACGTAATTGAATTAGGGTAAAAAGCTGATGAGGACTTGGCCAAAGAGGAAGGTGTCCGTTTCCAGCCCTTTCAATTCTGTCCACCATACAACTGCTTTTGCTAAGGGCACCAGATGGATAAACACTACCTGCCCTTCCCAGCCAAATTAAGGATAAAATGACATGCAACCCTATGGAATATGTTTGAAATAAGAGAACTCTTCACAAAAGACCGTGGATGGTTGAAATTGTTTTATTTCTGCCCCCTCCCCATGTCCCCTTTAATACATGTATTTACAAAAATAGAGTCATCTTTAAATAAAATAATAATAATAATAATAATAATGGTGTGACTGTTTCCATTTTCTCATTCTCAACTCTTTCTTGAAAATTTTCCTTTCAAAACTTTCATCGTTCTTATCTTCTCCACTTTTCTCTTTTTGGCAGCAACTTTGGCAATGTTCTGCTTCTGTTTCCTCTTGTAAGAAATGTCTGGTCGGGTGACAGCCTGCATTATTTAAAAACAAACAATTGATGGTTAAACTGTAAAAACATTTGGCGGAAAAACAAATAAACAAATATTTAAGTATGTATGGTATAAGCATAGCAAATTGTCAATTATCTTAGTCCTTTGTCATATATATATATATATATATAAAAAACACCCACTACACTCTGTAAAGTGGTTGGCATTAGGAAAGGCAGCCTGTCATACAAAACCAGGCCACTAGCAGACAATAGAGCTTGGTACAGTCTTTTGACTCATGCTAGTATGGAAATTGGTCGTTAAATGATGATGATGATGATGATTATTATATATATATATATATATATATCACCATCCATCGTGGCCGCTTACCAGCCTCATCTGGCACGTAAAAAGCACCCACTACACTCATGGAGTGGTTGGCGTTAGGAAGGGCATCCAGCTGTAGAAACATTGCCAGATCAGACGGGGCCTGGTGCAGCCTTCTGGCTTCCCAGACCCCAGTTGAACTGTCTAACCTATGCCAGCATGGAAAGCGGACACTAAACGATGATGATAATGATGATCTAGATTGTACACACACATATATCTATGTCATCATCATTTTAATGCTCACTTTTCAAAATCAAAATTAAATGGAAATTGTAGTTGTGGCACCGACTGACTGGTTCCTGTGCTGGTAGCACGCAATAAGCACCATTCATGCATGGGTCGTTGCCAGTGCTGCCTGAATGACTCCCATGCCAGTGGCACGTAAAAAACACCCACTCTCAGAGTGGTTGGCATTAGGAAGGGCATCCAGCTGTAGAAACATTTGGTAGATCAGATTGGAGCCTGGTGCGACCTCCTGGCTGGCCAGTCCCCAATCAAACTGTCCAACCCATGCCAGCATGGGAAACGGATGTTAAACGATGATGATGATGATGATGACTTTTCCATGCTTGCATGGGTTGGACAGAATTTGTTGAGGCAGATTTTCTACAGCTGGATGCCCTTCCTGTCACCAATCCTCACCTGTATGCAAGCAAAGTGATACTGTCCTAGGGCCAGACACACACATGATGCAGAACATCAAAAATGAATGGTACTGCTTGTATGGCAGTGACAGTACTTTTACAACCGACATGCAATGTCAAGAGAAGGAGACAGAAACACACACAACAGGCTTCTTTCAGTTTCCATCCACAAGATCCCCGCACCAAAGTCTTCAGTCAGTTCGGGGCTATAGTAGAAGACACTTATCCAAGGTGCCTCGAAATGGGACCAAACTTAGAGCTATGTAGTTACGAAACAAGCTTCTTAATCACACAGCCACACCTGTGCCTATATACATATAAATTGAAAAGTAACACAGAAAACATAGTCCTTGTTAATGTCTTATATGGCGTACATGTGTTTCATGAGACCAGCAGACTTAATTACGCAAGCATAAAACCCAGTTATGTGAATAAATGCTGCTGGTCCCCCTTCATCGGTGTTACTCAGCAAGTGAAGTGAAGTGCAGAAAATAGTGGAATAACTCACCTCAACTGCTCTCTTCTGTTTACGGGAGGAAATTCGCTCCATCCGTATTTTCTGTGCTTGAGCAAACTTCTCTGAGAAGACGGTGGTGCCAACTGTTTTCTTTAACAGTTCCAACACTTCTTGGGTCAGTGCTTTTAACTTTGGATCTGAAATAATAATAATAATGATAATAATAATAATGGCTTCAAATTTTGCCACAAGGGCAGTAATTTTGGGGGAGGGGCATAGTCAATTACATCGATCCATGTACTTCACTGGTACTCAATTTATCAACCCCGGAAGGATGAAAGGCAAAGTCAACCTTGGTGGAATTTGAACTCACAACGTAGCGGCAGACGAAATACCTATTTCTTTACTACCCATAAGGGGCTAAGCACAGATATCACAAAAGTCGATTGTATCGACCCCAGTGCGTAACTGGTACTTATTTAATCGACCCCGAAAGACTTAAAGGCAAAGTCGACCTCGGCGGAATTTGAGCTCAGAACGTAGCGGCAGACGAAATACCTATTTCTTTACTACCCATAAGGGGCTAAACACAGATATCACAAAAGTCGATTGTATCGACCCCAGTGCGTAACTGGTACTTATTTAATCGACCCCGAAAGACTTAAAGGCAAAGTCGACCTCGGCGGAATTTGAGCTCAGAACGTAGCGGCAGACGAAATACCTATTTCTTTACTACCCATAAGGGGCTAAACACAGATATCACAAAAGTCGATTGTATCGACCCCAGTGCGTAACTGGTACTTATTTAATCGACCCCGAAAGACTTAAAGGCAAAGTCGACCTCGGCGGAATTTGAGCTCAGAACGTAGCGGCAGACGAAATACTTATTTCTTTACTACCCACAGGGGGCTAAACACAGAGAGGACAAACAAGGACAGACAAACGGATTAAGTCGATTGTATCGACCCCAGTGCGTAACTGGTACTTATTTAATCGACCCTGAAAGGATGAAAAGCAAAATCGACCTCGGCGGAATTTGAAATGTGAATGCAACGGCAGACGAAATACCGCTAGGCATTTCGCCTGGCTTGCTAACGTTTCTGCCATCTCGCCGCCTTTAGATGAAATACTGCTAAACATTTCGTCCAGCATGCTAACAATGGCTCAGCAGGTAGAATATCAGGAAGGAAAGAAAGGAGAAAGGAAGGAAGGAAAGAAGAGGAAAGATGTAGGAATAGAAAAGGTAAATAAGGTAAGAATGGTGAAGAGGCACCAACCTGGCATTCTTCTGGTGTTATTGAGTTCTCGATGGAGAGCAGGGAGAGCAATGTGTATGATGTCTGCAAGGAGTTCCGGTCCAAGATCAATGGCAACAGCGGCAAACCATTTAAAGACATACGATCGCTATAACGAGGAAGAGACATTAAGATTACAACACCTCACTACCTTGATGATAATAACAACAACAACAACAATAATATAGTGATGAATTTAAATAACGATTTCTGGTTTCGACCTCATAGATATATATATACATATAGACACACACACACACAGGTGTGGCTGTGTGGTAAGAAGCTTGCTTCCCAATCACATGGTTCCGGGTTCAGTCACACTGCATGGCACCTTGGGCAAGTGTCTTTCTTCTACTATAATGTCGGGCCAATCAAAGCCTTGTGAGTGAATTTTGTAGATGGAAACTGAAAGAAGCCCGTCGTATATATATGTATATGTTTGTGTGTCTGTGTTTGTTCCCCCAACATCGCTTGACAACCGATGCTGGTGTGTTTACTTCCCCGTCACTTAGCAGTTCAGTAAGAGAGAATGACGGAATAAATACAAGGTTTAAAAAAAAAGAAGAAAATAAGTAAGTACTAATGTCGATTTGTTCAATTAAAATTCTTTAGAGTGGTGCCCCAGCATGGCCAGTCTAATAACTGAAACAAGTAAAAGACCAAAAAATAAAAAATATATGTGTGTGTATGAGTGTGTGTGTATATATATATATATATGTATGTGTGTGTGTGTGTGCAAAAGAATAAGGCAAAATCATACACCATCTCACCTTCAATACACTTCTTGGGTTGTGAATGTTTTCGTAATGAGCCTCATGGATCATTTTACGTGTGACCCAGGGTAGAGACACCCTGTACTCTCCGGGACCTTCATCTTCCTTCTCACCCTCTTTTTCTCCGTCTTCTTCCTCCTCATCCTCATCCTCCTCTTCTTCTACATCCATTTCTTCCTCCTTTCCTTCCACTCCGACAGGTTCACCAATATCCTCATCTGCTATTGCCTCTCCTTTTTCTACTTCCTCTTCCTCATCCTCCTCTTCTTCTTCTTCCTCCTCTCCCTCTGTCTCTTCATCCTCCTCTTCCTCTGTCTCTTCTTTCTCTTCCTCCTCCTGCAGCTCATCAACTTCATCATCATCATCATCATCGTCATCTTCCCTTCTTCAACATCCATGCTCTCCTTCACCTCCTCCTCTGTCACTGTCTTTATTCCTACTTCTTTCAATGTCTCCTCTGCCTTCACCTCTGACTCACCCTCAGCCTCACTGACCTTCACCTTCAATATTCCCTGCAGGATGTTCAAGTGTTTGATGACTTTGGTAAGGAAAACCAAGTTCTTCACAGCCTGGAGAGAGAAAGAGAGAGAGAATGAGTAACAGAGACAGGGAATGAGTGAGAGAATAAGTGAAAGAGAAATGAGAGAAAGAGAGAGAGAGAAAGAGAGAGAGAGAGAGAAAGAGAGAGAAAGAGAGAGAGAGAATGAGTGAAAGAATAAGTGAAAGAAAAACGAGAGAGAGAATGAATGAAAGAATAAGTGGAAGAGAAGCAAGAGAGAGAGAGAATGAATGAAAGAGAAATGAGAGAGAGAGAATGAGTGAAAGAATAAGTGGAAGAGAAGCAAGAGAGAGAGAGAATGAATGAAAGAGAAATGAGAGAGAGAGAATGAGTGAAAGAATAAGTGGAAGAGAAGCAAGAGAGAGAGAGAATGAATGAAAGAGACATGGAATGAGTGAGAGAATAAGTGGAAGAGAAGCAAGAGAGAGAGAGAGAGAGAGAGACAATGAATGAAAGAGACAGGGAATGAGTGAGAGAATAAGTAAAAGAGAAATGAGAGAGAGAGAGAGAATGAGTAAAAGAGACAGGGAAGGAGTGAAAAAAATAAGTGAAAGAGAAGTAAGAGAGAGAGAGAGAGAGAGAGAAAGAGAATGAGTGAAAGAGACAAGGATTCCACCACAAGAGTATTACAAGAGAAATATGGTAATTTTAAAGTGATTTAAATTTAAATCTTGCATCAAAATTTCATGTTATGCCCTAAACATCAGCCCAACCCTTTTTGTTACTGTGGTCCTGTTGAAATGCAGATTTCCTCTCAATTCACTTTGAAAATAATGAAAAATATACTAAAACAACTTAGTCGTTAATTAGCTGGGATAGAAATTAGCATGAAATTTTAAAGGTAAGGTTTAATTCTGATCACTTTAAAAAAGAAAGTCTGTAAGAGAGAGAGAGAGAGAGAGAGAGAGAGAGAGAGAGAGAGAGAGTGAGAAGAAGAGAGAGGATTTGTTTACCTGTTCAGCTTGTTGTTTCTGTAACAATGTTGTCTGTAACTGACCAATACTGTTTAATACAAGGGTGTGAACCTGCAACATAGAACAGCCAAATAATCAACATCGTATGTACACTGTAGAAGGTACACACACACACACGCACGCACATGCAAAAACACAAACGCACACACATTGGCATGCATACATCATTAATTGAACCCCCACCCCTTGCAATAAAACTGTTTTTACTTGATGAGTTTCAAGTGTAACTGAACCTTTAGCGTTTAAACTGGCCACATCTGGCCCAAATATTCTACTTGTCTTATGCTCAAACAGGCCAGATCAGGCCTCTCACACGCACCCAGTGCACTCTGTAAAGTGGTTGACATTAGGAGGGCCTCCAGCTGTAGAAACCAAGCTAAATACCACAACCACCACATTCATAGAAACACCCTATGACATCACCACCACCAACAACAACAGCACCACTGTCACCACCAACATCACTATCAACACCACCACCACCACCAAAATGTGTGTCTTACCTTTTTCTGTCCTTCAATGAGCAGATAGGGAGTGTTTGGCGGTTGTTCCCCATTAAAGATGGAAGATGCCAACTTTTGTGGGGCCCAGACACTGAAGAGCAAACCCAAGAGCTGGGCCGATACCAGTTGGACCCACATATGGGGGTACAGCATCAACTCCAGCACATTACCTGCAGAGAGAGAAAGAGAGAGAGAGAGAGAGGCTGATTAGAAATACAGAGGAGGAGTGGGAGGAGAGAGGTAGAAGGGGAAAGAGGGAGGGAATGGTAGATCAGGTAGAAAAGTTAATGTTACCCCAGATGGAATTGGTCTCTTTGATGAATTTCTTGTCTTGTAAGACATCACAGCACCTCACTATTTTCAAGAAGGTGTTTAAGCTGTTGTATAACAAGCGATCTTGGTCGTGTTCCACAGAAGTCAAACTTGTCTGCAAAAAGTGAAGGAAGCAATTAAACAAAAAATGTCTATTTTAATTCTTCAGTTTAAAATTAAAATGAGAGAGAGAGGACTGATGATAAATATATATGTAAATATATACATATAAATATATAGGCGCAGGAGTGGCTGTGTGGTAAGTAGCTTGTTTACCAACTACATGGTTCCGGGTTCAGTCCCACTGCGTGGCACCATGGGCAAGTGTCTTCTACTATAGCCTCGGGCCGACCAAAGCCTTGTGAGTGGATTTGGTAGACGGAAACTGAAAAGAAGCCCGTTGTATATATATATGCGTGTCTGTGCTTGTGTGCCTGTGTTTGTCCCCCTAGCATTGCTTGACAACCGATGCTGGTGTGTTTATGCTCCCGTTACCTAGCGGTTCGGCAAAAAGAGACCGATAGAATAAGTACTGGGCTTACAAAAAGAATAAGTCCCGGGGTCGAGTTGCTCGATTAAAGGCGGTGCTCCAGCATGGCCACAGTCAAATGACTGAAACAAATAAAAGAGTATTACAGTGGGTAACAAAGTTTTTATTTCCTATTTGCTTCTGTCTAGAAATCAAAGGAAATGTCAACTATTGCCTTTAAACTTTGCTTTTGTGACTTGGACATCAATGCTTTCAAACAGACCTATTTTCCATTACACTTCAGACAGATTCAGTGCTGAAGCAGAAATATCGTTATAGCAAATATCCTGCTCAATGGCACAGATTTGCTTGTTATCTTTGGTCAGTAAGTGTTATTCTGTCAAATTCATGGAAGCATGGCACAGAAAAGTAGACATAAAACAAAGATACACAGATAGATAGATAGATAGATTGATCGACAGATAGAGAGATACTTACATTGGTAAAACCATCTTTACTTGTATGTTTTGTGAGGAGAGGTAAAAACACAGGTAGCCTCTTCTTGAAGTCCATTTTTTCTGTCTCTGCAAAAAGTCCAGACACCTGGGCAGCCACCATCTTTAACTGGAGCTGGATAGACAGGTGAAAAGAGAGAGAAATGATAGAAAGGTGACAGATAAAAGAAATCAGAGACGAAACAATAATATGAAGTCTTGTTATTATTTTTATTGTTTTTGTATACATTCGCTGCTTTCTTCCAAGGAATCTAATGCTCTTAGCTTAGTTTTTCCTTGGGGTTGGCCAGATTGGAGCTATCTCGAGTATAACCAGCCAAAATTGCAAAGATAATCTGGTACTTGACTGAGGAAAGAAAACTTCAAATGACCCGTCCGTGTTTTCTTTGCATTGTCTATCTGGATGTTTTGTTGTCCCATTTTGTATTTCTTATATCATCAACATCATCATCATCATTGTTTAACGTCCGCTTTCCATGCTAGCATAGGCTAGCGGTGTATGTACACTTTGGTCTCTTATATATATATAGATAGATAGATACACAGATAGACAGGCATATAGATAGATATATAGATATATATATTTACACACACACACACACACATATATATTTATATGTGCTGAATTTAGTGTGTGTATGTATGTGTAAGAGTGTGGATTTTCAAAGGATGAATTAGACATCTTCATTAAACATTTGAACATCAAAACCTAATAAACAGTAATTAAATATGATTTAGTTAATTATTACCTTCTTATTGGAAAACCAGTTGGTACAATTGGTGAATAGCTTATCACATGTCTCTACACTCAGCTGTGAAAATATAATGTAATAAATACAATATAAAATAGAATATGTATGTACATATATATATTGACTGCTAAATCCATATTGTGTAAATTTCAACTATATATATATATATATATATAAAATCAAAATAAGCAACAATGATATCCAGAGGTAATGCAGTACTCCCTTTAATCGAACAATGCAATCATTACATCAATTTAAAATGTAGAGCAATCTTCAGCTGCACAAAAGACACAGAATTTAATTAAATTAGAACAGATGGACACATTAGTATAATTATACCTAAAATCTCCAAGAAGTTAAGGAGATAGACAAAGGACACGCTGTCCCAACGCCAGTTTAGAAGTTACTGAATTTTTTAAGAAGATATACATTGTTACAGACTCTGACTGTCACTGATTTTTTTTGTTTTTATGGGGTCAGTTTTAATTTATAGACTAGTTTATCAAATCCCATATAAATAACATATGAGAGACAAAGAAAAAATGGAATTCACAAGATGAACTCAACATCGCAAGCAGCTGGTAATCCTTCATTACATCTCCAGAGTTCCTTTTGTCCTACAGCAATGAGCTGGACTTTTGTGATGGTACCTATTTACAGACAGATGGACTGTGGCCTTTCATGATTGGTTTGTCAGTACCATGAATAGCCCGCCTGTGTCTGTGGTAAGATATGAACCAGCTGTCTCTTGGATGGTAGCCCAGTGTATTATCAACCGTAACATCTGGATCTTAACATAAGATTAAGTACATTTTAGTGAAGTCAGTGAGTACATTTTAGTGGATACGGTCAACGGAGGTTATTGAGTACGTTATAGCGGACATGGCTAAGGGAGGTCACTGAGTATATTACAGTAACACCAGCAAGTACATTATAGTGGACATGGTCAAAGAAAGCCAGTGAGTACATTAGTGACTGGACAAGAAGTACATTACAGTGACTGTGATGACATGAGGTTATCAAGTACAGTAGAGAAGAAATGATCAAGAGGCTGTGATTCAGTAAAACAAGGGAGATAAATCAACAACAATAACAACACAAAATGGGAAATCACTTGTTACCCGCTGAAGAAGGGTCTTGAGCATTCCTGCAATGCTTTTACGACATTTCGCTGAGTCATCATTCACCAAAGACGTACATAATGGAAAGAAAAACAGACTAGCATCTCTGTTGAGATTCTCCTGAAAAGACAACAACAACAAAAGCGTTTACAGTTATTAACTGGTCTGAAGAAATTATAAGGGAACAAGAAAGGGGGCCATTATTGGAATAACTGAGGGAGAGGAAGGAGGGAGCAGTCACCTGGGATGACCCCCCCAGCCCCATCAAACAAGAGCATGAAACAAGTGAAGCAAAGCATGGCTGTGCGGTTAAGAAGTTGGTTAACCAGCCATGTGGTTTTAGGTTCCAGCTCAATGCACAGAACCAGGAGCAAGTGTGTCATCGACAAGTCTCAGGTCAACCTGTACCTTGTGAGTGGAAACTAAGTGGAAGCCTACTCATGGGACTGTTTCTGTACTTGGATGGTAGACATCCCTTGCGCATCTCCAGAGTCTATCCTGTCAACATTCCTACAACCTAGCAGTTTGGCAAAAGAGACCGATAGAATAAGTACTGGGCTTACAAAGAATAAGTCCCGGGGTCGATTTGCTCGACTAAAGGCGGTGCTCCAGCATGGCCGCAGTCAAATGACTGAAACAAGTAAAAGAGTAAAGAGAACAACAGGTATAGAGTGTTCAGCTGTTATATAAAGCAGCTGAAACAACTAAAATAGGAAAGTTGTTTTTCCCTTTACTTACGATGGGATATTTCTGAATGATAGCCGTGAGGAGGGTGATGGCAGACTGGCGCCCTGACTCCTGGGTGTAGTTTAGCTGTTGAAAGATCAATTCCAGATGCTCGTAGAGTTTTTTACCAAGGGGGTAGTCAAAAATGAAACGAAGAATAACCTGGAAGAGATGAAAAGGACAAAGTGAGATGTATGGACAACATAAGGAAGACAAGACAGAGAATATCATTGCAAGGAATTCTTTAGAGGGTACCATAACTGCCACATATATGTCTCACATCTTTACACACATATACACTTACATTTATTACAGAACACCTACCCCTCCAGTATCATACCACTCATACACAAGATTATCAAGAACATGCCAGCGCTGCCTTGACTGGCTTCCGTGCTGGTGGCACGTTAAAAGCACCAACCGATCGTGGCCAATGCAAGACTCCCCTGGCACCAGTGCCGGTGGCACGTAAAAAGCACCCACTACACTCACGGAGTGATTGGCGTTAGGAAGGGCATCCAGCTGTAGAAGCACTGCCAGATCAGACTGGAGCCTGGTGCAGCCCCTGGCTTCCCAGACCCCGGTCGAACCGTCCAACCCGTGCTAGCGCGGAAAACGGATGTTAAACGATGATGATGATATATATGTATATGTGTATGTAGTAGTAATTCTTTGTACTGGAAGCACAAGGCCCTCAAATTTGGGGGCAGAGATTAAGCCAATTACATCGACCCCAATGCATAACTGGTACTTATTTAATCATCCTCTGAAAGGATGAAAAATAAAGTCAACCACAGCAGAATTTGAACTCAGCACATAGTGACTGACAAAACACCCAGCATGCTAACGATTCTGCCAGCTCACCACCTTAATAATAATAATAATAATAATAATAATAATAATAATAATTTCTACTAAAGGCACAAGGCCTGAAATTTGGGGGTGAGGAACTAGTAGAATACATCAACCCCACTGTTTCACTGGTATTTAATTTATCGACCCTGAAAAGATGAAAGGCAAAGTCAACCTTGACGGAATTTAAACTCAGATCATAGCAGCAGACGAAATACCACTAAGCATTTCATTCAGCATGCTAATAAATCTGCCAGCCCACAACCTTAATAATGATGATGATGATGGTGGCTGTGTGGTAAGTAGCTTGTTTACCAACCACATGGTTCCGGGTTCAGTCCCACTGCATGGCACCTTGGGCAAGTGTCTTCTACTATAGCCTTGGGCCGACCAAAGCCTTGTGAGTGGATTTGGTAGACGGAAACTGAAAAGAAGCCCGTCGTATATATATATATATACATATATATATATGCGTGTGTGTGTTTGTGTGTCTAGACAACCGATGCTGGTTTGTTTATGTCCCCGTTACTTAGCGGTTCGGCAAAAGAGACCGATAGAATAAGTACTGGGCTTACAAAAAGAATAAGTCCTGGGCTTGAGTTGCTCGATTAAAGGCGGTGCTCCAGCATGGCCGCAGTCAAAATGACTGAAACAAGTAAAAGAGTAAAGAGAATAATAATAATAATAATAAAGCTTGAACATACATCACGGGATTGTTTCTGAACATAGGGGATCTCAGATGTGAACGCCAACTTCTCAATATGCGATATCAATTCAACGATATTGTCGTTCACAATTTTACGGTGAAGAATTGCCTGCAAAAATAAATAAATATATACAGATATAAATATATTTTCTTATCGTTAACATTTTCAATACCAAACTGTCCAAAACTGTAGTTGGTTCCATGATACAAACTTAATACTTTAAAGAGAGCAAAATTAAAATCTTCCTTCAACATCCCAGGTTAATTCATGTTTCAAACACCAGCTAAATAATTATTTCTTTATTACCCACAAGGGGCTAAACACAGAGAGGACAAACAAGGACAGACATAGGTATTAAGTCGATTACATCGACCCCAGTGCGTAACTGGTACTTAATTTATCGACCCCGAAAGGATGAGAGGCAAAGTTGACCTCGGCGGAATTTGAACTCAGAATGTGACGGCGGACGAAATACCACTAAGCATTTTGTCCGGCGTGCTAACGGTTCTGCCAGCTCGCCGCGACAAAAATATTTTACTAAATTCTTAATTATTTTCAAAATTAACTAAAACATGGTTGGCATACTTTAACAGTAATAGGGTAACTAAATGGTTAAAGTGATCTAAATTAAAATCTTATGTTAATTTATGTTAATTATAAAATCTTATGTTAAATCAAAATTTTATGTTAATTTGTTCTAACATCAGCTTAAATAAAGACAGTTATTTCACTAAATTCTTTATTATTTCAAAACTAATTCAAACAAACAGTGTTTTTCAACAGTATAGGGTAACTAAAGGGTTAAAGTGATCTAATTAAAATCTTATGTTAATTATGTTAATTATAAAATCTTATGTTAAATCAAAATTTTATGTTAATTGTTCTAAACATCAGCTTAAATAAGACAGTTATTTCACTAAATTCTTTATTATTTCAAAACTAATTCAAACAAACAGTGTTTTTCAACAGTAATAGGGTAACTAAAGGTTAAAGTGATCTAATTAAAATCTTATGTTAATTATGTTAATTATAAAATCTTATGTTAAATCAAAATTTTATGTTAATTTATGTTCTAAACATCAGCTTAATAAAGACAGTTATTTCACTAAATTCTTCATTATTTCAAAACTAATTCAAACAAACAGTGTTTTTCAACAGTAATAGGGTAACTAAAGGGTTAAAGTGATCTAAATTAAAATCTTATGTTAATTTATGTTAATTATAAAATCTCATGTTAATTTATGTTAATTATAAAATCTTATGTTAATCAAAATTTTATGTTAATTTGTTCTAACATCAGCTTAATAAAGACAGTTATTTCACTAAATTCTTTATTATTTCAAAACTAATTCAAACAAACAGTGTTTTTCAACAGTAATAGGGTAACTAAAGGGTTAAAGTGATCTAAATTAAAATCTTATGTTAATTTATGTTAATTATAAAATCTTATGTTAAATCAAAATTTTATGTTAATTTGTTCTAAACATCAGCTTAAATAAAGACAGTTATTTCACTAAATTCTTTATTATTTCAAAACTAATTCAAACAAACAGTGTTTTTCAACAGTAATAGGGTAACTAAAGGGTTAAAGTGATCTAAATTAAAATCTTATGTTAATTTATGTTAATTATAAAATCTTATGTTAAATCAAAATTTTATGTTAATTTATGTTCTAAACATCAGCTTAATAAAGACAGTTATTTCACTAAATTCTTTATTATTTCAAAACTAATTCAAACAACAGTGTTTTTCAACAGTAATAGGGTAACTAAGGGTTAAAGTGATCTAAATTAAAATCTTATGTTAATTTATGTTAATTATAAAATCTTATGTAATTTATGTTAATTAAAAATCTTATGTTAAATCAAAATTTTATGTTAATTTGTTCTAACATCAGCTTAAATAAAGACAGTTATTTCACTAAATTCTTTATTATTTCAAAACTAATTCAAACAAACAGTGTTTTTCAACAGTAATAGGGTAACTAAAGGGTTAAAGTGATCTAAATTAAAATCTTATGTAATTTATGTTAATTATAAAATCTTATGTTAAATCAAAATTTTATGTTAATTTGTTCTAAACATCAGCTTAAATAAAGACAGTTATTTCACTAATTCTTTATTATTTCAAAACTAATTCAAACAAACAGTGTTTTTCAACAGTAATAGGGTAACTAAAGGTTAAAGTGATCTAAATTAAAATCTTATGTTAATTTATGTTAATTATAAAATCTTATGTTAAATCAAAATTTTATGTTAATTTATGTTCTAAACATCAGCTTAAATAAAGACAGTTATTTCACTAAATTCTTCATTATTTCAAAACTAATTCAAACAAACAGTGTTTTTCAACAGTAATAGGGTAACTAAAGGGTTAAAGTGATCTAAATTAAAATCTTATGTTAATTTATGTTAATTATAAAATCTCATGTTAATTTATGTTAATTATAAAATCTTATGTTAAATCAAAATTTTATGTTAATTTATGTTCCAAACATCAGCTTAAATAAAGACAGTTATTTCACTAAATTCTTTATTATTTCAAAACTAATTCAAACAAACAGTGTTTTTCAACAGTAATAGGGTAACTAAAGGGTTAAAGTGATCTAAATTAAAACCTTCCTTCAAAATTTCCTGTTAATTTAGTTTCTGAGCATAAGCTTCATCACAACAAAGGTTTTTTACAAAATTCTTTAATATTTTCAAGATTAATATTTAAGCAGGAGTGGCTGTGTGCTAAGTAGCTTGCTAACCAACCACATGGTTGCGGGTTCAGTCCCACTGCGTGGCACCTTGGGCAAGTGTCTTCTGCTATAGCCCCGGGCCGACCAATGCCTTGTGAGTGGATTTGGTAGACGGAAACTGAAAGAAGCTTGTCGTATATATGTATATATATATGTGTGTGTTTGTGTGTTTGTGTTTGTCCCCCTAGCATTGCTTGACAATCGATGCTGGTGTGTTTACGTCCCCGTCACTTAGCGGTTCGGCAAAAGAGACTGATAGAATAAGTACTGGGCTTACAAAGAATAAGTCCCGGGGTCGATTTGCTCGATTAAAGGCGGTGCTCCAGCATGGCCGCAGTCAAATGACTGAAACAAGTAAAAGAGAAAGAGAAAGCAAAGGAAAAGTATTTCAACAGAAATATGGGAACGAAAGGGCCAAATCTGGTAAACATTGCAAGTAATTAATGCTGGCCAAAGAGTCATTGAATCAAATCCTTTCTTGAACTCTCACCTTGATCAAGTTGAATGCACAGGCCTGCCGTGTGTAGTCCATGATGTCTTCCTCACAGTATATCAATAAAACCTTCAACTGGTCCTGCCGAAGTTGGTAGATGTGAATCTCTCGCACCAGGATTGTGATTGACTGCAGAACGGAAACAAAAACGAGATGACAGGTGAAAGGAAGAGTTTCATTAGGAAGTTAACTGAGTGGAGGGAGACAGGTTGATGTCTGTGGAGTAGGGGTGGGATGTCAGTGTTTGGCAGCAGACAGGAAGATGACTGGTTGAAAGAATTCCAAGATAGGATTGATAGAAGAGTTCACTAAAAGGAGATGTCACAAAGAATAATAATAATGATAATAATAATAATTTTCCGTGCCGGTGGCATGTAAAAAGGACCAATCCAATCGTGGCCGTTGCCAGCCTGCCTGGCACCTGTGCCGGTGGCACGTAAAAAGCACCCACTACACTCTCGGAGTGGTTGGCGTTAGGAAGGGCATCCAGCTGTAGAAACACTGCCAGATCAGACTGGAGCCTGGTGCAGCCTTCTGGCTTCCCAGATCCCCGGTCGAACCGTCCAACCCATGCTAGCATGGAGAACGGACGTTAAATGATGATGATGATAATGATGATGATGATGAATCCTTTCTATTATAGGTGCAATGCCTGAAATTTGAGGCTAAGTCAATTACATCAACCCCAGTGTTTTACTGGTACTTAATTTATCGACAAGGAAAGGAGGAGAAGGAAGAAGCAGGCGGAGGAGGAGGGGGAAGAAAAGAAGAAGTGACAGGAGGAGGAGGAGGAGATAGAAGTAGAAAAGAGGAAGAAGCAGCAAGAGGAGGGGGGGAAGAAAAGGAGGCAGGAGGAGGAGGAAAAGAAAGAAGGATGAGAAGGAGGAGGGGATGGAGGTGATGCTGCTGCTGATGATGATAACAAAGTGGATAATGGTGTGTATACCTTAAAAATGACTGAAATCAGTTCACCGTTTTTCCCCCGAGCGGCACCGGAAGACCCATAACTGTTCAGCAGAGAAAACAAGTGGTTGGCGAGGAGTGTGATGTTCTTTTGAATGGAAGGCAGCGGATATTTCATCATGATATTCAGAGATTTCAGTGAGAAGATCACCATCGGAAGATGCTTCGATTCTATGGAATCAATCAGAATGCCAGTGAACGGATCCAATAATTCTAAGTGTCCTTGCTCGGTGGATTTTAATCGGGACTTTTTAAATGTGAAATACAGGAGCTGAAAGTTATATAAAAATGGTAAATATCAGAGATGAATAACCAACAAAGAATGAAAATAAGCAATTATACATTTAAATAGCAATCTGTTGATAATACTTAAAGTAGATGCATCATGGAAAGCCTATTTAAATGAGGTATTTGTCTAGAGACAGTGTCTCTTATAGATGTACAGTGATAAAAAACATAAAAATATAGCTAAATTTAATATTGCACCTGTAATGATAATTGTAATTATACTCATAATGATAGCTATAATTACATCTAAACGATAATTATGATTATGGCTGTAATAAAATTTAACACTGAGTCTGTAATGATAATTATAGCTACACTTGTAATAAAAAGAACAATTCATTATTGTTAATGATAATTCATATTGAGAAGGAAAAGGGAGACAATTTGGAGTCTACATTTGCTCCAAATAGACATATACTTTTTTTAGAATCAGGATGATACCAGGATTGAAAATTTGTCCATTTGGTTCTTGAACATCCAGCATTGGGAAATGATTTAACCCTTTAGCATTTAAACCGGCCATATCCGGCCAAAAGTCTGGCTTTTAAGCTAGCTATTAATAATTAGAAGTCAAAATTTAAAGTTAATTTATGCCCCAAACACTTAATTAACAATTATTAAGCAAGTGTTTGAAACATAAATTAACTTAGGAGTGGCTGTGTGGTAAGTAGCTTGCTTACGAACCACATGGTTCCAGGTTCAGTCCCACAGCGTGGCACCTTGGGCAAGTGTCTTCTACTATAGCCTCAGGCCGACCAAAGCCTTGTGAGTGGATCTGGTAGATGGAAACTGAAAGAAGCCCAATATATATGTGTGTGTGTGTGTGTGTATATGTTTGTGTGTCTGTGTTTGTCCCCCCAACATCGCTTGACAACCATTGGTGGTGTGCTTGCATCCCCGTAACTTAGCAGTTCGGCAAAAAAGCCTGATAGAATAAGCACTAGGTTTACAAAGAATAAGTCGTGGGGTCGATTTGCTCAACTAAAGGTAGTGCTCCAGCATGGCCACAGTGAAATGACTGAAACAAGTAAACGAGTAAAGAGAGAGTTGAAATTTTAAGAGTTTTTTTTTCCCTTTAGATCACTTTAAAACAGGAAGTTTGCTTCATAAAACCAGAAGTAGCCTTGGGTGGATTTGTATCAAGAAGGTCAAAGGCCAATAGTTGAAGCAGATTAATAAAAGATGGGAGCAAGGCTGGGGTCTAGAGTATTACAGTTCTGTGAATGAATGTTCGTAATAGTAAGAGAGGAGTGATGGGTGACACAAAGAAGGAACAAACTAAAGGAACAGAAGATATATTTACCCAGTGAACAGGGTGTCTTCCTTAACCCTTTAGTGTTCACATTATTCTGCCAAAATTAATCCTTTTTTATCCACATTGTTTTAAACTGATCATGGATTATCTTGTGGCTTTGAGATTTTGATGAGGTAGCTGTTAATTTTTAAAACGATATTGTAGGGTTGGTGTGAGAGACCAGATCTGGCCAGTTTGAACATAAAACAGGCAGAATACTTTTGGCCGGATATGGCCAGTTTAAATGCTAAAGGGTTAAGCAATAGACACAACAAACATTAAACCTTTTACTGTTTAAATCAGCCACATTCAACCCAAATAGTTTATCTGTTTTATGTTCAAACTGGACAGATTTGACCTCTCCCACCTACCCTACAATGCCATTCCAGAAATATACAATCACATCGTTGAGACCTCAAAGCTACGAGATAAGGCATAATTAACTGAAAATTACGTGATTAAATAAGCAATAAACATTTGACAGAATAATCAGAATGTTAAACGGTTAAATAGCAGATAAAACAAATGCATAATTATAATCCAAGAGCTACAACAGGGGTCAACTCACCTGAAGACCAAATTCAGCCAAAACATGGAAGTTGGTTTTCTTCATGAGTTTTGCCTTTTTCTCATCACGTCTCGGCGCTTTCGGTATAATTAAACAACTTTCTGGTCTCAAACCAGGTTCATCTTTTTTCTTATTTTTCTCCCTATAATTAAACAATTTCAAATAATAATAATAATAATAATAATGAAATTATTGTATACAGTGCTCAGGTGCACCACAACAAAAATAAACGCGCCCTTTTAAAGCCTAGCCAGGCTCATGGGCCCGATTTCCCGGTTTCAATGTCATATGTGTTCCCCAGCTGGACGGGACGCCAGTCCATCGCAGCATTACTCATTTTTGCCAGCTGAGTGGACTGGAGCAACATAAAATGAAGTGTTTTGCTCAAGAACACAGCACGTCACCTGGTCCAGGAATCGAAACCACAATCTTACAACCATGATGCTGACACCCTAACCACTAAGCCACGCGTCTCAAGTAAGAAAAAACATCACAAATTAGAGAGAATTCTACAAATGGTTGGCATCATCAACAATTAATCTGATACATAATCTAAAACCTAATTTACCCCAAATTCCACCTATTTTCACGGATGATTTCATTTGCTATTCTTAATCTGATACAATTGGATTAACTGCCATTTATTTCTTACAATCAACAGATTATCTGCCTCTCATCCAAGCGCTCTGCCCTCACCATATACAGACCCTCTATCCTTCAAACATACAACAACAATAAAAAAAACAGCAAGAGGTTT
This sequence comes from Octopus sinensis, assembly GCF_006345805.1. NCBI lineage: Eukaryota > Metazoa > Mollusca > Cephalopoda > Octopoda > Octopodidae > Octopus > Octopus sinensis. The sequence continues at coordinate 16,065,451 of NC_043018.1, read as the reverse complement.
AAAGTACAAATAAAACGTCCACCTACTGTTTGTCTTTTGCTAGTAATGGCAGAGTTTGAAGGACCAAACTGTGAACAAAGACTAAGAGGTCTTTGGTTTCAAAGTCATGGTTTAGTAAAAGACCAGCAAGAATCTTCTGGAGAATATTGCCGACTTTCTTAATGGTATTTTGGTTGGAACTAGTGTCAAGGATCTGAAAGAGAAATGAAGAAAGAGAAGTGAAGGTTGCAATACTGTCTCATCCTCATCATCATCATCATCAACATTTAACCCTTTAGTGTTCAGATTATTCAATCAAACATAATGCCTATTGATTCCCATTGATTTGAATTAATCATGCATTATCTCATATCTTCAAGATCTTGATGGTGTAATTACTTAACGTAGTATAACATTGTAGGGTAGGTGTGAGGGCCTGGATCTGGTCAGTTTGAGCATAAAACAGATTAAATATTTTGGCCGGATATGGCCGGTTTAAATACTAAAGGGTTAATGTCCGTTTTCCATGCTAACATGGGTTGGACGATTTGACCGGGGTCTGGGAAGCCAAGAGGCTGCACCAGGCTCCAATCTGATCTGGCAGTGTTTCTACAGCTGGATGCCCTTCCTAACACCAACCACTCCGTGAGTGTAGTGGGTGCTTTTTACGTGCCACCAGCATGGAAGCCAGTCAAGGCGGTGCTGGCATCGGCCACGTTCGGATGGTGCTTTTTACGTGCCACCGGCATAGGTATCACAACTACAATTTCCATTTGATTTTTATTTTGATGTTGATGTACTTGACTCAATAGGTCTCTTCAAGCACAGCAGGTCGCCAGAAGACACAGTGGGATCTTAGGCAAAGTACCCCACAGACCAAAAGCTCTGTAGTTCAACAGAAACATGGCAACAGAAGGGTTAAAAAAACCCAACAAATTATGAAATCAAAATACCCATTAAAAAAAAACCCCACCACATGGTAATATTTTTGCCCCACCCTCACAGGCCATATTGTAGAAATATAATAATCAGACTTACGTCTTTGAGAGGAGCAATCAACTGAGTAATGTGACTTTTGGTGATGAATCTGGCCAGGAATCTGTATGAGTAAATGCTTTTACAGGTCTGAGCTTCTATAAAGTTGGACGTGATGGCATCGACCGTTTTCTCTTCAGCAACCATTCCAAAGATGTCTTCATTAAAAATCTTGACAGAATGTAACGAGAAAATAAAATTAAATTATCTCAGACAAAACTTTAAAAAAAATTTTTTTTATTTGATAGCAGAAATATGATGGACCCCTTTTTTCTGCTTACCATGCAGTTGGGGAGCAAACCCCAGCCAAACCCAGAAAACAATTATCACAAGACATTTCATTTGACTGTATAATGGATAGGGCAGTGAGCTGGCAGAAACGTTAGCACACCAGGGCGAAATGCTTAGCAGTATTTCTTCTGCCGCTACGTTCTGAGTTCAAATTCCGCCATGGTCGACTTTGCCTTTCATCCTTTCGGGGTCGATTAAATAAGTACCAGTTACGCACTGGGGTCGATATAATCGATTTAATCCGTTTGTCTGTCTTTGTTTGTCCTCTCTGTGTGTAGCCCCTTGTGGGTAGTAAAGAAATAGGTATAATGGACAGTAGTGGTGGTGGTAACAAGAACAACAACAACTCTTTCTACTACAGACGCAAGTCCTGAAATTCTGTGAAGATGGTTTACCCCCAGTATCTGACTGGTATTTATTTTATCAAACCCAAAAGAATGAAAGTCAAAGTAGTAGTAGTAGTAGTAATAATAATAATACTCACTTCAATTAAACTCTTACAACAAGGGTTCAAATCTCCGGCTTTTAACTGTCCCACCATTGCATTGAGAACAGAATGGACTGTGAATCCAAGAATGTGAAGCTGTTGGAGGAGAAGAACAACATTATCATCATCATCATCAAAACAATCACCATTGCCTTAACAGCCATGTCTCTCTCCCCCTTCTTCCTCAACCTCATCTTCTCCACAAGCTCTACCTGCCAGTCAACACTTCCTCTTACACAAACATACCACCTATCACTTGCAATATGACTGAATTTGTAATATACAACATTTCAAAGTATGTATACACACACACACACACACACGTGTGTCTATACATCAATCATTATCATCATCATTGTTTTCAATGTCCACTTTTTCCCTGCTTGTATGGAATTCGGAATTTGATAAGGCAGGTTTTCTAACGCTGGATGTCCTTCCTGTCAAAAAACCCTCACCCGTTTCCATTGAAGTAATATTTCCCCATGGTTGGACAACTTTTCACAAAAGATTTGAAAACAAAGGACACCACCTGTATGACGGTGATGCTCATTTACAACAATCACATGATGTAAAGATAAAGAGGCACCAAGTCACACACACATATATATATATAAGATGGGCTTCTTTCAGTTTCCACCAACCATAGCCTCTTGCAAAGCTTTGGTTAACCTGGGGCTATAGTAAAAGACACTTGCCTAAGGTGCCATGCAGTGGAATTGAACCAGGAAGCAAATGGTTTAAGAAGCAAACTTCTTAACCATACAACCATGCCATATATGTATATATGTATGTATGTACATATATACATACATGCGTATAAATGTGTGTGTGAATGTATAGAGGCACAAATGTTTACATTCTGCCTGCTTCATGTGAAAAGACACCAAGCTACAAGAGGAGGTGACGTTTGTTGACATTTCCCCTGTCAACAAATCCTTCATTGATTCAGTGCTTTTGAAGACATTGAATAGGAGATCTGCTATTTGAAAACAGCGCAGGGTTTGTAACAGGAAATATGTCCTGTGCCTCAATATTATATTTATCTAACAAATGTTTGCATGGAAAAACAGACATAATAGGCGCAGGAGTGGCTGTGTGCTAAGTAGCTTGCTTACGAACCACATGGTTCCGGGTTCAGTCCCACTGTGTGACACCTTGAGCAAGTGTCTTCTACCATAGCTTCGGGCCGACCAAAGCTTTGTGAGTGGATTTGGTAGACGGAAACTGAAAAAAGCCCGTCGTATATATATATATATATATATATGTATATATATATATGTGTGTGTGTGTGTGTTTTTTCCCCCCCAACATCGCTTGACAACCGATGCTGGTGTGTTTACGTCCCCGTAACTTAGCAGTTCGGCAAAAGAGACCGATAGAATAAGTACTAGGCTTACAAAGAATAAGTCCTGGGGCCGATTTGCTCAACTAAAGGCAGTGCTCCAGCATGGAACAAGTAAAAGAGTAAAAAGAGAGTAACAAAAACAAATATATATTGACTTTGGTTTACTAAACTATTTTGAAAATTTCGATTCTACAACCAACTCTCACATACTGTTTTCTCTTTCCCGTTCTCCACTTACCTGGTAACCTCTGGAAAGGGCTGAACGCAACTCATACGTAATACAAGGTAAGTAACCAGGACCAATTACTGTGGCAATCTTTGTGAGGGTGTCACGAGCTGATTTGCGTATGTCAAGAGAGCGAGATCTTAAAAACTCACATATTCGCAGGATCACTCTGAAATGAAGTGAACATTTTTTTAAATTAATAAAACCAGATATGACAATGTCATTAAGAAGTTTGGAATAAGAAGGTTCTCGGTTCAATACTACCTGTCTCCTAAATATATTCATCGAGGAGTTAGCTACTTGGTTGGTGATAGAAGGCTACATTGACAGCAGCTCTATGCAATCTGCCTACAATACACTTAAAGACCACAAACCTAATTTTATTTTCAATCTTAAATGCAAGGCTCATTGGCCCTACTAAGTTTCAGAGACATAAGGGTTAAATACACGATGTTGTCAATTCCGATATCAAAATGGCTGCAGGGATGCTATTATGGACTGATTAATGGTAAAGAGAACTCTGCAACCTGCAGGTTCACCAAATTTGATGTTGTGGAATCTGTTGTCTTGCAAGCTACTTGGTGATCCCATGAATGTTGGCACCACATAAAAAAAATCCAGTACACCTTGTAAAGTGGTTTGCGTTAGGAAGGGCATCCAGCCATAGAAACCATGCCACAACAGACAACTGGAGCCTAGTGAACCTCCCTGGCTTGCCAGCTCCTATCAAACCATTCAACCCATGCCAGCATGGAAAATGGACATTAAATGATGATGATGATGATCTTTCTATATTCATATCTCTCCTCCTAACAAATCTGGACTTCAGAAGGTAATTCACTAGGATTAGTAACATTGATATTAAAATGGTTATTAATACTAAAAATTTACTTGTGTATTGTCATGACACCTATCGAATCAAAACAGGTGACTCACTTTTTGAAATCTCCATGGGAAGCTACGATGGAGTGGAGGTTGCAGACCTCATTGGATTAATCCTGGATTATCTCAAGAAACAAACTTCTTACCCTGCCAGGGATATAGTGAAGTCATGGGACTGCAGTATGGCGGATTGCGAAGAGGTAGTGGAAGAGCTGAACTGATCCAATGGTGCTTCTAACCTTAATGCTGAGCAGAGGAATCCTAGATGACCAATGGTCAGGATCACCAAGATCTACCAAGAGAATAACTGTGATGCTTCCATAGGGGTGGTGGCCATGGTTGTGTGATCAGCTAATGAAAGATTCCCTATGACCCGAGCTCCCGACTGAAATTCATATTAATGGAATTGGATGGCAGCAGAATCATGGGAATCCTCAAAAGCAATGAAAATGAAGATTTCAACAGAAATATGGTAACAAAAGGGTTAAATATAAGGACAGGTGTGGCTGTGTGGTAAGAAGCTTGCTTCCCAACCACATAGTTCCGGGTTCAGTCCCACTACACGGCATCTTTGTAAAGCTCTTCTACTGTAGCGTCAGTCTGACCAAAGCCTTATGAGTGAATCTGGTAGACGGAAACTGAAAGAAGCCTATTGAATAAATATATATATATGTGTGTGTGTGTGTGTGTTTGTATTCTGTGTTTGTCCCCACCCCCATCCCATTGCCGCTTGGCAATCAGTGTTGGTGTGTTTATGTGCCAGTAACTTAGCAGTTCGGAAAGAGAGACCGACAGAATAAGTACCAGGCTTTAAAAAAATGTCCTGGGGTCGATCTGATCGACTATAACCCTTTAAGGTGGTGCTCCAGCACGGCCGCACTCAAATGACTGAAACAAGTAAAAGAATAAGATATACATACATACAGACATGTGTGTAAGTGTGTGTGTGTATCGGCCCCTAATACAAACAACAAGGAAAAGGACCCTGAAGAATAATTACTTTGGTAAGAAAGACTTGAGGGAATCTCTGGGGACGACATGTAACAGTTTGACGATTGCCAGGGCAACAGGTACTCGGACAATCTCGAATTCATCCGCAAGAGATTTCTTGGCCAACTTGTGTTCACTTTCACTTTTCACCTGGAAAAAACCAAAAACAAAATATATATACATATATATAGGGTTTTTTTAAGGGGGGGAGCCATTGTATATTCATTTTTCGTATATGCGTGTGTGTGTATGCATATATAAACACGTGTGGGTATGTACATATATGGGCATGTGTGTATATGAGTGCATAAGGGCATGTCCGTATATGAACGTGGTTTTTATGCTTTGTATACTTCCTTATGTTTTTTTCTGTTACCTTTAACCATGGTTTTTCTTGTGTTTGTGCGCATATAGACGTATGTATGAACTTTTACGGTACGCATGTGTGTGTGTATGAGTTTGTATATATATATATATGCGTATATATTTGGCGAAAAATGCGAGTGAAGATGTGTACGTTTTCATAGTGACGTATAAGTACGCACGTGGGTTCGCGAGTAGAATTATAATACAGTAATTTCCCTTTATATAACGGTATTTTTTCATAGCGTTTTTTCAGATGGCCAGATAACCGAAGAGATGGTGTTGTGGATTTCCACTTCGGCATCTGAAACTCAGAGTTTTATCTTGACTATTGAGTAATTGTAACATATTTTATAGATACAAGGCGGCGAGCTGGTAGAAACGTTAGCACGCCGGGCGAAATTCGTAGCCGTATTTCGTCTGTCGTTACGTTCCGAGTTCAAATTCCGCCGAGGTCGACTTTGCCTTTCATCCTTTCGGGGTCGATAAATTAAGTACCAGTTACGCACTGGGGTCGATGTAGTCGACTTAATCCCTTTGTCTGTCCTTGTTTGTCCCCTCTGTGTTTAGCCCCTTGTGGGTAGTAAAGAAATATATATATATATATATATATATATATATATATATATTCTTTTACTCTTTTACTTGCTTCAGTTATTTGACTACACCACCTTTACTCGAACAAATCGACTTATTCTTTGTAAGCCCAGTACTTATTCTGTCGGTCTCTTTTTGCCGAACTGCTAAGTAACAGGGACATAAAACACACCAACATCGGTTGCCAGGCAATGGTGGAGGGACAAACACACACACATATACGATGGGCTTCTTTCAGTTTTCATCTACCAAATCCACTCACAAGGCTTTGTTCAGCCCGAGATTGTAGTAGAAGACACTTGTCCAAGGTGCCACACAGTGGGACTGAACCTGGAACCATGTGGTTGGAAAGCAACACACAAAAAAAAAAAAAAAATGCTTAATTTTTCATTCTTTTACATTTATTTCCCCCTTAAATATCTGAATTAATTGAGTTTTTACTCAAAGACTATAACTATAGCCTCAGGCCAACCAAAGCCCTTGTGAGGGGATTTGTTAAATGGAAACTGAAAGAAGCCCATCACTTATATGTGTGTGCATGTGTCTGTGTGTCCCATGACAGCTTGACAACCAGTATTGATGTGTCTACGCTTCTGTAAATTACCAATTCTGCAAAAGAGACTGTTTGAAGGAGTACGGCACTTTGCAAAACCAAAAGAAGTACTGGGGTCGATTCATTTGACTAAAAATTCTTCAAGGTGGTGCCCCAGCATGGCCAACGGCTGTAGCAAGTAAAAGATAAAAGATAAACGAACACATAGGCGTAGGAGTGGCTGTGTGGTAAGTAGCTTGCTTACCAACCACATGGTTTCGGGTTCAGTCCCACTGCGTGACACCTTGGGCAAGTATCTTCTACTATAGCCTAGGGCCGACCAAAGCCTTGTGAGTGGATTTGGTAGACGGAAACTGAAAGAAGCCTGTCATATATATATATATATGTATGTGTGTGTATGTGTGGGTGTGTCTGTGTTTGTCTCCCCAACATCGCTTGACAACCGATGCTGGTGTGCTTGCGTCCCCGTAACTTAGTGGTTCGGCAAAAGGGACCGACAGAGTAAGTACTGGGCTTACAAAGAATAAGTCCTGGGGTCGATTTGCTCGACTAAAAGGCGGTGCTCCAGCATGGCCGCAGTCAAATGACTGAAACCAGTAAAAGAAAAACAAAAAAAAAACATAAACACTACATTTCCAAAGAACTGTCACAAGACATCTTTCGGTACCCACACCCCATCCCCACACACACACCTGCCTTGCTAACATTGCCGTTCTACATTGGCATTATCTCAAAAGAAGAATGGAATTTCCCTTACTCTCTTCACAAGGACTTTGTACAACATCGGAATGATGTTCCTGAGAATCGTCTTGTGGATAGCGTTAGCCATTTCTTCAGGACAGACCAAGAATTTTACAACATTTCCTTTCTTGTCTTTAACTTCGCTGTAATTGGCATCGGTCAATTCTTCAACAGTACCGACGGGGGAACCGTCGTCATTGCCATCATCATCGTCATCATCATTGTCAGCATCATCATTATTATCATCGTCATCATCATCATTTAGTCCGGTCTGTTCTGTACTCCCTGCAAATAGAAAAAAGAGTACAAGAGTATTACAATATATGCAGGTGGCATGTAAAAAGCACCATTTGAGCATGGCCGTTGCCAGTACCGTCTGACTGGCCCCTCATGCGGGCGGCACGTAAAAGGACCCACTACACTCTCGGAGTGGTTGGCATTAGGAAGGGCATCCAGCTGTAGAAACTCTGCCAGATCAGATTGGAGCCTGGTGCGGCCATCTGGTTAGCCAGTCCTCAGTCAAATCGTCCAACCCATGCTAGCATGGAAAGCGGATGTTAAACGATGAACGAACGAAGAAGCACAATACAATGTTGTATGGAGTGGTCACAGAATTGACCTGGGGTTATAAACAACAGTATGATCTACAAAAGTTATGTGGAATGGTCGCAGTTGGAATATCTTTGACTAGAGCTGATACGTGGTTATAATTAACAACAGTGGAGGCGCAATGGCCCAGTGGTTAGGGCAGCGGACTCGCAGTCGTAGGATCGCGGTTTCGATTCCCAGACCGGGCGTTGTGAGTGTTTACTGAGCGAAAACACCTAAAGCTCCACAAGGCTCCGGCAGGGGATGGTGGTGATCCCTGCTGTACTCTTTCACCACAACTTTCTCTCACTCTTACTTCCTGTTTCTGTTGTACCTGTATTTCAAAGGGCCGGCCTTGTCACTCTCTGTGTCACGCTGAATATCCCCGAGAACTACGTTAAGGGTACTCGTGTCTGTGGAGTACTCAGCCACTTACACGTTAATTTCACGAGCAGGCTGTTCCGTTGATTGGATCAACCGGAACCCTCGTCGTCGTAACCGACGGAGTGCTTCCACCATAATTAACAACAACAACAAATACAAAGTCGTAGATACAAACCTTGGTTGTCTTGTAAGTATTTTCCGAACGGTCCTTTGTCCTGGTCACTCTCATAGCTACTGTTGGACAAATCAAAGTGGAAACGGTCCAGAATGGTCACCACAACCCTGCAGGAGAGACACAAACAGCAAAAGAATAAGACATAATGACTGTATAATAATATTAATAATAATAATAATAATAATCCTTTCTACTCTAGGCCCAAGGTTTGAAATTTTGGGGGAAGGGGACCAGTCAATTAGATCGACCCCAGTATGCAACTGGTACTTAATTTATCAACCCTGAAAGGATGAAAAGCAAGGTTGACCATGGCGGAATGCCATGAAGTATTTTGTCTGACATAGTAATGATTCTGCCAGCTTACTGCCTTAATAGTAATAATAATAATAATAATAATAATTAATAATGATAATAATAATAATAATAGTAATAACAACAACAACGCCACCGCAGTTAAGATGGTGTTGTGTACACAAACAGTTTTTGTCTGGCAAATTTGTTCATAAGGCCCTGACTAACCCAGGATTATAAAAGAAAACCCTTGTCCAAGGTGCATAAATAGATGCCACTGTACCCTTCCTTCATCGTCTCAATCAAAGAATTCCTTGTGTACTCACCTGACCAAAAGCTTTTGGTTCTGACATTTGTTGTTCCTTGGCATTACCATTTTCTTCACGTAAAACCGAAGCTGTTGCAGATAAACTTTCCATGATATCAGACCACAAAGGGAGCCCAAAAGCTCGATAGCCCTCTCCTGGATCCCTTCCATCTGTTTGTGCTCCCTCTGTATAATGCTCGATGCCAGTGGGAGGAGGTAACGAGTGAGGGCCTCCTGCGACATGTTGTAAGTGCCGAGTTTTGCTGCCAGGCGTCGCAGGGCTCGAGACCGTCTCTGTACCTGTAAGAGAAGTGGGAGTTAGACAACACCAAAGAAGACAGCAACTAAGTCAGTTTAGTGGAAATTGCAATGTACCACCTCATGGTACCTATTTACAACAATGTTACCTGAGCCATCACAGATATCTTGGTTGCATTGTTTGTCAAATATTGGCACAGCCGAACTCTTAAATATATGCCCCTCGTAGACTTCCTTACGCTGCTATTCCAACAACTGCAATGCCCTCCCCTTGCAGGCTTTCTTATCATGCTATTCCAATAATTGCAACACCCTTCCTTTGTAAACTTTCTCACCTTGCTGTTCCAACAATTGCAACACCCTCCCCTTGCAAGCTTTCTTACCTTGATATTCTTCATGTTCTCAAAGAAATCAATATCTTTATCGTTGTCTGTCAGCTTAACGAGATCATCAAATGGTTTCTTGGAAGAGAACTTTACAGCAATTGCTCGCAAGATGGTAAAATATTCTCGGCAAACGCCCTGCAAATTAAGAAAAAAAGGACATTTGTTAGTTAATTAATTGTCAATATCGGCAAACAAACAAAAAAGTCAGCTGAATCACCACAGTGACCCTTAATCACAGGCATCCAGGGATCTAAACCTCCCCTCATCTATTTCTACGATTTTAGAGAACCAAATGGATTTTCATCTCACGAAAGGAAAAAGATGGGTGGAGGGGGGTGGGGCAGAATTATTGTTTCAGCTGCCTCAATAAGGTCCACCTGAGACATGTGAGTATGGAAAAGTGTTAAAATGATGATGATGATAATGATGTTAGTGATGATAAGACGATGGTTGTGGTGGTGGTGGTCGTGGGAAGGGTGATGGTCATGATTAATAATGATGTTGATGGAGGTGATGGTGGCAACAATAGTATTAGCAAGGATGATGATGATGATGATGGTGGTAGTGGCAATGATGACGATGGTGGTGGTAGTGGCAATGATGACGATGGTGGTAGTGGCAATGATGACGATGGTGGTAGTGGCAATGATGACGATGGTGGTGGTGATAATGATGGTAGTGGCAATGATGACGATGGTGGTGGTGATGATGATGATGATGGTGGTGGTGATGATGATGATGGTAGTGGCAATGATGACGATGGTGGTGGTGATGATGATGGTGGTGGTGGTGATGATAATGATGGTAGTGGCAATGATGACGATGGTGGTGGTGATGATGGTGGTAGTGGCAATGATGACGATGGTGGTGGTGATGATGATGATGATGATGATGATGGTGGTAGTGGCAATGATGACGATGGTGATGATGATGGTGGTAGTGGCAATGATGACAATGGTGGTGGTGATGATGATGATGATGATGGTAGTGGCAATGATGACAATGGTGGTGGTGATGATGATGATGGTAGTGGCAATGATGACGATGGTGATGATGATGATGATGGTGTTGATGATGGTGGTAGTGGCAATGATGACGATGGTGGTGGTGATGATGATGATGATGATGATGGTAGTGGCAATGATGACAATGGTGGTGGTGATGATGGTGGTAGTGGCAATGATGACGATGGCGGTGGTGATGATGATGATGATGGTGTTAGTGGCAATGATGACGATGGTGGTGGTGATGATGATGATGATGATGGTAGTGGCAATGATGACAATGGTGGTGGTGATGATGATGATGATGATGGTGTTAGTGGCAATGATGACGATATTGGGGGGTAACAACTGGTGACGATGATAACAGATTTTTCATAATTGCTTGGAGAAGAATTCTTACCTGGATGGGATTTTTGATGCCATGTTTCACTTTTGGCAAGAGAGTCTTGATGATGATTTCATTAAAGATATGTTTCTCTGACGAAGAATCGGTGAGTTTGTTGATAATGTTTAGCAAACACTGCGTACTGCTATTGCGTATTGACAGATCATCAACCTGTATGGGAAAAGTCAAAGGAACAACTTATAAGATGACAGAGAGAAATAACTTATAAGAGGCAGGAACATCTTATAAGATTCAGAAATAATACACAAGGACTATTGGTAAGACATGAAGGGAAAAAATCTGATAGCAATCTGTTTAAATCTGTGTTAAATGTAAAGGTTAAAAAAAATAAAAACAGTCAGATTAAATTTCTACGAAGTAATGATGAGGGATTCTGTAGAGCTGCTTCAGTGTGTTTAACCCTTTAGCATTTAAACTGGCCATATCCGACCAAAAGTATTCTGCCTGTTTTATGTTCAAACTGGCTAGGTCTGGTCTCTCACACCAACCCTACAATGTCGTTTTAAAAATTAACAGCTACCTCATCAAAATCTCATGGCTCCAAGATAATGCCTGATTAGTTCAAGGCAATGTGGATAAAAAAGCATTAGTTTTGGCAGAATAATGCGAACACTAAAGGGTTAATGAAGAATTCAAACCTTTCTGATATTACATTTGGTCTGTGAGAGACAGAGAGAGAGAGAGAGAGAGGAAGAGAGACAGAGAGAAGAAGAGAGGGAGTATTGTCATTGTTATAAGTGTGTGTGTGTGTGTGATGTATCCCCTTGCCTGGACATCATGTGATGGTTGTAAACGAGCATCATTTGTTTCCAATTTTCCATGAACATGACAATATCACCCTACCTCAACGAGCTCTGTGTGATGCATGCAAGTATAGAAAAGAGGACATTAAAATGATGATGATTTCATATATACATATATATATATATAGGCACCCATGCCAACCCCCTTTGCTTGCGAAGACATGTTGGGGCAAGTGAAATCGAAATTGAACCAATCCTATGACTGGTACCTGGCAGATGCCAGGACCCCTGGATAGGTGGTACGTAAAAAGCACTATCCGAATCGTGGCCGATGCCAGCGCCGCCTCGACTGGCTTCCATGCTGGTGGCACATAAAATGCACCAATCCGACCGTGGCCGTTGCCAGCCTCGCCTGGCACCTGTGCGGGTGGCACGTAAAAAGCACCCACTACACTCACGGAGTGGTTGGCATTAGGAAGGGCATCCAGTTGTAGAAACATTGCCAGATAAGACTGGAGCCTGGTGTAGCCTTCTGGCTTCCCAGATCCCCGGTCGAACCGTCCAACCCATGCTAGCATGGAGAACAGACGCTAAATGATGATGATGATGATGATGATGATATATATATATATATATATATATATAGAGAGAGAGAGAGAGAGAGAGAGAAGAGAGATAGACACATGCATACATACATATATACACACACACATATATATATACATACATATATTTATAATAAAAAATGCCAAAACGAATTTGTGTGTCAGTGTGTCACACTTTGACTCCTCTCTCACTATTCAATGGCACTTCTACTCAAGGCCCAATGAAGAGCCCTCCATAGGAGCTAGCTTAAAAGCTGCCCAATACAGGGTGTTCGGGCTAATTTGACTATTGATTATGTCTTTTTATTCAGGAACATCTCAATGTTTTAGGGAACAATAAATGGTGTTGGAAAAGGTAAGGATTCAAGTTGTAGTTGAGAAAAAGTTAGCTGACACGGAGGACTGGAAGCCACCTGAATATTGGGGAAGAGTTACCTGTATCAGGATGATTTGTGCCAGGAATCAAAATGCTGACAAAATGATCTGTGGAGTCTATAAAGAGTGTAAGATGTAACATGGACATCATGAAAATCAAATTCTCCCAAAACTGTGATGGTCTTTAGGTGTGTCTCGAGGGAAGGTGATGTCATGCCAACCCATATTTTTTGAACAAAGATTTAGGCTCAGTTCAGACAGCTATGCAAAGCTACTGAAGACTGTGGTCAAATCCTGGCTGGAAGGGGTCACTGCTGAAAAGCCATATGGGTAGCAGCAGGATATGGCTCCTTGCCACACCCCCAGAAAGAGACAAAACTGAACAATTGCAGCGTGGAAGGTGTTTATAATTCCTGGCCTCCTAATGACCCCAACTGTAATCCCATGGATTGCTATGAGTGGGGCACAGTTGAGAAAGACACCAACCACTTTGCATGTAACACCAAGACCAAGTTGGTGACCAAGATCAAGGAGATGTTTGAAAACCTTCCCTGAGACAGTGAGAAACACATGCTCCAGGTTCCAGAGTTGTGTTGAAGCTGTAATGGAATCTGAGGGCAGCTACTCTGAGTCAACTGTTATTTCCCAACCATAATTTACTCAATGTTTCTTTTATCTTTTTAAAATACTTTTATTTTTGAATGGATACTGTGTATTATTTTCCTTGTATGCAAAAGTTACCTCAAATGCCCTTTATACATTTACTAATGGTGTTGCAGGGGAGGATAAATGATACAGACCCAAAACTGTTTGGTAGGGGTACCTAACCCAGTGTAACACCCAATGACTTGCACTGATACAGATGTGGTTCATTTTGGGGTATTGTTGCTGCTGTTGCAATTGTTGTTGAGTGAACGGTCTTTGTACCAGAGCTCGCAAGATGGGAGAAGTCCGAAACATGGTCCTTTGCTATTTGTAAGACCTGCAGAAAAGAAAGCAGGTCAACCCCCGACACCGAGAGCATCGACGGATGGATGAATGCGCATCCAGGCTCAGCGGTTGCGTAGGAAGTCGGGGACAAGAAACAGGAAGAAAGAGTGAGAGAAAGTTGGGGGCGAAAGAGTACAACAGGGGTCGCCACCACCTCCTGCTGGAGCCTCGTGGAGCTTTAGGTGTTTTCGCTCAATAAACACACACAATGCCCAGTCTGGGAATCGAAACCGCGACCCTCCGACTGCGAGTCCGCTGCCCTAAGCACTGGGCCACTGCGCCTCCACTGTTGCTGCTGTTGACGGTAAAGCCAGAAGACAAGGAAGAACAATAATGAAGAATAAGCAAATGGAATGAATTTTGGCAAAAGAAAGCGAATGAAAATAATAAATAAATGTGAAGTGAATACTGACAGTGGAAATAAAATGGCAGCAGTTGTAGATAATTGGAACAATGAAATCTGTGTCCAAGACTTCCATTTTGGTAATTAATCTGGAAGCAGCACTGAAGGCAGAAAGACGTCTGTCGTAATCGATTTCTTCAAGTTTCTTGGGATTCCAAGAGTTGAGCTACAAGGAAAATGAGAGAGATATATACACACAGAGACATGAGTATATAAATGTATACACATAGAGACATGAATATACAGACACATATACACACAGAGGTATGAATATAGAGATACATAAACACAGGCATAGAATCACATAATAATAATAATAATAATAATGATATAATACTTACACCACACAGTACTTCACCAATGTCTTTTAGGTTGTCGTCTTTTTGGGACAGTTTCTGGAAAATGGAAGGAGAGAAATTGGCATCAATTATGTTGGTTCATTATCCTAGATCAGTGGTTTTCAACCAGTGTTCCGCGGAACCTTAGGGTTCTGCCAGTACAGTCCAGGGGTTCCGCAAGAAGTTATAAAACTGCTAAAATTGGCAGTAATTTTTAATTCTCCTGTTTGAAAAGCACTGTCCTAGATTAATGTGGCATGGATCGTGATGGATTAATAGAAGATATATATGTATTATCTTAGAGTAAGATCTACACCAATTGTTCTGGTTTTGAGGCAGAGGCATAGAGTTTTAGAAAAAACAATGTCTAATTTATATGCATCCATCTAACCCATACTAGCATGGAAAACTTAAGATTAACACAAAACAAATGTGTACATGTGTGTGTGTGCAAACATACAGTATAAATCTCTATCTCTCTCTCTATATATATATACATATATGTATACACACACATATATAAAATCAGTCACATACTTAATATATGTGTTTTTATCATCGTTTAACGTCCGTTTTCCATGCTGGCATGGGTTAGACGGCTTGACTGGAACTGGTAAGTCAGAGAGCTGCCCCAGGTTCCAGTCTGATTATTGGCTTGGTTTCTATGGCTGGATGCCCTTCCTAATGCCAACTGCCCCAAAAGTGTAACGGGTGCCTTTTACATGTCACTGGCCACGACTGATTTCACTTGGCTTCATGAGTCTTCTCAAGCACAGCAAAGAGACAAAGGCCGCAGTCACTCGTCCCAGCCTCCACGAGGTTCCACATTCAGAGATCACGCCATACCACCTTGTCTTCCTCTTCCACAGTTTCCCCTAACAACACTTTTAGGTTGTAGTATTTAACCAGGGCAGATGCATTTAACCCTTTAGTGTTCAGATTATTCAATTAAACATAATGTTTATTGATTCCCATTGATTTGAATTAATCATGCATTATCTCATATCTTCAAGATCTTGATGGTGTAATTACTTAATGTAGAATAACATTGTGGGGTAGGTGTGAGAGCCTGGATCTGGTCAGTTTGAACATAAAACAGATTAAATATTTTGGCCGGTTTAAATACTAAAGGATTAAAGATGCAGAGTATTCGAAAGCACAGCAGACTTTGCCTGTTTTTGACATAAACTGTGTTACACACACTCTCTTTACTCTTTTTTACTCTTTTACTTGTTTCAGTCATTTGACTGCGGCCATGCTGGAGCACCGCCTTAAATTGAGCAACTCGACCCCAGGACTTATTCTTTGTAAGCCCAGTACTTATTCTATCGGTCTCTTTTGCCGAACCACTAAGTGACGGGGACATAAACACACCAGCATCAGCTGTCAAGCAATGCTAGGGGGACAAACACAGACACACAAACACACACACATACACATATATATATACATATATACGACGGGCTTCTTTCAGTTTCCGTCTACCAAATCCACTCACAAGGCTTTGGTCGACCTGAGGCTATAGTAGAAAACACTTGCCCAAGGTGCCCCGCAGTGGGACTGAACCCAGAACCATGTGGTTCGTAAACAAGCTACTTACCACACAGCCACTCCTGCATCTAGTTATTTTTATTTAAATGAAAGCCTATGCTATAACTTACCAATATCACATCATACAATAACTTCTTGGGTTCTTCATGGTTTATCGTAAACAACAAATGAGTCATCTGTCTGTAAACAACAAAAAACAAACACAGGTTACTGGGTTCTTGTTTTTGTATATTTTAACCCAAACACGTAACATGACAAGTGGAAACAATTTTACAACATCTTAAACCATAAATAATGAAATAAATAATTTAAATTTACACCACACCTCACCACCACACAAAAACAAAAACCCACAGCTAAATATATTGAACAGCATTGAATTATAATAGCCATCTATGTATCATACTAAGTGTATGTACACTGCTGACAAGGAAGATACTGTGGGGTTTTTTGTCTGAGATAAAATCTCTTATAGATGTGCAGGATATCAGAGGAAGACATGGCAACCTCACTAATGCTGGTGGCATGGAAAAAAAAGAAATACACCCAGTATATTCTGTAATGTGGTTGGCATTAGGAAGGGCACCCAGCCATAGAAACCTTGCCAAAGCAAAACATTGGAGCTCAATGCAGTCCTGCAGCTCACCAGATCTTTTTCACACCATTCAATCTATGCCAGTATGGGAAATGGATGCTAAATGATGAAGATGAAGAAGGTGATGATGATGGTGATAGAGACAAAAGAAATTGTCCCAGCAGTGGCCAGTGAGAACAACTTATACACTTTGGCTTTGTTGAGCCTTGTTAATGTTATGAGCAGCTTCTGGCACAATTTTTCACCTCCCTCTAACATATATATATATATAAAAATAAAAATAAGAAATAAGTGGAAATTTTACCGGTGAGTGTGTTACATTATAAGGCACAAAAAGAAAATGACTCTCCCCAGACACAACAGTGTATATCATCATCATCATCATCATCGTTTAACGTCTGCTTTCCATGCTAGCATGGGTTGGACGGTTCAACTGGGGTCTGGGGAGCCCGAAGGCTGCACCAGGCCAGTCAGATCTAGCAGTGTTTCTACAGCTGGATGCCCTTCCTAACGCCAACCACTCCGAGAGTGTAGTGGGTGATTTTATGTGCCACCAACACAGGTGCCAGACGAGGCTGGCGAACGGCCACGCTCGGATGGTGTTTTTTATGTATATATAAGTCCATAAAGGATGTAATCTCACAATCAATACTGCAGTAATTGTTCAATCAAGTGTATATATACATTAAATATGATACATAGATGGCTATTTTAACCCTTTAGCAGTCATAACAACCACAATAACAATGTTTTATATATGTGTGTGTGTGGGTGGGTGGAAAGAGAGAGAGAGAGAGAAGGTAGATACACATATATGTGGAGCGAAGGGTGAAGGTGCATGGGCAGTGGTTAATAAGTTTGGCTCATGATCATGAGGTTGATGGGTTCAAATCCTAGTCCCATAGCTTTGTAAATTTTGTAGATGGAAACTGTACAGCGCATGTCAGATGTGTGTGTGTATGTGTGTGTCTATGTGAATGTTCACATGCTGCAGAGAGTTGATATACGGTGTCATCTGGTACGACTGCACTTCCCCACACAACCGAGATGCAAACTTTATTACTCAGCAACAGGAAGAGCATCCAGTACTAAAACAATCCTTTGATAATATGTATTCATCTAACCCATGTTGGTATGGGGGGAAACGGATGTAAAACAACCGAAATATATGCAATAAATTACTTAATGATATGAACTATTAATTACACAGTGGTATATATAATTAATTACCACAACATTACCTGTATTGATGGAATGGAAGCACTCCGTCGGTTACGGTTGATCCGAATCAACGGAACAGCCTGCTCGTGAAATTAACGTGTAAGTGGCTGAGCACTCCACAGACACGTGCACCCTTAACATAGTTCTCGGGGATATTCAGTGTGACACAGAGAGTGACAAGGCCGGCCCCTTGAAATACAGGTACAACAGAAACAGGAAGTAAGAGTGAGAGAATGTTGTGGTGAAAGAGTACCGCAGGGATCACCACCATCCCCTGCCGGAGCCTCGTGGAGTTTTAGGTGTTTTCGCTCAATATACACTCACAACGCCCGGTCTGGGAATCGAAACCGCGATCCTATGACCGTGAGTCCGCTGCCCTAACCACTGGGCCATTGCGCCTCCACTCCTGTATTGATAATAAGGTATTAATTACCTGAATAAGAGACTTGGTGGTTTCTCAACATGAGTCAGTAAGTTCAGAATGGAATTCAGCAAATCAACTTCCATTTCCTTAAACAGAGAAAAAATATATTAATTAGTGAATTAGTCTAGCAATTAAAAACCAAACGAGTTATTACTTTACAGGGTACTGAGCAGTCTTTGAGTGGCAGGTTTTCTATGGTCGGATGCTCTTCCTGTCACCAACCCCCACCTCTTTCTGAATGAGATAGTGTTTTCCCCCTCCTCTCTGTTAGGGGGCACGAGTATTTTTACACACATAACGAGAACTTCCGTCTCCCAAATTCAATCACAAGGCTTCGGTTGACGCATGAGCAACTGCTGGTCTTCCACAAATAACCTTGCCTGGAGTTGCTCCTCATAGGGGAATTTTCCAGGTGAAATCCCATGATCATTCATGACCGAGACAGGTCTTTACCCTAAATATATATATATATATATATATATATTTTTTTACTTGTTTCAGTCAATTGGCTGCGGCCAAGCTGGAGCACTGCCTTTAGTCGAGCAAATTGACCCCGGGACTTGTTCTTTGTAAGCCCAGTACTTATTCTATCGCTCACTTTTGCCGAACTGCTAAGTGACAGGGGATGTAAACACACCAGCATCGGTTGTCAAGCAATGCTAGGGGTACAAACACAGACACACAAACATACACGCACACACACCCATATACATATATATACATATATACGACAGGCTTCTTTCAGTTTCCGTCTACCAAATCCACTCACAAGACTTTGGTCAGCCCGGGGCTATAGCAGAAGACACTTGCCCAAGGTGCCATGCAGTGGGACTGAACCCGGAACCATGTGGTTGGTAAGCAAGCCACTTACCACACAGCCATATATATGCATATGTATATATATATATATATATATATATATAAGATTCCGTTGAATTAGGTACTTAAATTGAGGTACCTTGCGAGGTACCTTGTATAATCCACACAAGCAAACAATATTGATTAAATATTGAATATCGAGACTCTGTGCAGGGGTATTTTTACCTGATATTCCTGCAATGTGTGTAGACAATGCAAACGAGCTAAGTGAAGATGTCTGTTCTTGGTAATTCAGACATGTACTTTTTATGAAGGTACTTTCTATAGTATTTCCAAAGTGCAGATTCCAGGTGAGGTGAATGAAATATAAATGAGTAACAAAGTTATACAGGTGTCCCAAATGCTGTCAATAATGTTCACAAGGCATGTGTGTAGTACGTCCACACAACCAAAATATAAAATATGAAGAAGGACAACAATGACCAAAAAATTAGGCATTAAAATACAGCAAAGAAATAAAAATTGGGGTCAGGGGAGATTGACAGAGAGTTACTTACCGTGGTACGAGGTATTTTCTTGATCAAGAATGGAAGGAGAAGTCTCACCAGGTCAGAGCAAAGTCGGCTGTCAGTGACATCAGCTGAGATGCTGGAGAGGACATAAATGAGAAAAAGAGACAGAACATCAATGAGAGAGAGAAAGAACATATATATATATTCAAAAATATAAGGAATGGCCATAATAGGACATTCGACTCACTAGAAAGAGCAGCCAAACTCAAACAGCAAATAGTTGTAATTCTGAAATTGAAAGAGAAATAAAAACGTTTACCCCTTTCATCTCTGGACTATGCATAGTTTTGGCAAACTTTGGTAAACAAATTAATTAAATTAAATTAAATTTATTTACAACTGGTGTGCCTCGTCAGCAGAGAAGCCAAGGATGAACATATATCCACGAGGCGATGGTAAGGAAGCCTCAAGTCTATATGCTACAAATTTTCAAAATCTACTGCAATCGCGCGGCCTTCTCAGCAGCAAATATAAACTGCTGATTTAATTTCAAAATTAGCCAAAAAATCATTAATTAATAAATAAATAGATTGCATATTTATTATATATATATATATAGATAGATATATATGGTGGTTGTCTACTCCTTCTGCAGAGTCTGACCATCTCCTGTACCCACACCTTAGAACCACCATGGCATCTGATGTGGGTTTTTAAACCAGACAACGTTCTGAAAAGCCATCCAAATAGATTGCATATCCAATTTAGACCACCAAGAGCTGCAGATAAGTTCTGATCATTGTGGATCTTAAACTGTCTTTTGAGGCCTCCGTCAGATTTGCCACCTTTCTGCCATACACTGCATTCAAAGGGGTGCACAAACATACAGGTAGGTGAGGGGGTACTGAAAAGTTCCTGGCTTTAAGGGTGTCACGAAATGCTTGGTTGGTGGTTCAATCCTTCTGAGTTCTTTTAGAGAACTTAGAGAAACTGAAGGACCAGTGCAATAAGTATGCGAATCTGAGAGAGGAATACGTGGAATAAAATCACAATTAACTGATCCTCTTGTATTTACCCAAAACCAGGAACTTTTCAGCCCCACCCTTGTCATCATTGTTGTTTAAAGTCTGCCTTCCATGCTGGCATGGGTGGGACAGTTTGACAGGAGCCAGACAGGCGGAAGCCTACACCACAGCTATTTAACCCTTTTAATATCAACCTCCACAGAGACCACCCTCTGGTTCTATTATGTACAGATAGCCTGTTTGAACCCTTTAGTATTTAAACTGGCCATATCCAACCCAAATATCCTACTTGTTTAAGGTTCAATCCTACCCTTCAATGTCATTCTATAAGTAAACACTCACATCATCGAAATCTCAAGGAGACGAGATAATGCAGAATAAATTCCAAGCAGGGCAAGTGAAAAAGCATTACATTTAACCCTTTTGTTAACATACTTCTGTTGAGATGCTCTGTGTTTCTTTCGATTAATTTTAGACATAACAAAGAATTTAGTAAAATAACTTAGTTATCATTCAGCTAGTTTTAGGAACATAAATTGTGACTAAGGTTTGGTGGAAGATTTTAATTCAGAATTTATGAAAACAAGACATTTGTACTACAGAACCAGAGGTGGTTTCAGTCGGGTTTGTATTGAAAGAGTTAAATTAATCCTTTGCTAACCCTTTGGTTGCCATATTTCTGTTGAGATGCTCTGTGTTTCTTTCGATTAATTTTAGGTATAACAAAGAATTTAGCGAAATAACTTAGTTATCATTCAGCTAGTGTTAGGAACATAAATTATGATTAAGGTTTGTGGAAGATTTTAATTCAGAACTTATGAAAACAAGACATTTGTACTACAGAACTAGAGGCGGTTTCAGCCGGGTTGGTATCGAAAGGGTTAACAGAATAATCGGAATGATAAAGGATTAGAGTAATCTAAATTAAAGCTTTCCATAAAAATTCTAGATGGAAGTATTAAACTGCATGGTTTGTTAGACCAAATGATCAGCCCTTAATACATCGTTTGGTTCATCACAGATCCCATTAGACAACAAATAACTTCTACTACCACCACCATCACTACTACTGCTGCTACTACTACTACTACTGCTGCTGCTGCTGCTACTACTATTAATAATAATAATAATGCAACAAGTTGTTAACGTACTGAGAAAGTATTGATAATTCTCTGGGGTTGGCCTTCTTCATGCCCAATCTTTTGCGAACAGCGGTGAAATAATTCTTCAAATATGTCATAATGCTTTCAGAATGTGGTTTCAGGACTTCAGTGCCAAGTTCTGAAAAAGAAGGAGGAAGAAACAAGAGAATAAGGAAACAGTTTTGGAATTCGGAATACGTCATTATTATTAGAGAATGTCCAAGAGAAAATGGATGAGGGAAGATTCAACCTTTTAGCATTCAGATTATTCTGTCAAATGTTTGGTTTATTTATTCCAATTGTTTTGAATTAATCCTGCGTTAAATTGAACCTTTGAGATTTCAATGATGTGATTGTTTAATTTTAGGGTAGGTCTGAAAAGCCAGATTTGGTCGGACTAAATACTAAATAAGAATAATAATAATTAATTCTTTTTATTGGCCACAAGGGCTGACAAATATGATTAGAAAACATAAAGGGACAAAACAGGACGAAAGGTTACAAAAGGTTTTGTCTGTTTTTCGAAAGAAAAAAGTTCGTGTAAACAAGCTTTACAACAACGAAAAAATTCAACAATTTACAATACTCCCAATAGAGGAGAGGCTTCGAAAAAAGGAAAGGGTCTCACGTGGAGAAAACCCATAAAAGCCACGGGAGCCTGGTCAAATTAATATTAATAATAATAATAATAATAATACTAAGAAGAAGAAGAAGAAGAAGAAGAATGATTAAGTAAAATAAAACAAAAAGATGAAAATAACAAAGCAAACCTTTCACATCTTGGCTGTGTGCACCTGATCCATTGACGACAACCAATTTAAATTCCAACTCATCATCCTCAGGTAACTCAGGGTTGTAAAAGTTAATAACCATTTCTACGATGTGTAAGCTGACCGTCCGGCTGATACGTTTGGTGCAGAGAAGCTGGAATACGAAAGACAATGGACAGACGCTAATGCCATCCATCATCTTCGTCTTCAGGAAACAAGGAAACAGCCTGGAGAAGAAAAGAAAATGTGAAAGACGCACATGATGGAATTGGTAAATCAATCAACATCAATGGAAATTGTAGCTGTGATACCAGTGCTGGTGGCACATAAGAGAATCATCCAAACGTGGCCGTGCCAGCGATGCCCCGACTGGCGTCCGTGCTGGTACACATATAAAGCACTATCTGATCGTGGCCGTTGCCAGCCTCACCTAGCCTCCGTGCCGGTGGCATGTAAAAAGCACCATCTGATCGTGGCCGTTTGCCAGCCTCACCTGGCCTCCGTGCCGGTGGCACGTAAAAAGCACCATCTGATTGTGGCCGTTTGCCAGCCTTGCCTGGCCTCCGTGCCGGTGGCATGTAAAAAGCACCATCCAATCGTGGCCGTTGCCAGCCTCGCCTGGCCTCCGTGCCGGTGGCATGTAAAAAGCACCATCTGACCGTGGCCGTTTGCCAGCCCCGTCTGGCACCTGTGCCGGTGGCACATAAAAAGCACCCACTACACTCACGGAGTGGTTGGCGTTAGGAAGGGCATCCAGCTGTAGAAACATTGCCAGATCAGACTGAGCCTGGTGCAGCCTTCTGGCTTCCCAGACCCCAGTTGCACCGTCCAACCCATGCCAGCATGGAAAGCGGACGCTAAACAATGATGATGATGATGAGTGGTTGTCATGGGGCAGTGGAGATCAACAATGATAATATAACAACATTTAAGTACTCGACTAGGGTTTGAACTCAGAATGTAATAGACTTCACTAAATATCGCAAGGCTATTTTGCTCATCACTCCACCGATTCTATAACCAGATACCATTAATAACCCTTTCTATTATAGGCACAAGGCCTGGAACTTTGGAGGAGGAGGGGGAATAGTCAGTTATATTGACCCCAGTGTTCAACTGGTATTTATTTTATCAGCCCCTTAAAAGGTTGAAAGGCAAAGCTGACCTCAGCAGAACTAGAACTCAGAACATAAAGAAGGGTGAAATGTGGCTAAGCACTTTTCCCAGCTTGCTAACGATTCTAATTTCTTTATTGCCCACAAGGGGCTAAACATAGAGGGGACAAACAAGGACAGGCAAAGGGATTAAGTCGATTACAACGACCCCAGTGCGAAACTGGTACTTTATTTATCGACCCCGAAAGGATGAAAGGCAAAGTCGACCTGGGCGGAATTTGAACTCAGAACGTAGCGGCAGACGAAATACCGCTAAGCATTTCACCCAACGCGCTAACGTTTCTGCCAGCTTGCTGCCTTAATAATAATAATAATAATTCTTTCTACTAAAAGCACAAGGTCTGGAATTTTGGGGGGAGGGGACTGGAGTTGATATCAACCCCAGTGTTTCACTGGTACGAGGGCGGCGAGCTGGCAGAAACGTTAGCACGTCGGGCGAAATGCTTAGTGGTATTTCGGCTGCCGTTACGTTGTGAGTTCAAATTCCGCCCAGGTCGACTTTGCCTTTCATTCTTTCGGGGTCGATAAATTAAGTACCAGTTACGCACTGGGGTCGATGTAATCGACTTAATACCTATGTCTGTCCTTGTTTGTCCCCTCTATGTTTAGCCCCTTGTGGGTAATAAAGAAATAGGTACTTATTTTATTGACCCTGACAGGATGAAAAGCAAAGCTGACCTCGGTGGAATTTGAACTCAGATCATAAAGACGGATTAAATGCCGCCGAGCATTTTGCCTGCTGCCTTAAACTGTGATAAAATATTAAAAATAAAGTCGTTTTTTTTCTCTGACCACCGGTGGAGCAAACATTTTTCTGGAATGTATAGTGAGGCCGGGGTAGAGGAGGGAGGGAAGAAACAGGTTGGATAACACTTGTGAATGTTAAACAATGAAAATGTAAATGGACTTACCTAGGATTTTTGGACCAAATATTCAAGAGTCTCAACAAGAACGTGGGTCCATTAAGGCAATCTTTAGGGAGGGTCACGATCTACAAATAGAGTGAAATAAAATAAAGTATTTATTGTTCACAACAAAACCCTTAAAATGATATTGTTTGGGCTTTTTTTTAACAGGGGTCATCATCCAGTTTGTATGAAAGTGTACAGAATTAAGTGCTTTGATCGCGATTAAAAGACCAGCATGTGGAGGTGCGTGGCTCAGAGGTTAGGCTGCAGCAATCATGATTGGAAGACTGTGGTTTCGATTCCTGGCCTGGGTAATGCATTATGTTCTTGAGCGAAACCCTTCATTTCATGTTGCTCCAGTCCACTCACCTAGCCAAAATGAGTAATTCTGCGAGTGAAGGTGCATGGTTGGCAAGGTCCGCTATTAGGGGATGGGGAGCAGGGCATGTTAGTCGACACTGCTGACTCCAGTCAATCACTGGAATTAAATTTTATCGACCCGGAAAGAATGAAAGGCAAAATTGACCTTGGGTGGGATTTGAACTCAGAAATATCAAGGGCTGGAAGAAATATCGCTAAGCAATTTAGCATCTTTTATTGTCTGAGACTCTCACAATTATGCCAGTTAGCCATCTTAAAAAGAGGGCAAAGATTAAATATTATTTTAGCCGCTAGACTGGCTCCTGTGCAGGTGGCATGTAAAAAACAACCATTTGGGCGTGGTCATTGCCAGTACCACCAAACTGGCCCTCATGCCGGTGGCACGTAAAAGCATCCACTACACTCTCGGAGTGGTCGGCATTAAGAAGGGCATCTAACTGTAGAAACTCTGCTAGATCAGATTGGGGCCTGGTGCAGCCATCTGGTTCGCCAGACCTCAGTCAAATTGTTCAACCCATGCTAGCATGGAAAGTGGATGTTAAGTGATGATGATGATGATGTTTATTTTGTGTTGTGGATAATGATGATGATGGTGGTGTTGTTGTTGTTCTTGTTGCCACTGCTTAGTGCCAGACAGCAGCTTGGGTGTTGCAATCATCACACACACACACACGTATTTTCTTTTCCTTTTTCTTGTTTTAGTAGTTTGCCTGTGGCCATGCTAGGGCACCACCCTGAAAGGGTCTCAGTCAAACAAACCAACCCCAGGACTTTATTTTCATTTAAGACTGATACTTATTTTATCTGTCTCTTTTGCTGAACTGCTAGGTTACAGGGATGTAAACACACCAACTCTGGTTGTGAAGCAAGGGTGGGGGACAAACACAAAACAAAGGCACACACATACATACATACATATATGACAGGGCTTCTTTCAGTTTCCATCAAGCAAATCCACTCACAAGCCTTTGGTCAGCCCAAGTCTATAGAAGAAGACACTTGCCCAATGTGCAATGCAGTGGAACTGAACCTGAACCCATGTGGTTGGGAAGCAAGCTTCTTACCACACAGCCACAAGAAAAATTGAAGTATATATACATATATATTCACTCACCTTTGGCCAAACAACAACATCAAAGATGGAATCAATGTCTTGAGGTGTGAAGGAGTAAGTTTCAAAAACTTTGAAGAACTGCATCATTGAAAAAAACATAAAAAACGAAAAAAGATTAAATTTGAAGAATTCACAAAAAAAATCCATCCACAAAAGTAAATAAATAAGTGAATGAAAAAAAATAATAATAAAGATTATGATGAAGCGGAGATATAAATTAGATAAATTTGGTAAGGGAATGATTTAGTCAAATACGTCGACTCTAAGTACTTGTCTGGTACTTTATTTTATCAACCCTGAAAGGATGAAAGACAAAGTCAACCTGGGTGGGATTTGAACTCACAGCACAACAAACTGGCTGGAAGAAATGCTGTTACATATATTGTCCGATGTGGTAATGATAAGGCATCAAGCTGGCAGAAGCGTTTGCAGCCTGGGTGAAATGCTTAGCAGTATGTTCTGAGTTCAAATTCCGCCCAGGTCGACTTTGCCTTTCGTCCTTTCGGGGTCGATAAATTAAGTACCAGTTGCGCACTGAGGTCGATGTACTCGACTTAATCCGTTTGTATGTCCTTGTTTGTCCTCTCTGTGTTTAGCCCCTTGTGGGTAGTAAAGAAATAGGTAATGATTCTATGAGCTTGCTGTTTTATGCAAATTAAATAATACGGTCTTTAATCCTTTAGCATTCAGATTATTTTGTCAAATGTAAAGCTTCGGTATTAATAATATTTTTAATTAATCCTGCGTCATTTCATGACTTTGAGATATCAATGATGTCGCCTCGACTGGCATCTATGCCGGTGGCACATAAAAAGCACCATCCGAACATGGCTGATGCCAGCGCCGCCATGACTGGCTTCCATGCTGATCGCACGTTAAAAGCACCAACCGATCGTGGCCGATGCCAGACTCCCCTGGCACGTAAAAAAGCACCCACTACACTCGCGGAGTGGTTGGCGTTAGGAAGGGCATCCAGCTGTAGAAACACTGCCAGATCAGACTGGAGCCTGGTGCAGCCTTCTGGCTTCCCAGACCCCGGTCGAACCGTCCAACCCGTGCTAGCATGGAAAGCGGACGTTAAACGATGATGATGATGATTGTTAATTTTTAAAATGACACTCTATGGTAGCCATGAAAAACCAGATCTGACCAGTTTGAAGATGAAACAAGGGAATTTTTGGCCAGACCTGACCTGTTTAAACCCTGAAGGGTTAAGCTTGATTGCAGAGAAGGGGGAAAATGGTGTGTGTTATTAATTAATATAAATTGACATGAAGAGAGAGAGAGAGAGAGACAGACAGACAGACAGAGACACAGAAAGAGAGGGGGGCAGACAAACAGAGAGAAGGAGAGAGACAGACAAAAAGAGAGAGTGGAGGAAACAGATACACAGAGAGGGGGAGAAACATAGAGAAAAGCAAAGAAACACAGAAACATAGAAAGAGAGAGAGGGAGAGAGAGAACAGGACAGACAGACAGAAAGAGTGGGACTGAGACAGGCAGACAGACAAACAGATACAGAAAGTAAGAGGGAGAGAAAGATAGACAGACAGAGAGAAAGAGAGACTCTTTGTTGCCAACAGAGTTAACAATCCAAAGAACAAAACAAGACAAAATAAAAGAAAAGAAAGAAAGAACTCACCTGATATAATCGCAGGTAACATGGTCTGGAAGCTTTCAATAAGCATTTCACAACTTTTTGGTAAATTTTTCGTTTATTCTTGAGGCATGCGTTGACAGTGGCAATCATTCCTAAGATGACATGCAGTATATTCTGCAGGTAAGACTGCAGGTAATGTCCCAACTTTCTCAAGATAAGCCATATCAGGTTGGAGAAACTACGGTTTTGGAGTTTTGAGAGGTTTTTTTTTGGAGTTTTTTATGTAAAAAAGAAAAAAAAGTTTTACATGAGTTGAGAATAAACAAGAATTGAAATATGTAATGAAGTATGATCTTCAAATGTTGGACCTCATGCAGGCAATGGCAAGTGACCGATACCTTTGGCAATAAGCCATGCTTTAAAAGACCCATCAAGCCAAGTGAAATCGTAGTCATCGCTGATGCTGGTGTTGCATACCTGGAACCCATGCCAGAGGTACGTAAAAAGCACCCTTCAAATGTTGGGACCTATGCAAGCAATGGGAAGTGACCGAGACCTTTGGCAATACGCTGTGCTTCAGAAGACCCATCAAGCTGAGTGAAATCAGTCGTGGCTGATATGGGTGTTGCATACCTGAACCCCTGCCAAGGCACATAAAAAGCACCCTTCAAACTTTGGGCCTCACAGGGGCAGTGACAAGTGATCGATACCTTTGGCAATATACTGTGCTTGTGAAGACCCATGAAGCCAAGTGAAATCACAGTTGTGGCCGATGCTGGTGACAAATACCTGGCACCCATGCTAGGGGCACGTAAAAAGCACCGTTTGAACTTTGGGCTTCACAGGGGCAGTGACATGCGACCAAGACCTTTGGTAATATACTGTGCTTCAGAAGACTTGTCAAGCCAAGTGAGATTGCAGTTGTGACCGATGCTGATGTTTAGTAACTGGCAAATTAAAAACCACCCATTACACTCTTGGAGTGGTTAGCATTAGGAAGGCCATCCAGCCATAGAAACCATGCCAATGATGATGGTGATGATTATGAACGGAAAAATGGAAAATATTCTGAGACTGAATATAGCCACGATTTATTGCTAGCCACTAAACCTCTTTTTATTTTCTCTCATCTTATTTCTGAGTTCCTTTCTGTTGAAGAGCATATGCTCAAAACGTAAAAAGACTTTCTCACTTCCTGAGCATTAAAACTAATATATCTGTTTGTTGTTTACACACCCATCTTCATCTTTTGCTTTGACTTTTTGCAAATTCCAACTGTATAAATACATACATACATATATATCACCGTGATCAACCGGGCTATCAGATGTTGCTACACATCGCTGGTCACAATGCGCTTCGCATTATTTTAGCCATCAAATGACGCCACCCCGCTGGCTAAGCGAGCAGGCCAACATACATATATATATGTTCTTTTATTTTTTATTCTTTTACTTGTTTCAGTCATTTGACTGTGGCCATGCTGGAGCGCTGCCTAGATGGGTTTTAGTCAAACAAATCAACCCCTTATTTTTTAAACCTAGTACTTATTCTGCCAGTGTCTTTTGCTGAATCGCTAAGTTATAGGAATGCAAACACACCAACACTGATTGTCAAGCAGTGATAGGGGGAGTGGGACAAGCACAGTCACAAAGACACACATACAGATATATACATACATATGAACTATGCACCTTCTATATATACCTATACGTATAAAATCATCATCATCCATCAGTTAACGCCAGTTTTCTGACTTCCTATTGGATGGAATAAATTTTAAATGTTTAAAATTTGGAATTGTTTTGTCTTTTTACCTTTGAAACATTGATGGAGGAAATATTTTGGTTAAATCGATGGAATTCTTCAGTTGTTCAAATGATGAATAATCTAAAAAATTCAAAAAGAGAATTAATTCATTAATAATAACTGAGCTTTTAACAACAACAACAACAGCAGCAACCACCACTTCCACCACCATTTTCTGTCCACTTTTCTATGCTCGCATGGGCCAGACAGAATCTGTTGAGGCAGGTTTTCTATAGCTGGATGCCTGTCCTTCCTAATGCCAACTGCTTTACACTACAGGCACATGGCGTAGTGGTTAAGAGCACGGGCTACTAACCCCAAGATTCCGAGTTCGATTCCAGGCAGTGACCTGAATAATAATAATAATAATAATAACATTGAAAAATACCTTAGGAATGAGAACCCAGGTTTGAAATTTCCCCAAGACATCTTATTTCTTTATTGCCCACAAGGGGCTAAACATAGAGAGAACAAACAAGGACAGACAAAGGGATTAAGTCGATTACATCAACCCCAGTGCGTAACTGGTACTTAATTTATCGACACCGAAAGGAGGAAAGGCAAAGTCGACCTCAGCGGAATTTGAACTCAGAACGTAGCGGCAGACGAAATACGGCTACACATTTCGCCCGGCGTGCTAACGATTCTGCCAGTTCGCCAAGACATCTGATGAAGGCTGGAGGGTATATCAGCCGAAACATGTTAACAACAAACAAGATGACAATTATCCATCGAATGTAAATAATGTAGAATGTATCATGTACTGAATGCTATTTTTTCTTTGTGGCACCAGCACCAATTAGGTTGCCATGTCATCTGTAGGACTAAAGAGCTTAAAGGTTTCCATAACTCAAAGAAGAATAGGAAAGAGACATGTACTATTTGAACCACCGATGTCAGTCCCTCCTCTTCATCATATTGCATCCACTTTCCATGGGTTTAACAGTTGAACAAGATCTGATGAGTCAGGACAGCCCCAGGGAGATCCATTGTCTCTCTTTTGGCATGATTTCTATAGCTGGATGTCTGTCCTTCCTCATGCCAACTGCTTTACAGAATGTACTAAGTGCTTTCTTTGTATTGTGGCACCAGCACCAGTTAGGTTGCCTTGTAATCTGCAGGACAAAAGAGCTTAAAGGTCTCAAAGAAGAATAGGGGAGAACACATTCAATTTAAACCACCTATGTCAGTTAATATGAATAATTTTGCATTAATTATGGTATAACCCAATCCCTCAACAATGTAGATTCAAAGTAAACTTCTCAACCAAACAGCCCAGCTTGCAGATATATATTTACACTCGGTGCGTTCACATGAAAACCAAAGAAAAAAAAAGCGGTGACATATGTTGAAATTCCTCTGCTGATAAACTATCCGGCAGCTCTGCACTTTTCAAGACAAGTAGAATGAGAAGAATAAAACAGGACTTACTTGCCGAGAAATCCAACCATGGCTTTAAGACGACTTCAACAAAATTAATTCTTTCTTGGAGACTGCAGCCACAAAAGAAGGTGAACACCTGTCCTTTCTTTGACTCAGGTGTTTTCTTGTTTTTCAAAACTCCACAGAGTATCCTTTAATACAAAACGAACACAATACTCATCAGTAATAGAAATGAAAAGAAAAAAAAAAAAACAAGATCATCTCCCGTCTTTTCTTTAATTCTTTTACATGTTTTAGTCATCAGACTACGGCCATGCTGGAGCACGGCCTTAAAGAATTTTAGTTGAATGAATCAACTCCAAAATTTTTGTTAAAACCTGGTCCTTATTCTATTGCTCCCTTCCGCTGAACTGCTAAGTTATGGGGGCGTAAACACACTAACACTGGTTGTCAAGTAGTTGGGGGCGACAAACGTAGACACAAAGACACAGACACTTAGATATACATATACACGACAGGCATCTTTCAGTTTCTGTCTACAAGGCTTTGGTCAACCTGAGGCTCGAGTAGAAGACACTTGCCCAATGTGCCGCACAGTGGGACTAAACCTAGAACCATGTAACTAGGAAGCAAACTTCTTACCACAGAGCCATGTCCACGTTTCGGACTTCTTCCACTAATGGAACGAAGACCACTTCGCTCAACAAACAAACAAACATCAACAGCAACCACCATAACTGCCTTCACCAAGTCTTAAAAACTAAATAAATGCGCTCTTTTAAAGCCTAGCCAGGCTCATGGGCCCAGTTTCCCGGTTTCAATGTCGTATCTGTTCCCCAGCTGGATGGGACGCCAGTTCATCGCAGCGTTACTCATTTTTGCCAGCTGAGTGAACTGGAGCAACGTGAAATGAAGTGTTTTGCTCAAGAACACAACACGTCGCCCGGTCCAGGAATCGAAACCACAATCTTACGATCATGATGCTGACACCCTAACCACTAAGCCACGCGCCTCCACATATCACCGAGTCTTACCTGGACAATATTTGAAAGACACTAGTGCGATGTTCCTTCTTTAGAATGCAACAACTGGAGTCCAAATTGAAACGAGCTAATTCAGCACGGAATCCTTTATTTTCCAGAATATGAATCAGATTCTCCCTGAAAAAAAAAAAAAATTTGTGATTCTAAAAATATTTATCAAATAAACAAAACAAACAAATAAAATAAATGATTTTGTAGAAATCTTATATAAAAGCGAAGCTGATCTGTCTATCACAAGATATATATGTGAAGGAGGGGAAGAAGGGGAGGAGAGAAATACAGTGAGATGGAGTGTATGAAAGAGAGATAGATAGTGTTGTCACCATAGTAACGAACTAGTTTTGATTAGAAATGTGAGAATTACAAGTGCATGTCTGCTGATACAACACAGACTTCAAATAAGAAAGAATTTCATTATCTAACAATACAGATAGTTATTTCTATTGTTTGTATGTCTGTGCGTCTCTGCATGCCTTTCAACATAGAGACAACACAACAAAGACTTTAAAAAATTTCTTTAACTATGTTGTTGTTGTTGATGAGGGAAATTCAGTGAGAGAGAGTGTGTGTGTGTGTGTGTGGTGTGTGTGTGAAAGATAGAGTGTTGTCACCATAGTAACCAACAAGACCATCACTATATAGCAGAAGGTATGTGTGTATGTTTAAGAAATATTTTTACTGGCAGCATGGTGTTTAGTTAAGTATAAAGGCTAAGGGCGTATAAATAGTGTATATATAGTGTATATATACGTTAATGACATTCCGACTGGTCTGAGTATTTTCATGGATGATTGAGAACAAACAATGCTGTCTGTGTGTCAGAGATGTCTGGTGACAATTAGAGCAGAATATCAAAAGTAAAACAGACACAAGTATACTGAAAATGGGGTGGATGGGTGGGGGGTGGGGGTCTATGAGATTTACTCAGAAGAGACAGAGAGAGAAGAGAAAGAAATGAGAGAGAGAGAGAGAGACGAAGGAGAGAGAGATGAGAGAGAAAGGAGTGAAATAGAGATGAGATGGTGAGAAAGAGAGGAGAGAGAAAAAGATGAAAGAGAGCGAGAGGGGAGAGAGAAAAAATTGAAATGAGACAGTGAGAGAGAGAGAGAGAAAGAGAGGGAGAGAGTGAGAGAGATGAGAGAGAAAGAATTGAAATAGAGATGAGATGGTGAGAGAGAGAAAAAGATGAAAGGGAGCGAGAGGGGAGAGAGAAAGAATTGAAATGAGACAGTGAGAGAGTGTGTGTGAGAGAGGAAAGAGAGAGAGAGAGAGATGAGAGAGAAAGGAGTGAAATAGAGATAAGATGGTGAGAGAGAGAGGAGAGAGAAAAAGATGAAAGAGAGTGAGAGAGGAGAGAGAAAGAATTGAAATGAGACAGTGAGAGAGAGAGAAAGTGAGAGAGAGAGAGAAAGAGAGGGAGAGAGTGAGAGAGAAGAGAGAAAGAATTGAAATGAGACAGTGAGAGAGAGAGAGAGAAAGTGAGAGAGGGAGAGAAAGAGAGGGAGAGAGTGAGAGAGAGAAAGAGAGAGAGAGATGAAAGAGTGGAACTCACCTGTAAGGGTTGACGTCTTTGTTTGGGAAAGTCATGAGACACTCGAACGCCATCTTCTGAACTTTCAGATCTCGATGTTGAAGAAACTGAAGAGATGAGAGAGAAAACGGAGTCAATGCAAGTTGGGAGAGAGGACAAGACGGGAGAGGAAGGAGGGGGAATTGGGAGACAAATGAGATGATGTAGGGCAGGACAGGGTGGAAGTGGAGAGGACGGAGGGAATGGAAGACAGAGCAGAAGTAAGACATCATCATCATTATGTCCACTTTTACTTATTTCATTCATGTGGCTGTGGCCATGCTGGAGCAGCACCGTTAGGTGTGTAAATCGACCCCAGGACTTATATACTTTGTAAGCCTAGTACTTATTCTATCGGTCTCTTTTGCCGAACCGCTAAGTTACAAACCAGTTGTAGAAAATCTGCCTCAGTAAATTCTATCCATAGGCGTGGGAGTGTCTGTGTGCTAAGTAGCTTGCTTATAAACTACATGGTTCCGGGTTCAGTCCCACTGCGTGGTACCTTGGGCTAGTGTCTTCTACTATAGCCACGGGCCGACCAAAGCCTTGCGAGTGGATTCGGTAGACGGAAACTGAAAGAAGCCCGTCGTATATATGCATATATGTATATGTATGTGTGTGTGTGTGTGTGTTTCTGTGTCTGTATTTGTCCCCCAACATCACTTGACAACCGATGCTGGTGTGTTCAACATTCCCATAATTTAGCGGTTCAGCAAAAGAGACCGGTAGAATAAGCACTAGGCTTACAAAGAATAAGTCCTGGGGTCAATTTGCTCGACTAACGCGGTGCTCCAGCATGGCCACAGTCAAATGACTGAAACAGGTAAAAGAGTAAGTATCTGGTTTAAATACTAAATTGCTAAATATGTAAAGTTGTTTTGGATATGTTGTTTTATTGCAAAGTTAGTTTGTAGGAGTTACCGACCATATTTGATGGCATAAAAGATGTCCTGGCATATTAGATACAAAGCAAGCTCAGCAGAGCATATTCTAGAAACAGAGAAGTTTTTACATCATTAAAGCATGAAATGAAGGCCCATCTTTACATATAGGCCCCAGGGTGAGTTGAGGCATTTTTTTTATTTTAGAATGGTGCATCTTGTATGCCATCAAATACATTATATTAACTATGTTAAACCTTTCGTTACCAACCTGGCTGAAACCGGCTCTGGCTCTGTAATACAAATGTTTTGTTTTCAAGCATTCTGAATTAAAATCTTCTGCCAAACCTCAGTCACAATTTATGTTCTTAACACTAGCTTAATGATAACTAAGTCATTTTACTAAATTCTTTGCTATACTTAAAATAATTGAAAGAAACACAGAGCATCTCAAAATAAATACGGTAACGAAAGGGTTAAGGACAGGTTACCTTACTGTAGAGTTATATTAACTTATGTTTGGGACAGTTACCTTATTGTAGAGTTCCTTCAACTGATGAGATTGATGCAAGGAACCACCATGTTTGAATTTGGAGAACAAGACGAAATGGTTCAACAGTTGCCTGGAATTGAAAGAGAAACGAGAAGGAAATGAAGAAGAAAATATACTAGAACAGGTGAGATCACATTTAGACATTAAAGGGGGGAAAATAGCCAACACTGTTTCTCCAGTTTCTATAAATGTATATGGCCTAGGGGTTAGGGGACTGACCATACAATCATAACGACAATGGGTTCAATTCCTGGACAGGGTGCTGTGTTGTCTTTTGAGCAGCACTCTTTATCTCCTACTTAGCCATAAATGAGTCCTACCTGAATGTTGGTGCAACCCCCATTTCTCTTTCTCTCTCTTCCCCTTCCAGCTGTCACCTTATGGCTGAGATGGAAGGACTGAGAAGGTTTGTCTATGTCTGTTCGCGACTACCCAGGCACCCCAAAGACAATTAACAAAATCGTAGTAAAAGGTACCCACGCTTATGCCACATAACATGGTACCCGTACTGGTGCCATGTTAGAGGCATCCGTGCTGGCACTATATAAAAGGCACATATGCAGATTCCACATAAGAGGAGTGATGGTGCCACATACAAAAGTACCTGTGCAGGTGCAATGTAAAAGCACCCAGTACACATTGTAAACTGGTTGGCATTATGAAGGGCATCAAGCTGTAGAAACTATGTCAAAATGGACAGTGGACCTCAATGCAGTCCTCAGTGGAACCTGCCAATCCACCCAACTCACACTAGCATCAGTCTCTGATGATGTAATATTCCAGCACGACAGGAGTGCATTTACTTGGCGCCAGCACCCAAAATCCTGCATGACAAGGATCACTCAGCCAAAGAGGGATGCAGGGGACATGTCCGTATCTGATGCCACCTGCGATTTTACTTTGCTTGATTAGATATATAAGACAATAAATCATATGGTATACACCTGGTATGGAAGATACAAGAATGTTCATAACCCCACCCATGGGGGATCAATACCAGTTGGGTCAAGACAATCGTAGCAATCAATAAACATTCTCATGTCTTCCATCTTTCTCATTAATCAAATATATACACACTGCACTCACACACATATACACACACATATATATACACACACACACACACACACACACACGCGTATAATTGGACATAGAACTTACTTGAGGATTGCTGGTTCCTGCTTACGTACTTTTGTAGTAGCAACAAGAGCAGGAGCAGCAGTTTCGTTGTGGCCTTCATCTTGTTCCTGCTTTGCTTTCTTCTTCCTATTCCTTTTCTTCTTCTTCTTCTTTGGTGTTTCCATTTCTTTTTCCTCCTCTTCCTTCTCCTCAACATCCATTTTCCCTTCTTCCTCCTCCTCACCATCCATTTTCCCTTCTTCCTCCTCTTCCTTTACTTCTCCATCCTCATTTGTCTCCCTTGGCTCCTCTTCAGTATTCATATCCTCCACCTTCACCTCATCATCATCACCACTGTTCTCCTCCTCCTCCTCTTCTTCTTCAACATCACTGCCACCACCACCACCACCATCCTCCTCCTCATAACCACTCTCTTCATCATCATCATCAACATCATCATCTTCAACATCTTCACTTGCCATCACTTCTTCTTCTTCCACCTCCTCATCTTCCGCTTCCTCCTCCACCGCCTCTTCCTCTTCATCACTTTCACCCTTATCCCAGCTCCTCTCTTTACGCTGGCGCCATTCCTTGCACATGATATTCTGCAATGCTGCACTTTCCGTATCCACTTGGTAATATTCATTTCTGTAAAACACAACAAGAAAAAAAAAAAACTACAGATGTGTGATTGCATGCGTGTCTTTATACACGTATGTGTATATGTACACACAGATATGTGTGCATGTGTGTGTTTATATACATTATCATCATCATCATCATCATCGTTTAACATCCCATCTTCCATGCATGGGTAGAATAGTTGACAGGAGCTGGCCAGGTAGAAAAACTACCCCAGGCTACAGTGTTTGTTTTGGCAGAGATTTTACAGCTGGACGCTCTTCCTAACACCAACCATGCCACAGAGAGTAGACTCAGAGCTTTTACATATGTATGCAAGAAGCAGCAGCGTCAAGTGCCTACTACAACCCTGCTAACCCTCACAATGTGTACATGCCAAGTCCTAGTGAACCACCACCACCACCACCTTACTCTGAGATTGGCAAGAAGACCAACTGATGTGTTACAGAAGAACTGGACTCAGGATGGGGGGGGGGGTTGAGAAGGAAAATAAAACATGAAACAATACCTAACAAAAAAAAGACAAACCGGAGTGGTTGGCGTTAGGAAGGGCCTCCAGCTGTAGAAACTCTGCCAGATCAGACTGGAGCCTGGTGCAGCTACTGGCTTCCCAGACCCCGGTCGAACCATCCAACCCGTGCTAGCACGGAAAACGGACGTTAAACGATGATGATGATGATGATGATGATGCAGGAACACAAAGAAAACAATCGCTGCGCAAGTCCAGAGTCAATTCCTTGTCTTCATTCTTAGCAAAACAGACCACCAGTGCGTGACCAGCAGCAGAAACTTCCGAGCAGGCACAATCGG
The DNA here is from genome assembly GCF_006345805.1 of Octopus sinensis. NCBI lineage: Eukaryota > Metazoa > Mollusca > Cephalopoda > Octopoda > Octopodidae > Octopus > Octopus sinensis. Next base: position 16,027,662 of record NC_043018.1, on the reverse strand, counting down.
ATGCACTGCGACCCATCTTCATCTCCCGTGTGATGTCCTGGTTATTGTTGACAGACAAACATTATTATTATTATTATTATTTCATTCATCTTAACGTTCTGAGTTCAACTTTGCCTTTCATCCTTTCAGCATCGATAAATTAAGTACCTATTTCTTTATTACCCACAAGGGGCTAAACACAGAGGGGACAAACAAGGACAGACATAGGTATTAAGTCGATTACATCGACCCCAGTGCGTAACTGGTACTTGATTTATCGACCCCGAAAGGATGAAAGGCAAAGTCGACCTCGGCGGAATTTGAACTCACAACGTAACGCAGACGAAATACCGCTAAGCATTTCGCCCGGCGTGCTAACGTTTCTGCCAGCTCGCCGCCTTATGATAAATTAAGTACCGGTGAACCACTGAGATCAATATGATCGACCAGTCCCCCATCCATTGCCCCAAAATTTCAGGCCTTGTACCTACAGTAGAAAGGACTATTATTATTATCCGACCGTGGTCGTTTGCCAGCCCCATCTGGCACCTGTGCCGGTGGCACGTAAAAAGCAACCACTACACTCATAGAGTGGTTGGCGTTAGGAAGGCCATCCAGCCGTAGAAACATTGCCAGATCAGACTGGGCCTGGTGCAGACTTCTGGCTTCCCAGACCCCAGTTGAACCGTCCAACCCATGCTAGCGTGGAAAGCGGACGCTAAATGATGATGATGATGATATGACCTATTCTCACCATCCCCAAAATCCCTCAAGGGTATGTCTCAACAAATCTTCACCATCATCTCTCTCATTATCGCTCTTCTTATCTTACTCTCAAACTCATTGTCTTTCCTTTTCCGGCTGGATAATCCAGCAAGACACTAATCTCTGTACCCTCTATACCTTTAATCTCTCAACTGGCACAAAGCCACCACCACCCCAATATTACTCCCTCGACTCCCAGTTGAGGCCAGGGGGGGGGGGGCTTTTTTTTTTCTGCCTATGTATTGCTTATCTTGCAGATACTTGGTCACCCTGTCAGTGCTGGTGCCACATAAAAAGCACACAGTACACTTTGTAAAGTGGTTGGCATTAGGAAAGGCATCCAACCATAGAAACCATATCAGAACAAACAACAGAACTAGCTGCAGCTCTCGGCCTTACCAACTCCTAACTGTTCAACCCATGCCAGCATGGAAAACGGATGTTAAATGATGAGGATGATGAAATACTGAAATATGAAGCTAACTGTAACAAAATATTTTGATGGTTTAAGGGATGCTGAGTAAAATGCTTAGAGGCTAATTCCCCATCTTTACATTCCGAGTTCAAATTCCACCAAGGTTGACTTAGCCTTTTATCCTTTCAGGATCATTAAGTACCTATTTCTTTACTACCCACAAGGGGCTAAACACAGAGGGGACAAACAAGGACAGACATAGGTATTAAGTCGATAACATCGATCCCAGTGCGTAACTGGTACTTAATTTATCGACCCCGAAAGGATGAAAGGCAAAGTCGACCTCGGTGGAATTTGAACTCAGAACGTAACGGCAGACGAAATACCTATTTCTTTATTACCCACAAGGGGCTAAACAAGGACAGACATAGGTATTAAGTCGATTACATCGATCCCAGTGCGTAACTGGTGCTTAATTTATCGACCCCGAAAGGATGAAAGGCAAAGCCGACCTCGGCGGAATTTTAACTCAGAACGTAACGGCGGACGAAATATGGCTACGCATTTCACCTGGCGTGCTAACGTTTCTGCCAGCTCGCCGCCCTGGTCATTAAGTACCAGTTGTACACTGGGGTGATGTAATCAACTTATCCTCTACCCCACTATTGCTGGCCTCGTGTCAAAATTCAAGACCAATATTTCAGTGCCATTGCCATGGAACTGATGAGAGACAGATTTTGGACATACCTGACAAATCTAAACAAGACGGAGGACAGTAGTTTTGAGTTTCCTTCACAAACTTGCGGAAAAAGCAACATGTTTTTCCACAAATGTTCACGGAAAAATTCCATGTCCGGTTTAAGTAAGTCCGATTTCGGTCTGGAATCTTGCTCCATTAAAAGTTGAAGTAAATCCGAATGGATGGAAGATTCCTCCTCGTTCTCTTCAATCTCAAAAGTTGTCATAACGCTCGGAGCCGGAACACTTCCCTCTAGAAACGGTAGGAAAAAAAAAAAAAAAATTTAATGCCTGCTGCTTCAAAAGTGAAAAACAAGACAATCTTAAGATATATTTTAATGAGAATATTAAACCTTGAATTAATCATGCATTATTTCATAGCTTTGAGATTTTGATGACGCTACTCTTTTACTTGTTTCAGTCATTTGACTGCGGCCATGCTGGATCACCGCCTTTAGTCGAGCAACTTGACCCCGGGACTTATTCTTTGTAAGCCCAGTACTTATTCTATCGGTCTCTTTTGCCGAACCGCTAAGTGACGGGGACGTAAACACACCAGCATCGGTTGTCAAGCAATGCTAGGGGGACAAACACACACACGGATATACATATATATACATATATACGGCAGGCTTCTTTCAGTTTCCGTCTACCAAATCCACTCACAAGGCATTGGTCGGCCCGGGGCTATAGCAGAAGACACTTGCCCGAGGTTCCACGCAGTGGGACTGAACCCGGAACCATGTGGTTGGTTAGCTAGCTACTTACCACACAGCCACTCATGCGCCTACTGTCTATTTTTAGAATGACATTGTAGGGTGGGTGTGAGAGGCTGGATCTGGTTGGTTTGCATATAAAACAGGTAGAATATCTGGGCCAGGTATGGCTAGTTTAAGCCTTTAGCATTCAGATTACTCTGTCAAATGTAAAGTTTGATTATTCACATCATTGCAATTTAATCACGTATTATCTCATAGCTTTCAAATCTCAATGATGTGACTGTTTCTGTTTAGAATGACAATGTTGGGTAGGTGTGAAAGATCAGATCTAGTCAGCTTGAATATCTGGTCTGGATCTGGCTGGTTTGACCATTTAGCATTGAGATTACTCTGTCAAATGTAATCCTTATTTACTCAACATTGTTTTGAATTAATCATGCATTATCTCATGGCTTTGAGGTTTGCCATATTATATATGTGTGTGTGTGTGTGCAAGGCAGGTGTATACAGGTGTAAAAAAACTGCACCAAAACAGAGAATTTCATTTATTCAAAGCTAGTTTTTACTGTATTGCTTCTCCGATTCCTCCTTAGACATTATATGAAGCAAACTCAGTCCAGGCTTGAATCTGGATTCCAGGAATATCTTCCACTTTCCGTACTTAAAATTAAGGATAAAAACTTATAGGGAACAGCAATAAGAATCTGTGACATTCATTCCTTTCCAAAGGGAAGAGAAGTGGGTATGGTAATAATGGTGTAGTGGTGATGGTGATAATAGTGATGGTGATGGTAGTGATGATAGTGGAGATGGTGATAGTAGTGATGGTGATGGTAGTGATGATAGTGGAGATGGTGATAGTGATAGTTGAGGTGGTGGTAGTGGTGGAGGTGGAGATGGTGGTGGTGGTAGTGGAGATGGTAGTGGAAGTGATGGTGGTGGTGGTAGTGGAGATGGTAGTGGAAGTGATGGTGGTGGTGGTGAGGGTGGCAGCGGTCGTGAAGGTGACTGGTGGACTGTTTAGGCAAAAGAGAGGAAAAGTCTACAAAAAAAGTGGCTGACTTCAGAAACGGTTAACAAAGTGGAAAAAAAAAATTAAAAAATTACCACAAACTGAAGCACATTTGTCCAAATGGCTTCCATAGACTTCCCAGAAAGAATCTTTCGCCATCGAGAGAGCATGGGAAGCAATCAATCTGTGAACTGGTTCCCAAATTGGTTTGAAATTAATAAATAAATTACCAATGAGATAACGAAGAGGAACCTGAAATTAGAAAAGATCATTAAAATAGAGAGAAACAGATGGACTAATAATAATAATAAAATATTTCTTTATTACCCACAAGGGGCTAAACATAGAGGGGACAAACAAGGACAGACAAAGGGATTAAATCGATTACATCGACCCCAGTGCGTTACTGGTACTTAATTTATCGACCCCGAAAGGATGAAAGGCAAAGTCGACCTCGGAGGAATAATAATAATGATAATAATAATAATGGTTTCAAATTTTGACACAAGGCCAGCAATTTCGGGAGAGGGGCTAAGTTGATTACACCAATCCCCAGCGCTCAACTGGTACTTGTTTTATTGACCCCAAAAGGATGAGAGGTAAAGTTGGTCCCGACAGAATTTAAACTCAGAACCTAAAGACAGACAAAATGCTTGTAAGCATTTTCTCCAGGATGCCACTTTAATAATAATAATAATAATAATAATAATTCTTGTGGCTATCGGTACAAGGTCTGAAATGTTAGTGGTAGGTGGGCAGTTGTTAAACCTACCCCAGTACTTGATCAGTACTTTGTTTTATTGATCCCGAAAGGGTGAAAGCCAAAGCCAACCTTGATGGGATTTGAACTCAGAGTGTAAAGAGCCAGAGAAAATGCCACTGACCATTTTGGCCAGTGTGCTAACACTTCAGCCAGCTTCACACAATTATTTTTTTCTTTTATTCTTCTACTTGTCTTAGTCATTAGACTGCGGCCAGGCTGGGGCATCGCTTTGAAAGGTTCAAACCAAACAAATAGGCGCAGGAGTGGCTGTGTGGTAAATAGCTTGCTAACCAACCACATGGTTCCGGGTTCAGTCCCACTGCGTGGCACCTTGGGCAAGTGTCTTCTGCTATGGCCCCGGGCCGACCAATGCCTTGTGAGTGGATTTGGTAGACGGAAACTGAAAGAAGCCCGTCGTATATATGTATATATATATGTATGTGTGTCTGTGTTTGTCCCCCTAGCATTGCTTGACAACCGATGCTGGTGTGTTTATGTCCCCGTCACTTAGCGGTTCGGCAAAAGAGACCGATAGAATAAGTACTGGGCTTACAAAGAATAAGTCCCGAGGTCGATTTGCTCGACTAAAGGCGATGCTCCAGCATGGCCGCAGTCAAATGACTGAATCAAGTAAAAGAGTAAAGAGAGACCACAGTACTTTTCTATCTTTTAAGCCTGGTACTTATTTGCCAGTCTACTATGCTGGGACGTAAACAAACCAACACTGGTTGTTAAGCAGCGGTGGTGGGCAACCATTGATACCACTGACCCCAATAGTTCACTGGTACTTTTATTTTATCAATTCCGAAAGATAAATAGCAAAGTTGACCTTGCCAGGGTTTGAACTCAGAACATATTGTGATGCCAGGACAAATATTGCAAGGCATTTTGTCTGATGCTCTAAAAGTTCTCCCAGAACAATGCTCTCTCTCTCTCTCTCTCTCTCTGAATTTAAAAATGACAAAAAAAAAAAAGAAACAAAAAAGAAATGAAGAATGTTGCAACTAACCTGTTCAAAACGAGGGTTCACTACAGGAATATTACGGTCGACAAGTTTGGCATCAAGGTACTGCAGATGTCTCAAAGTTTCCCTGAAGTCATGAACTGTTGGAGGAATTTTCTCAGCATCCAAACAAATTCTGAAAACTCCTGGTTGGCTCAGACTCTGAAAAAAAATTAACAGAAAGATGAGAAGAGAAAACCAGGAGATCCTTAAGGAGACAGCGATGGTCAGGGATTGAGGGTTTTGTGTTCTTTCAAGAAACCTGGTGTTGTACCAAGCCAAAAGTAACGTCTCCTTCACCATGCTTTTAGTGAGTACTACAAAGAAAGAGTATCATAAGCAGGGCTGTGGAGTCAAAACAAAAAACTTTGACTCCGACTCCTCTGTAATTAAGTGATTGTAGCCTACATATCTCAAAGCATATGCATACACTTGTACTCCGAGTAGGCCTATATCTTGTAACTGGTTTATATTAAGAATAAAGATATTGTGAGTTGGAGTCAATATGGTTTTACCGACTCCGACTCCAGCTACCCCTTAATTGTCTTTGACTCTGACTCCACAGCCCTGATCATAAGGGGTATCATGTAGAAGAAGAGAAAGTTTTGGTGAGTATCTTGAAGGAAAAGGGGAAGTTGCAGTGAGTACCATATGGGACTTCAAGGCCTTGTGGTCTATGTAAGAGGACTTAAATGCCATGTAGGAGGCCTTAAAGGTCAGGTGAGTACCACATAGAGTACCATGTAGGACAGTGGTTTCTGGTTCTCAGTTGGAGTCCATATGGCCCCTGAGGGTTCATATAAGACTTTTGGGTGTCCATGCGACAAAATAGTAAACTAAGGATCCACAACAATATTCTAAGGGCCCCTGAAAAAAATTTCGCTTTAGATGTATGCATGGGTATGTATTGCAAGAAACAGCTGGGTTTCTTTCTCTACCATTTTACATAATTCAACCTACATGAGTTAATGTGTGAAAAACAAAAGAGGAATTTTGGAGGAAGTTTCTATAAAATTAGCTTTTAACTCTCTAGTGTTTAAACCGGCCATATCTGGCCCAAATATTCTAAATGTTTTATATTCAAACTGGCGATATCTAACCTCTCACACCTAACCTACAATGTCATGCTAAAAATAAACAATCACATCACTGAAACCTCAAGGCTATAAGATAATGCATGATTAATTCAAAACAATTTGAGTGAAAAAGTATTATATTTAACAGAGTAATCTGAACACTAAAGGGTTAAACAGTGAAGGCTATGGGGGTCCACCAGAATGAAATAGTAATGAAAGGGGTCCAGAGATAAGAAATGATTGAAAACCCCTGATGTAGAAGGACTTATAGAAGACCAAAAGGCCAGGTAAGCACCAATGTTGGACGACCTAAAATCATGGTGAGCTGTCAAAGGAACTTGGATTAAGAATGCCTGAGTGGTGGAGATAGAAGAGAATCCATTTCCAAGGAACAGAGATAAGACAGAATGTGTGTGTATGTGTGTGTGTGCATGTGAGTGTATGTATGTGTCATGGAGGCGCAATGGCCCAGTGGTTAGGGCAGCGGACTCGCGGTCGGAGGATCGCGGTTTCGATTCCCAGACCGGGCATTGTGAGTGTTTATTGAGCGAAAACACCTAAAGCTCCACAAAGCTCCGGCAGGGGGTGGTGGCGACCCCTGTTGTACTCTTTCGCCTCAACTTTCTCTCACTCCACTCTTACTTCCTGTTTCTGTTGTACCTGTATTTGAAGGGGCCGGCCTTGTCACTCTCTGTGTCACGCTGAATATCCCTGAGAACTACAGTAAGGGTGCATGTGTCTGTGGAGTGCTCAGCCACTTACACGTTAATTTCACGAGCAGGCTGTTCCAATGATTCGGATCAACCGGAACCCTCATCGTCGTAACTGACAGAGTGCTTCCTTCATGTATGTGTTAGTGTGTGTGTGTGTGATTGCATGCACTAGTAAGATGGTAAAAGTAGCTTAACCAAACAGCAACAAAGAACTGTAGAACTCAATACAGGTGACTAAATCTATTTTGACTTACAGGATCTTCAAGGAAAGGAAGTTTCAAGTGGAACTGTGACAGAATCTGCAGAGTCAGCAAACGAATCTAAAAGAAAACGAAACAAAATATAAATTGATTTTAGGAATAATTAGCAAATCAAAATTTATAATTAAAATATGAATTGATAAAATAAAAAATGATTTTGTTGAAATATAAACTGAAGGCATATCTTATCCGATTAAACTGTGTAACAAACTCTTCTTTTTTTTGGCTTTACCCTTTTACTTGTTTCAGTCATTTGACTGCAGCCATGCTGGAGCACTGCCTTTAGTCGAGCAAATCAACCCCAGGACTTATTCTTTGTAAGCCTAGTACTTATTCTATTGGTTTCTTTTGCCAAACTGCTAGGTTGCAGGAATGTAAACACACCAGCATCGGTTGTCAAGCGATGTTGGGGGGACAAACACAGAGACACACACACATATATATATACATATATACGATGAGCTTCTTTCGGTTTCCGTCTACTAAATCTACTCACAAGGCTTTGGTCGGCCCGAGGCTATAGTAGAAGACACTTGCCCAAGGTGCCACGCAGAGGGACTGAACCCAGAACCATGTGGTTGGTATGCAAGCTACTTACCACACAGCCACTCCTTTGTTCTGTAAGTGCTATAATTTCTTTGTGTCTATCTAGAAATCAAAGGAAACAACTACCATTCCCTTCAAACTGACCTATTTTCCATTACATGTTAGACAGATTCAGCTATGAGTTGCTGAAGCAGAAATATCATTATAGCAAATATTCTGCTCAATACCACAGATTTGCTTGATTTTAACCAGTTGAGCATGTTTCTTAGTGGCTGACAGTATGTGCATCTTTGATGATGAGCAGGAGTAGTGGGGGAGCATCATAGCCATGTGTTAAGAGGAATTCTTTGGGGTTTGAATAAATGTAATAAAAGCAAAACTTGAAAGAAATATTAGCAATTTTTCCTACTTCCTAAGGGTAAGCAAATAGGAAATACAGTTACACAAGAAATCCGAGACCAAAGTTCCTTTTAACTTTTTGGCTGTGCACAGAAAATTGTATTGTGTGCAAATTCTGTCTTTCTTTGCAAAGAATATCTGCTGGTTGCAGGCAGAGGTGTGGATGTACGGTAAGAATCTTTCTTCCCAACCACATGGCTCTAGGTTCAATCTCAATACATGACACCTTGGGCTAGTGTCTTCTACTATAGCCCCAAACCAACCAAAGCCTCATGAGTGGATTGGAAGGTGGAAACTGAAAGAAGCTTGTCATATGCATGTGTCTGTGTCTGTGCACCCTCCTAACCCTGTACTGCTTGACAACCAGCATTGGTGTAGCTACCTCCCTGTAACTTAGTGGTTTGGCAACAAACACCGATAGAATAAGTACCAGGCTTTAAAAACGTAAGTCTTGGGGTTGATTTATTCAACTAAAAATTCTTGAAGGTGGTGTCCCAGCATGGCCACAGTCTAATGACTGAAACAAATAATCAGATCCATGCAAGAAACCATCTTCAGTTAAAAAGATTTGATCTTATCTTGAAAAACCTTGCATCAGGACATTTTTTCTTGCTTTGCACACCAGTTTGAAAACACTGGCACAAGAATATTACTCGGAGAGGAACATAGTCTTCTGCCATGGAACTTAGAGGCAGCCTCTGGTAGATTGGAATCAAATGAGTCCAAGAATTTGTCGCAGGAAATGTTTACTCACCGTGTGAGAATAGTGTGACAGGTTTGCTTCCAGGAGGGGGAAGACTGTGAGACAAGTAGCTTCGTTGGTGATGTCTTTCTGGCCCTCAGACTGCTGGGCCAAGAAAAAATAAAGGTCGGTGATCTGGAGGGCACGCATAGAGGTGGAACAGCACCTGAAGGAAAAAAAGAAAAGAAAAGAGACAGCATCGTCATTACCATCATTTAACATCCGTTTTGCACGCTGGCATGGGTTGGAAGGCTTGAGAGGAACCGGTGAGATCAGGGGCCACACCAGGTTCCATTGTCTGTTTTGGCTTGGTTTCTACAGTGGCAGCCCTTCCTAATGCCAACCACTTTACAGAGTGTACTGGGTGCATTTTATGTGACACTATCACCAGTTCTTTTTCCATCACATACACACACACACACACACATATATATATATATATATATATATAGGTAAAGAGCCCCCTTAGCCACAAATGACCATGGGATTGCACCTAGAAACTTCCCCTCCCAAGCAAGGTTGTTTATCGAAGACCAGCAGTCGCCCATACATAGGTACAAGGTCTGAAATTTTAGTGGTAGGTGGGTAGTTGATAAACCCACCCCAGTACTTGATCGGTACTTTGTTTTATTGATCCCAAAAGGGTGAAAGCCAAAGCCAACCTTGATGGGATTTGAACTCAGAGCGTAAAGAGCCAGAGAAAATGCCACTGACCATTTTGGCCAGTGTGCTAACACTTCAGCCAGCTTCCCACAATTATTTTTTTTCTTTTATTCTTCTACTTATCTTAGTCATTGGACTGTGGCCAAGCTGGGGCCTCCCTTCTTCTCTACCCCACTGATGTTATCCAAGGGAAAGACAAAGGCTGATACAGCTTTGCACCAGTGACATCGCATTTCTACAGCTGAGTGAACTGGAAAAAATGTGAAATAAAGTGTCCTGCTCAAGAACACAATACACAGCCTGACTCGGGAATCGAACACATAACCTCACAATTGTAAACCTGATGCTTTAACCACTGAACCATGTGCCCTAACACACACACACACACAGGGTGTCCACAAAGTCTTTCAAAAAGTCGTTAAGAAAAGTTTAGGAAAGGCAGCAACAAAAATTTTGCTGCAAATTAATATGTTATTATCAGAGTTTTTTTAATGACATTAATGCTTTTATTAAAAGCTTTATTAATTAATGTTATGTGTTTATCTTTCAAACTGCAATTAACATTGTAATTTTAATTAATTTTTCTATTTGTCTAATGACTTTGTGTACACCCTGCATTTCTTATGCACACATGCACCTACATGTTGGGGCAAGTTCACTTGACCCTGTTATCTCCCCTGCTATCCCTCTAGTGTCTAACGCAATGGTTTTCAATCTGGGTTCCGCCAGTACAGTCCAGGGGTTCCGCAAGAAGTTACAAAACTGCTAAAATCGGCAGTAACTTTTAAGTCTCCTGTGCAGATTTGTGTGCATAAGACTATTAAATTATTGCACAGGGGTTCCTCGAGCCAGTGGAATGTTTCCTTGGGGTTTCGCTCCAGCAAAAAGTTTGAAAAGCACTGGTCTAACGTCTGACCTCTAACGTTTGACCTCCAAACTCTGACTTCTCCTGAAACCAGAATGCCATGTTGGATCGTTAGCCCCTACACGCAATTTTTTCTCTCCTTGTTTCTTTTCTGTGTATCTTTCTGTTGAAGAGCATAGGCTCGAAACGTAAAAGACTTGTTTTATTTCTATTCCTGAGCGCCATACTAATACATTGTTTGTTTGTACTCCACCTGCCTTCGTCTTTTGTTCATTTTCGTAAACCTTCCCGTTATATACACACACACATATATATATATATATAGCGGTGTACGTACACTTTGTTCTCTTATATATATTCTAATATCCAAAAGTTGATGAACAAACTAAATTGTTTCTCCATTTTCTTATTTGAATTATAAATTAACGGTAAAATATTTCTTTACCTTCACCTGTTTAATTCAATAAATAAGTTAATTGCACTGCAATTAAAAACATTTATGTATTAAGAATTTGGGTACTTTACCAACAGTATATTGGATAAATACTATCCCTTAGTGGGTTGCACCCATAACCCCTAACTTAATTTGTGTTTTATATATCACATGATCACATGACCGACCAGTCAATCAGATGTTGCTACACATTGCTGGTCACAATGCGCTTCACATTGTTTAAGCCTTCGAACGACGCCACCCCGCTGGCTAAGCGAGCAGGCCAACAGAAGAAAGATTGAGAGAAAGAGTGGTGAAAGAGTACAGTAGGGATCACCACCCACTGCTGGAGCCTCGTGGAGCTTTTAGGCGTTTTTGCTCAATAAACACTCACAACGCCCGGTCTGGGAATCGAAACCGCGATCCTACGACCGCGAGTCCGCTACTCTAACCACTGGGCCATTGCGCCACCACGTTTTATATATATATATATAAAGAGAGAGAGAGAGATGATAAGTCACAGAAGGTATAACAAAGAAAGATGAAATATAATAACAATAAAGAAAATAAAGCACAATGATGTTAGTGGATCTGTCCAAATATACGGAAACATGTAAAACGAAACTTAAGAATGTAAGACAAAGAGACAACAATGAACTTACTTTAGTAAAGATTTGATTTTATCAAAAGTAATCCAATTCCAGAATTCCTTTAGTCCGTTAAAATGGAGACAGAGTGCCGCCTCGTGAAGAATGGACAGTTGTAGCTCTGAAAATGGTAAATAAATCATCAGAATTATACACAAAACATATGAAATGGGCTTCTTTCAGTTTCTGTTTCTGAAATCCATTCACAAGGCTTTGGTTGGTCTGGGATCATGAAACAAGATACTTTCCCAAGGTGCTGTACAGCATCCATGACCCCAAGACCTTGTGATTACAGAGAAAACTTCTTCAATGCACAGCCAAGTTGACATCTTATGTTTTTAAAAAAACACAAACCATATAATGGGATCTAAACAGGATTTTGGTGGAGAAACCAGAAGAAAATAACAAATAATCTCACCTTTGATTGGTGAAGTCTCTTCAGATTCAGTCACTTGGCACCAAAGACCATCAATTGTATGCTGTAGAACACTTAAGTCTGTATCAGAACACCTGGAAATAAACATCGTTACAATTATTCGTCATTTAACGGCCATGTTTCCATGTTCTGCATGGATCAGACGGAATTTCTTTGAGGCAGTTTTTCTACAGTGGAGGCACATGGCTTAGTGGTTAGGGTGTTGGACACATGATCGTAAGATTGTGGTTTCAATTCCTGGATCGGGTAACACATTGTATTCTTGAGCAAAACACTTCATTTCACATTGCTCCAGTCCACTCAGCTGGCAAAAATGAGTCATCCTGCGACAGACCAGTGTCCTGTCCAGGTGGGGAAGCAGGTCCTTGTGAGGCGCCATGACTCAAGAAGGTAACTGTTACCTTCTTGCCTTTAGTTTTTCTACAACTGGACGCCCTTCCTGTCATCAACCCTTACCTGTAAGAAAATACTTCTCCACAGCCAGACATCTTTTCCATATAAGGCTGGAAACGAACAACACCTCTGGTATGATGGTGAAACTTGTTTACAACCATCACATTATGCCAAAACAAGGTAAGGGTTGCTCCCAAGAGAACCTAATTAGCTGGGGGGGGGGGTGAAGGATCCAAGGAAAGTGTAATTGCCAGAATAAGAATAGGATGGAGAAAATTCAGAGAGCTTTTGCCTCTGATGGCAACCAAAAGTCTCTCACCTCAAGAGAAAGGAAGATTCTGGGTACAAGACCCATAATTTTGAGGAGAGGGGCAAGTTGATTACATCAACCTCAGTATGTAACTGGTACCCCATTTTACTGACCCTGAAAGGATGAAAGGTAAAGCCAAACTCCACAAATTCAGGAGGAGGGGGCTAGTTAATTATATTCACCCCCAGTACTTAACTGGTACTCAATTTCATCGACCCCGAAAGGATGAAAGTCAAAGTCAATCTCAACAGAATTTGAACTCAGAACATAAAGATGGACAAAAACGCCACTAAGAATTTTGTCTGGCGTTGCTTACAAATCTGCTAATTCACCACCTTCTTCTTCTTCTTCTTCTTAATAATAATAATAATAATAATAATAATAATAATAATAAATAATAATAATAATAATAATAATATAATAATAATAATAATAAAAAATAATAAATAATAATAATAATAATAATAATAATAATAATAATAAGGGTTTCAAATTTTGGCACAAGGCCAGCAAGTTCAGGGGTGGCAGGGAGTCAATTATATTGAACCCAGTATTCAACTGGTACTTCCTTCATTGACCCTCCCACATCCTAAAAGGACGAAAGGCAAAGTCAGACTTGGTGGATTTGGAACTCAGAGCATAAAGATGGACAAAATAATAATAATAATGATAATAAAGATAATAATAATAATGATAATAATAATAATAAATAATAATGATAATAAAAGTATAGATATTCTATTTACCGAATGTTTGGAATGCAAACCAAAGCAGCCCACAGCAGAGTTAGTTGATTGATATCTTCAAGATCGTCTGGAGAAAGTAAATCCCATAAATACGCCTGGAAGGTGTACTGTTGCTTGGAACCAGCAGAACTTTGGAATATGGAAAAAATAAAAAGAAAAAAAGAAAAATATTGTTAGAACAGATGGAATTTACGATCAAACTGACAGAATGGTCTTGTTTGGAACATTGATGGAACAAAGGGTATTCAGCAGGAAGAAGTGTGAGCTTCCTAAGAACGGTGTAGTCCTTGTGGGAGTTCCATTCCACAATGTTTTGTATTCTCCAATCAAACCCTTCTAGGGAAATTGTAGTTCTGATACCCATGTCGGTAGCACGTAAAAAGCACCATCTGAACGTGGCCAATGCCATGTAAAAAGCACCAACCAATCATGGCCGTTGCCAGCCTTCTCTGGCCCCTGTGCCGGTGGCACGTAAAAAGCACCCACTACATTCATGGAGTGGTTGGCGTTAGGAAGGGCATCCAGCTGTAGAAACACTGCCAGATCAGACTGGAGCCTGGTGCAGCCTCCTGGCTTCCCAGACCCTGGTCAAACCGTCCAACCCATGCCAGTATGGAAAAGGGACGTTAAACAATGATGATGATGATGATGATGTAGGCATGGCCAAATAGTTAAGACATACACTTCACATCCTGAGGTCTCAAGTTCAATTCTACTGTGTGGCATTCTAGGCAAGTATTTTTACCAGAGCCCTGTGTCCCTACAAAACCTTCTGAGTAAAACTGGGTAGATGGAAACTGTATGGAAAGCCCATCAGATGAGATTCATTCATGCTACAAGAATTTATAAACCATGCCCTTAATACTGAAAAAATCCAAGCTCTTAATACTGAAAAAATCCACACCCTTAATACTCAGAAAATTCATGCCCTTCATACTGCAAAAATCCATGCTCTTAATACTGCAAAAATTTACTGCCCCACATTCTTAAGACACAGCAAGAATTACTGCACCACTTTTAACACTTTTGTCAACATATTTCAGTTGAAATACTTTGCCTTGGTTTCAACTGATTTTGAAAACGAAGAATTTAACAAAATAACTTTGTCCTTGTAAAAGTTAGTGCTTGGAACTTAAATTAACAGGAAGGTTTTAATTTAGATAATTTTAAAACAAGAAATTTGTATCATGAATCCAGGAACAGTCTCAGGTTTATTGCTACCAAAAGAGAATAAATGCTGCAAGAATTTATCACAGCAGACCATTAATTAATTTCTCAAGAAATTTGTAAACCATGTAAAAAGTCAGTTACTTAGAAACAGACATGAAAAGAAAAGTTGGAACTAGTTACCGTTTGACAGAAGTGTGGAAATCCATGAAATAACACTGGTGTTGTTCCAGGTGACTGGCATCAAAAATGGAAATAGTCTTGGATGATATCAACTCTGTCACAAACATAAGGGTTTCCGTATTGGTGCTGTCGACGGAGTCAGCCATTTTGCTTTGAATAAAGCCAATCAAAGAAGCTAGCACAGACTGAAAATAAAAGAGAAAGGATGAATTCAGTTTTATATTTAACCCTTTAGTATTTAAACCGGCCATATCCGGCCAAAATATTTAATCTGTTTTTATGTTCAAACTGACCAGATCCAGGCTCTCACACCTACCCTACAATTACATTAAGTAATTACACCACCAAGATCTTGAAGATATGAGATAATGCATGATTAATTCAAATCAATGGGAATCAATAAGCATTATGTTTGATAGAATAATCAGAACACTAAAGGGTTAAGAGAAGAGGAATTATTTATATTGTTTACATTATTTACATTCGATGGATATTTGTCCTCACCTTGTTTGTTGTTAACACAACATTTTGGCTGATATACCCTCCAGCCTTCTTCAGGTCCTTGGGGAAATTGCGAACCTGGGTTTTCATTCCTAAGGTATTTTTTGATGTTATTATTATTATTATTATTGGTGGTGATGGTGTTCAGGTCACTGCTTGGAATTGAACTCGAAATCTTGGGGTTAGTAGCCCGCGCTCTTAACCACTATGCCATATGCCCGTGGGCATATAGCGTAGTGGTTGTATTATTATTGTGTGAGGACACATGGCCTAGTGGTTAGGGTGTAGCACACATGATTGCAAGATCACGGTTTCAATTCCTTGATCAGGTTCTGTGTTGTGTTCTTCAGCAAAACACTCCATCTCATGTTGATCTGCAATCACTACAACACCCGACATGTGGTACACCATGCACCTGTTCAGGTGACAGCGATTTGATGGTGAGAGGCAGTTAATATACAGCACATACATTTGATCCCTATAAGCATTCTTCTAGCCAGGGGGGGCACCAGCCCCAGCTACGACATCCGTTTCTCTTGACTCAACAGGTCTTCTCAAGCATATCCTATCATTTGATGCATCAGTATTCTTAACAGGGCTGGACATGCAATCTCACATTATTCGTCGGGTCTTCTCAATCGCAGTGTATCTCCAAAGGTCCCAGTCTCCTGTCATTGCCTCTGTGTGGCCCAATGTTCGAAGGTCATGCTTCACCACCTCATCCCATGCCTTCCTGAGTCTACTTCCGCTACAGGTTCCTTCTAGCAGTTAAGGAGTGGCACTTCCTCACACGGCTGCCTTCATTCATATGTACCACATGGCCATGCCAGTGCAGTCGTCTCTCTTGCACACCTCATTTGATGCTTCTTATGCCCATGCCCAACTTTTCTCTCAGAGCACTTGCACTCTGTCATATATGCACACTGACATTACTCATCCAGCAGATCATACTAGCTTCCTTTCTTTCAAGCCTACACATGTCCTCGGCATTCATGGCCCATGTTTCACTGCCATGTAGCATGGCAGTTTGTACACATGCATCATACAGTCTACCTTTCACCCTGAGTGAGAGGCCCTTAATTGCCAATAGAGGTAGGAGCTCCCTGAACTTTGCCCACTCTCAGAGCAGCCACTCCAACAACAGACTTGGTCGCCTAGGTAGCAGAAGCTATTAACTACTACTTCTAGTTTCTCCCCCTGGCATGTGATGGAATCTGTTTTCTGTGCATCTTCAGTGTTTATTGCCCCTCTGCATCTGCCACACACAAAAACTATTTTCCCGTTAACCTTCCTTTGATATTGTTGCATCCTCTATGTGTTCATAGCTTACACTAGGTACATCATATGGAGTTTCTACCCATTCCTTTTCTACAGATCAAGCAGGGCCATTTACCTGAAGGGGGTTGTGATTTGACAGCCTTCCTACTTACTAAGGACTTTGGTTTTTGCTAGGTTAACCCTAAGGCCCTTCAATTCTAGAGATGAGATGGAAAATAAGAAATGGTTGGAGATACTGACCTCTTCAAAAAACGGTTCTGTAAATAATGTCTTTGCAAACGGATAAATTTGATTTGATGGAAACTTGTGACCAAAACTCTGGAAAAGATTAAAAAAAGGGGAGGAAAAAATTTTTAAATTAAATTAGATTTTTGTATTTTTAAATTGACATTTAAAAATTTTTTCTTTTACTTGGTCCAGTCATAAGTCTGTGGCCATACTGGGGCAGTGCCATGAAGTGTTCTAATCAAACAAACTGGGCCCAGTACTTATTTCTTTCTAAGACTGATACTTATTCTATCGATCTCCTTTTGCCAACCTGTTCTAAGTTACAGGAACTTAAACAAACCAATACTGGTTATCAAGTGGTGGTAGGGGACAAACACAAACATACACTCACACATAGATATTAGATATTGAGACACTTGTTATTTTCTCTCTTCTCATCTTTTCTTTCGGTAAAAGAACACAGGCTCCAAGCATTAAGAACTTCTAATTTTCCTGAACATCAACATAATTCATCTTGTTTGTCTGGAGTTTTTTTTTAACCTCATCTTTATATTTCTTTATTTTTGTACTATATATGCCTGTGTGTATGTATGTATACATATACATAGGCATAAGAGTGGCTGTGTGATAAGTAGCTTGCTTACCAACCACATGGTTCCAGGTTCAGTCCCACTGCACGGCACCTTAGACAAGTGTCTTCTACTATAGCACGGGGGGGCAACCAAAGCTTTGTGAGTAGATTTGGTAGGCAGAAACTGAAAGAAGCCCGTCGTATATATGTATGTATATATATGTGTGTATATGTTTGCGTGTTTGTCCCCCCAACATCGCTTGACAACTGATGCTGGTGTGTTTACATACCTGTAACTTAGTGGTTCGGCTAAAGAGACCGATAGAATAAGTACTAGGCTTACAAAGAATAAGTCCTGGGGTCGATTTCCTCGACTAAAGGCGATGCTCCAGCATGGCCGCAGTCAAATGACTGAACCAAGTAAAAGAATAAAAGAATATATGTATGCATAGATGTGTGTGTGTATACATACATGATGGGCTTCTTTTAGTTTCCTTCTACCAAATCCATTCCCAAGGTGCTAGGCAGTGGGACTATATAATACACGTGTGTGTGTGTGTTAATGCAGGTGTGGCTGTGTGGTTAAGAAGTCTACTTCCCAACCATGTAGCTCCAGGTTCAGTCCCACTGAGTGGCAACTGGGAGCACGTGTCTTTTACTAGAATCCCAGAGCAATCAGAGCCAGGCCTTGTGAGATGGGGAGATCCAAGTGGAGTTGCTTTACCTGCATTTATTTCCACACCTGTAATACTTAAACTCACATCAGACCAGATGAAGGCCACTACATCACAATGCCTGAAATCTTTATATATAAAACTGAAGTTGTGTGTGTGAGTGTCTGTCTCCTACGATTTAGATTCCTTACTCCCACATTTTGCGGTGCAGTGTAACCAAAAGCAGGTATCTTATAGTCGTGATTTATATCGAGCCCTTCTGGGTATCAGCGCGCGTCTACGATGAGTCTACGATTTAAAAAAAAATTCACCATAATTTTTTTGCATTTTTAATGCATTTTTGCTCGGTTAATATAAGGGAAGTAACTCTCTAAAAATGCTTATATAGTTATTTCCCTTACAAACCCGAGCAATACTGCGTGTACTTACTAAATTAATGACTTCGGTAAGAGAGGACGGAGAGAGCTTTTCATGGCAACCTTGAAGCAAGCTTGAGACACAGTTGAGGGTATTGGTGAGCAGAACCTCTGGAAGGTCGAGGCTGCTCTTCAGAACGATACAAAGGACCTGCAGGAGAAAAGGAAGAAGCATAACAACAACAACAGTAGTAATAATGATGGCATCAAATTATGGCACAAGGCCAGCAATTTCGGGGGAGAGGGCAAAAGTCTATTATATTAACCCCAGTACTCAACTGGTACCCATTTTATGGACCCTGAAAAAAATGAAAGGAGAAGTCGACCGTGGCAGAATTTGAACTCAGAACATCAAGGCAGATGAAATGCTACTGAGTATTTTGCTTGCCGCGCTAACAATTCTGTCAGCCCACTGCTTTAATAATAATAATTACGGCAGCAGCAGCGATGACGATGATGATCATCATCATTGTTTAACATCCGTTTTCCATGCTAGCATGGGTTGGACAGTTCGACCGGAGATCTGGGAAGCCAGAAGACTGCACCAGGCTCCAGTCTAATCTGGCAGTATTTCTACAGCTGGATGCCCTTCCTAATGCCAACCACTTCATGAGTGTAGTGGGTGCTTTTTACGTGCCACCTGCACAGGTGCCAGGCGAGGCTGGCAACGGCCACGATCAGATTGGTGCATTTTACGTGCCTCCGGCAAGACTGTATGGAATGCGAGAGGGTTATTAGGGCATTGAACTCAATCCCTCTGAAACTTCAAGATTTTTTAATTCATCGGGGTCGATAAATTAAGTACCAGTTATGCACTGGGGTCGATGTAATTGACTTAATCCGTTTGTCTCCTCTGTGTTTAGCCCCCTGTGGGTAGTTAAGAAATAGGTATTATACTGAACTCCTATGTACACACATGCATCCCACCAACCCTGAATGCCAAAAGATAAAAGATTGAACCCTGGATGGCAACATCTTACATTAGCGTAATAAGGGTGGGTTTCCGTAAGGTTTAGGGCACCATCGGGCGGACAGGAGGTTGTTACTGAAAGGGGCTTACATAAGGAACTGACTTACCTCAGCAACTGCGTCCGGGTTATTTACAAGGGATCCATGTTTGAAGTCCAGCCACACTAACAACAGTTCCAGTAAGTAGGCTATGGGCTGATGCTGGTCGCTGTTTTCAATCCACAGTTTCTGGCGTAACTTTACATGAGACTGGAAAATAAATAAACAGAACAGAACAATCAGTGGAGGAGATGATTTCCTCATTCTTTAAAATGTCCACTTTTTATCTTTCCCTTGTTTCTGTCGTTAGACTGTGGCCATGCTGGGGCACCGACTTCTGAAATCAACTCCAGTATTTTATTTTTTAAAAAAAAACCTGGTACTTATTCTATCAGTATCTTTTACTGTACTGCTAAGTTGCAGGGATGTAAACACCAACATCAGCTGTCAAGCAGTGATGGAAGACAAACATATACACAAAAACAGCACATAATATATATATATATATATGTGTGTGTGTGTGTATATGTGTGGTTGGCGTTAGGAAGGGCATCCAGCCGTAGAAACACTGCCAGATCTGACTGGGCCTGACGAAGCCTTCCAGCTTCACAGACCCCAGTTGACCCGTCCAACCCATGCTAGCATGGAAAGCGGACGCTAAACGATGATGATGATGATGATGATATATATGCATATATGTGTGTGTGTATAAAACCTCGCTAAGTTAAATATTTAAACCACCTGAAGAATGACTGTAACTCGAAATTTTAAGAATTGGACAGCCATGAAACGATCGTAGTGTTATACTAATTATCTTTTTTAATAATTTTGTTATATATTTAAATAATATAAATTAATTAATCTTATGTATTGGCTTAAGTTTTTCATTGTATGATTTGCCTAATGGTGGTTTTGTCTCTAATTTTATATAATATATATATATACATACACATACTCACACACACACATATGCACATACACACACAATGGGCTTCTTTCAGTTTCTGTCTACCATCTCCACTCACAAGTCTTTAGTCAGCCTGAGGCTATAGTAGAGGTGCTATGCAGTGGGACTGAACCTAGAACCATGTAGTTGGGCAATAAGCTTCTTACCATACAGCCATTTTGCTCATAAGGTATAAGTCACGCATGATCATGCACACACACACACACACACACATATAAGCAATAATTGGATCTACTTATCATACACGAGGAATTTCCTTGGATGTGTATTCTACTTGAATTCACTGGTGTCTCATTGTTTCACATAATTAAGCAAATTCGTTTAACACTGAGCGTTTTCTAAATATTTGCCTAGATTCATTAATCCCTAGCATCCTAACACTGGTGGCCCCCATGTCTTGCTACTCTAGTTTTGTGACCTGTATCTCTTTCAGGTGGCTGGACATTCTCCTACCATCTTGACCGTCTGCAATCTCTGCTACCATAAAAAAAAACAAAAAAAAAAAAAAAGAACAAACCAATTATGACAAAGACAGACAATTCCATGACTTACCAAAAGTATTGGCCAGAGAGGATCCAAATGGTTGGAGCCAGAAACGTGCTCTGACATTGCGGACATCATGTGAGATATACAAGTTTTAGCTTTGAGAAATATTGGAGACTCAGAGGAGTCAGTGCTCGTAGAATGTGGACCGATTCTTTGTAGAATCAGTGGAAAGATCTGGAAATAGTAAAAGTAAGAGATATTATGGTAAAAACAAGGAATTCCAAGACAAAAGAATTGCCATATTTCATGACATTCAAGACGTAATTTTTATTCCACAAAAGTCTCAAAATATTACCCTGGGTCCTCAATATGAATTTGAGTCTCCCGTAATTTTTGTTTTTTTGTTTTTTCTTACATGTTTTATTGCTGTGATGATGTCGGACATCTTCCACTATGAAGAAAACTTTCTGTTCAGCTGTAACTGTTAACTTGTTTTTGTTATATGCAGTAGTGGTTGGCATTAGGAAGGGCATCCAGTTGTAGAAACCCAGCCAAATCAGACAGTAACCTGGTACAGCCTTCCTGCTTACCAGTTCCAGTCAAACCATAGAACCCATGTCAGTATGGAAAATAGATGTTAAATGATGATGATGATGATGAGTAATACTTAACCCTTTCACTACTGTATTTATTTTAAGATGTTCTGTATTTCTTCAAATTATTTTAAATATAACAAAGAATTTAGTAAAATAACTTAGTAATCATTAAGTTAGTGTTAGGAACATAAATTGTGACTAAGGTTTGGTGGAAGATTTTAATTCAAAACATTTGAAAACAAGACATTTGTACTACAGAGCCAGATCTGGTTTCAGGCAGGTTGGTATCAAAAGAGTTAAGAATTGTTTCTCTAGTATACCACCACCATCATCATCATCATCGTTTAACGTCCGTTCTCCATGCTAGCATGGGTTGGACGGTTCGACCGGGGATCTGGGAAGCCGGAAGGCTGCACCAGGCTCCGGTCTTATCTGGTAATGTTTCTACAGCTGGATGCCCTTCCTAACGCCAACCACTCCGTGAGTGTAGTAGGTGCTTTTTACGTGCCACCTGCACAGGTGCCAGGCGAGGCTGGCATCGGCCACGGTCGGATTGGTGCATTTTACATGCCACCGGCACGGAAGCCAGTCGAGGCGGCACTGGCTTTGGCCACGATTCGGATGGTGCTTTTTACGTGCCACTGACACGGCAATGATTTTATTTAATACATACAGGTACAAATTGCTACAATTCTAATGCAGGGTATATTTAACTTTTATTGATCCCCTTAGAAAAGTAAATAACAAAACTATTTTAACACATTATATACAAATTAACCAACTTCAAAAATAGGGTCTTTTTATTCAATACATGGTACAGTATATTGCACAGTATTCTAGGGTTTCTGGAAGCCAGATAACAGGTCTGGTACTGTATGCATGGTTATCAAAGGAAGCCAAAATAACGAAAGAAATAAATGAAGTCTCACCGTTTCTGCACAAGAGTGCATGTGTTGTCGCACACCTTTCATTACTTCAAACAACAAACGTCCAATTCCAAGAATGTACTGTGAGAAGAAGAAGAAAATAATAATAATAATAATAATAATTGGAAGTGTTATCATGTACATTGTTTTCTCTTGTTATAAAAGATGGGCTACAGCAAATATTCTGCTCAATACCACATTATATATATATATATATATAATAGTAATAATAATAGGGAATATAATTCCAAACTTACAGGGAAAAATTCAATTTAGCAATTCTAATCAAATTTCACAAAATATGATATATGGATATAATTTAGAGAGAAACCTCTATTAACCCTTTAGTATTTAAACCGGCCATATCCGGCCAAAATAGTTAATCTGTTTTATGTTCAAACTGACCAGATCCAGGCTCTCACACCTACCCTACAATGTTATTCTACATTAAGTAATTACACCATCAAGATCTTGAAGATATGAGATAATTCATGATTAATTCAAATCAATGTGAATCAATAGGCATTATGTTTGATTGAATAATCTGAACACTAAAGGGTTAAGCAATTTAATAGTGAAAGACATTATTCACACCATATAGAAAACATATACTATTAAAAAAACCTTATTCTAAAAATCAATAAAGTACATAAACAATATATAGTAAACACTAGTAAAAAGACTATGCGTGTTTTGTGGCTATATTTTCAAGTAGATAATAGTAATAATAAAATCAATTTGATGTGACTGCTTCCATTTCCATGCTGAAAGCTCAGTCTACCTGAGGCAGTTGTGATTGTCAGAACCAAGAAAGCAAGATCCAAGAATTCCACACTTACCTGACTGCGATGATTGAAACTTTCAAAGATTAAGTCTAACACACGATCTGGGTCTTTTACCTGCAAAACAGAAAATATATTAAATAATCAAGGTCAGGTATGAAGGAGACTTGCACACAAGCTGTCTCTGTGGCAGGGTGGGGATTAACCATTTAATATTTAAACCAGGGGTTCTCAACCATTTTTTTTTTTTTATCTATGGACCCCTTTGAGTACTCTTTTATTCTGATGGACTCCCAGAGCAATTCAATGTTTTTAGAAACTTTTTCCAAAATTCCTTTTCTGTTTTTCTCACATCAACTTGTGGAGGTTGAAGAATGTAAAATGTTGATGGTAAGTTGTCCCTGCTGCTAGATGTAATTGGTCAGTGGATACATGCTTCGTGGATAGGAAGTGAGCCAGTAGTATCGTCCAGCTGGGTGGCGAGCTGGCAGAAACGTTAGCACGCCGGGCGAAATGCGTAGCCGTATTTCGTCTGCCGTTATGTTCTGAGTTCAAATTCCGCCGATGTCGACTTTGCCGTTCATCCTTTCGGGGTCGATAACATATAAGTACCAGTTACGCACTGGGGTTGATTTAATTGACTTAATCCTTGTATCTGTCCTTGTTTGTCCTCTCTGTGTTTAGTCCCTTGTGGGTAGTAAAGAAATAGGTATTTCGACTGCTGCTACGTTCGGAGTTCAAATTCCGCCGAGGTCGACTTTGCTTTTCATCCTTTTGGGGGTTGATAAAATAAGTACCAGTTACGCACTGGAGTCAATTTAATTGACTTAATCCTTGTATCTGTCCTTGTTTGTCCTCTCTGTGTTTAGCCCCTTGTGGGTAGTAAAGAAATAGGTATTTCGACTGCTGCTACGTTCTGAGTTCAAATTCCGCCGTGGTTGACTTTGCTTTCATCCTTTCGGGGTCGATAAAATAAGTACCAGTTACGCACTGGGGTCGATTTAATTGACTTAACCCTTTAGTGTTCGCATTATTCTGCCAAAATTAATGCTTTTTCATCCACATTGTTTTGAACTAATCATTCATTAATCTTGTAGCCATGAGATTTTAATGAGGTAGCTGTTAATTTTTAAAACGATATTGTAGGGTTGGTGTGAGAGACCAGATATGGCCAGTTTGAACATAAAACAGGCAGAATACTTTTGGCCGGATATGGCCGGTTTAAATGCTAAAGGGTTAATCCTTGTATCTGTCCTTTTTGTCCTCTCTGTGTTCAGCCCCTTGTGGGTAGTAAAGAAATAGGTATCTTCCAGCTGG
Source organism: Octopus sinensis (assembly GCF_006345805.1). Classification (NCBI taxonomy): domain Eukaryota; kingdom Metazoa; phylum Mollusca; class Cephalopoda; order Octopoda; family Octopodidae; genus Octopus; species Octopus sinensis. Next base: position 16,002,939 of record NC_043018.1, on the reverse strand, counting down.
GAACAACACAACGCGAACAGCACGTGCACACACGCACACAATTTGAGAGTGAAGAAGCAGAAATAAACTATTTACCTTTCTGATAAGAAAACCAAAACTTTCAGCAGCAAATCTCCGGATGTAAGGTCTGTTGTTGGCATCAAGTATTGGCGAATAGTAGCTGGTGGTAGAGTAAAGGAGAGATAGAAGAAGATGAGGAACATATGGAAATGAAGAGTCACAGGTTCAAATCTTGGCTAGAACCATGAATAACACAACAACATAGCAAACACTGGTTACCAACACAATTGTACTCAAGAAGACCCATCCACCACAGCAGAATTGGGACCAGGGCTGATGTCGCAAAAAATGCACTCGTGCAGGGCCCACATTAATACTAGAAGTACCGAGCGGTCATCTGTGACCACCTTTGGTTTTTTACTTAATTTCTATGACTGTATTGAATGTGCAGCCATGAACATCATTTCATATATGTGTGTTGTTTGTTCCTTCTTGAGCCATGCCTGGCTCATAAGGGCCGGTTTCCCCGGTTCCCTTGGTGTATAGGTTCCTCACCTGGACGGGACGCCGGCCCGTCGCAGGTGAGCTGCAAGATGCAGGAGGAAAGAATGAGAGAAAGTTGTGGCGAAGATGTCAGCAGAAGTTCGCCATTACCTTCTGCCGGAGCCACATGGAGCTTAGGATCTGGTTTGGAGAATCTGAGAATGACAAGATCTAGTTCTCTCTACCAATCTCAAAGATGTTGCTACAAGAACTATGAAGACGGCCTTCTCCCACTCAGAATAACACAAAAAATATTTGTTTGGTTTTCTTTTAATCGTTTCAAATATAAAAAGTGCCAGTGTCGCGTGAAAAGCACTTGTGGTGGTGCCACATAAAAGCACCTGCACCAATGCCAGTGCCAAATTCCTTTGAAGTATTGCACTGTGGGAGCAACATGGAAAAAATATGGTATTTGGTGCTGGTGCCAGGTAAAAAGCACCCAGTACACTCTGTGGTATGTTTGGTATTAGGAAGGGCATCTAGCCATAGAAACCTTGCCGAAACAGACAACTGTAGCTCCAGCTGACCAGATCCTGTCAAACTGTCCAACCCATACAGTTTGACAGCTCGTGTCAAACTGCCCAACTCATACAGTTTGGCAGCTCGTGTCAAACTGTCCAACTCATACAGTTTGACAGCTTCTGTCAAACTGTGCAACCCATACAGTTTGACAGCTCCTGTCAAACTGTCCAACTCATACAGTTTGACAGCACCTGTCAAACTGTCCAACTCATACCAGCATGGAGAACAGACATTAGATGATGACGATGATGAAATGAATGGATTTGTTTCTTACCCAAAAACTGTTTTGATGTCCTTTGCCATATAACGCCAGAGGAATTTGAATAAATATGAAAGACAAGTGAAGATCATTTCAAGAAGAGGCACATTTCGTGGATGTGTTTTGAGTAAATCAATCATCACGTTGAACACACTGTGGAAGTGTTTGTAGAAATCATGCTGAAGATCTTTGGCAAGTTGGACCACCAAACTGGAATGGAAGAAAGAACAAAGTCACACGGTCAATATTATATACAGTTCAATACACCAATATTACAATTCAATAGCATTCATTCTTTCGTTCATCCATGTCCCCCCCCCCACCTCTTGTTCACAATTTGCTCTAACACCCCATCACTACCTTCCTTCCTTTTATCTCCTTCAGCCAAGCATCTCCTCCACAACAACACATCTGTGCTTGTCCTTCTATCATACATTAGCCTTTCTGATAATGTAGCCATCCTAGAAGGGACAATGTCACTGTTGCTTTAGCCCCCAAGAAACATCGTTTCTAGGTACTTACACGACACAATATCTGTGTCCTTAACCTTTCCACACCTGGCCTACAGCCACTCACCTCCAACTTCTCTTAGTAGGGGCAGCTTTTCCCTTTTCCTTTACACAGAAACTTCACGAAAAAAGCATCAAGTACACTCTGTAGAGACCATACCAAAGCAAGATACTGCAGCCTGATGCAACCCTGCAGCGCTTCAGTTCCTTGTCAAGCCATTCAACTCATGCCAGCATGGTAAGTGGACATTAAATAATGATGATGATGATGTTATATACAGACACACACACACAATCATCATCATTTAGTTAGTTAGTTAGTTAATTTTTTGGTTCAAAAAGCAAAAAGCAAGGCCATGTAGGGGGACATGGAGTTATGTACAGAGTGGTGTTCATGTAAAGAGTTCAGGTCACTTGTGGTCAAGGGAGACTTTGAACCGAGCGGTCGTTGGCATCCTCACCATCTCGTCTGGCAGCTTATTCCATGGATCTGCAACCCGGACGGAGAAAGCCGCTCTCCTTCGATTGAGATGAAATCGTCGCAGATAGAGCTTTTCGGAATGACCCCGCAGCCGACGCTCTGGAGCAGGAGTGAAGAACAGCTCTTTCGAGAGGTTACACTTTAGTACCTGCTTTTCATACTGGCATGGAATGACATCATTTGAAAGATAAAACAATGCAAAGCGCATTGTGACCAGTGATATATAACAACATGTAATAGCCTCGTTGATACTTTGTGATTGTGTGTGTGTGTGGATGTGTGTTTGTGCGTGTATGTATGTATGTATGTACATGCCGGGTTTCCCATGGGAGCTGAAAACGTCTCATGGTGTCTGAGCAACCCCCCGCCAAAAAAAAACTGATGAAATAACGCAAAACAATTTAATAATTTGGTTTTTTAATATGAAAACTAGAATTGGCAGCAGAAGAAATGCCAAAAAATGGTAATTGGAAGACTAAAACATGAAGGAAAAAATGTCAAAAAAAAACTTACTCCAGAAGAGCTTCATATGCCATACTGTCTGGAACTGAGAGATGCTTTATCAAGGTGGCCACAATCTGGTCCTGAAAAATAGGTAAAAAACAGAAGTCTTTGAGTGGTGCCATAAGTTTAACCGTTTAGCATTTGGATTATTCTATCACAATACTTTAACATTCATATTGTTTTTAAATAAACCATGCATTATCTCATAGCTTTGAAATTTCAATGTGATTTGTATATTTTTAGAATGGCATTGAAGGTTAGGTTAGATAGGCTGGATCTGGCCAGTTTCAATATAAAATTGAACATAAAACAGGTAACTCATTACGGCTGGTTTAAATGCTAAAGGGTTAACCCTTTAACTGCGAATTCAAATTTCTTGGTTATTCCAGGAATGATGTTAAGCATCAACCAAAAAAGGGTGTGACAAGGTAAATTGTTGCTATTTTATATTTTTAATTTCACACATGTGAAATTGTTTGTTTTTGATTTTGTCAACTACACAGTATAGTAGGGTCAGCTGGGCACCGTCTGTGAGAAAACCAGCACCATGACGCAATTCACTCTGCCACAAATTTGGAAAGGACATGCTGTACTGCTTGGCATTTGCACCAGAAACTCCAATACAAACATTTTAGAGTGTTTGGGTGTCAATCAGAGGACATGTACCAAGAGTGATAAAAATCAAACATCCAGTCAACATCATGGTGTTTGGAGTAATCACTAGTGATGACACATCATACCTCCATTCATCTTCCCATACAGCATGTAGCAATGCAAATACTAAAGATATAGCAATGCAAACATTTGGCAATGAAATATGGGAAGTTGTAGAGATGCTGACATGTAGCATTGTAAAGATAAACATGTAGATATACGAGAGGCAGCAATTTAAAGTGTTAGACATGTAGCAATATAAAAATATGCAAAAAAAAAACAATATAGTAATACAAATACGTGTCCATGCAAAGTTGTAAATGCGCACATACACACACACATGTAAACATGTAGCAACAAAATACATCTTACTTCATGATGAACAAGTTGAACAAATGTTCTCGACTGGCTAGCAATGTCTGCCACAAAAGTCTCTGAAAATAAGAAAAAAACGGTGATTAGCGTGTGTTGACAAGAGACAATAATCTCGAAACTGCAGTCCATGCGTATCACTTAGGTTTTCGAGAGGGGATGACCCCCCCCCCCATTGCAAATATCTTAAGAGATAAGAAATTGTGTCTAAAGCCAGCTGGAGGTGATGATCTCCTGGGGCTAAAAAGCTACAGTAACACCCATCCCTAGTGGTTGGTCATATTGAGATGGCTAATATACTTTACGTTGTCGAGTGCTTACGGTTTACATCTCGCTCAGAGATTTATTATTGCATAAATACATTGTAAAAAGGAAACTTCAAAACCACAGACATATTCTTCATTACCCCAGGGATCTCTTAATCCCTTGAATATCCATCTCCGCCTTAGATCCTACAATACAAACTTCCTGGTTTACTTCTATAACAATCAGATTACCCTGTCACAAGAAATGCTTATTTATTCATATTGTATTGAATTAATCACGCATTATCTCAGAGCTTTGAGATTTCAATGATATCATCATCGTTTAACGTCCGTTTTCCATGCTGGCATGGGTCGGACGGTTCGACAGGGGTTTGGGAAGCCAGGAGGCTGCACCAGGCCCCAATCTGATCTGGCAGTGTTTCTACAGCTGGATGCCCTTCCTAATGCCAACCATTCCGAGAGTGTAGTGGGTGCTTTTTACGTGCCACAGGAGCTGGCAGTCAATTAGATCAATCCCAGCATGCAACTGGTACTTAATTTATCAACCTTGAAAGTACAACAGGCAAAGTCAACCTCGGCGGAATCTGAACTCAGAACATAGTGGCAGAAGAAATACCAATTTCTTTACTACCCACAAGAGGTTAAACACAGAGAGGACAAACAAGGACAGACAAACGGATTAAGTCGATTACATCAACCCCAGTGCACAACTGGTACTTATTTAATCAATCCCGAAAGGATGAAAGGCAAAGTCGACCTTGGCAGAATTTGAACCCAGAACATAACAGCAGACAAAATACCTCTAAGCATTTCGCCCAGCGTGCTAACAGTTCCGCCACCTCGCATAGTCCATTTAATGATGAGTGTTAAAACTAATATATACTCTGTTGTCCTTTGGCTAGTTGAGATCAGTCCACTTTAATGAGGAGGGGTTAACAGAATGACTGAAATACAGTTGTCAATTATATAGTTTAGAGCAGTCCATTTAATGAGATGTAACAACATAGCTAAAATACTATAGTAATTTGGATGGTCTAGAGCAGACCATTCAATAAGAAGCAGAGGGGTTGCAGGATTGGTAAAACACTTACTGTAGTCATTTGTATGATTGAGGGAAGTCCATTTAATGAGGGCAGCCTGAAAATATGTTTCATAATCCTGAAGAAAAAAAGAAGATAATAATAATAAGCATATAAATAAAGGTGCAGGTATGAATGTGTGGTTAGAAAATCTGCTTCAAACCACAGGGTTTTGGGTTCATTCCAATGCACCACTTATCTCAGTCCTCAGTCACCTCCTTTGTAAGGCTCAGCATTTTGAGATGAACCTTCAAAACTTTGTCCTATGTCTTCTTGGGTCCCCCTCTTTCACAACTTCCCTCCAAGTAATCAGCACTTTTTTTGCATCCCATGATCAAACCAGCGCAGTCTCCTCTCTTGCACACTGCATATAATCCCTCTTATGCCCAACTTCTCCCTCAATACACCAATGCCCCATCACACACACAGACACTGACATCACACATCCAGCAGAGCATGTCCTCTGCATTCAGGGCGCACATCTCACTACCAGGTAACATTGCACTCCATACAGTTTAATCAAGAGGATATACCCTTTACTCTTTTACTTGTTTCAGTCATTTGACTGCGGCCATGCTGGAGCACCGCCTTTAAATGAGCAACTTGACCCCGGGACTTATTCTTTTGTAAGCCCAGTACTTATTCTATCCGTCTCTTTCGCTGAACCACTAAGTAACGGGGACATAAACACACCAGCATCGGTTGTCAAGCAATGCTAGGGGAAAAATACAGACACACAAATGCAAACATATATATACAACGGGCTTCTTTCAGTTTCTGTCTACCAAATCCATTCACAAAGCTTTGGTCGGCCCAAGGCTATAGTAGAAGACACTTGCCCAAGGTGCCACACAGTGGGACTGAACCCAGAACCATGTGGTTGGTAGACAAGCTACTTACCACACAGCCACTCCTGCGCCTATATAAGAAAAGATTTACAAAAACTGTAATCACAATTTTTCTGTGGTAATGCTGATGTGTGAAATCCAAAGATGAAAATATTCTTACCTCACTGTCTTCTGTTGGTTGTCGTATCTTATGTACAACATCGATCTTTACTGCAGCAACACGATCAGAAAACTTCTTGAACTAAAAACAAAGAGATAGGTTAGAGTTGAATGGACAGTTTTGTTAATATATTACTGTTGAAATTAACAGATTTGTTTCAATTAGTTTTAAAAATAATGAAGAATTTAGCAAAGCAATTTTGTAATTATTAAGCTGTTTGAAACATAATTATTTTAAAATGAAATTTTCATGGAAAGTTTTAATTTAGATCACTTTAACCCTTTTGTTACCATATTTCTGTTGAAATACATTGCCTTTGTTTCAATAAATTTTGTCAAATAAATTATTAAACTGATATTTGGAACAAGTTAGCATCAAATTCTGATGGAAGGTTTTTAGACCATTTTAACCCTTGTCAACTATATTTCTGTGGAAATGAACTGCCTTTCTGTCAACTGATTTTGAGAAGAATGAAGAATTTTAGCAAGATAATTTTGTAAATATTAAGCAGGTGTTTGGAACACAATTATTTTAATGAAATTTTTAATTGAGATTAGTGTAAAACAGAAAGTTTATATGAGGACCAGTCTCAGAAACATATATATCAAAAGTAGAATTCTGGTTTAAGCACTCCGTATAACCCTTCATAATACTGTTATTTGCTTGGAATTTTCAGAAAACGTTTGCAAATTCCAGACACAGGAATTCATATGATTATATAAAAAAAATTTTTTTACCCCTCCTCTAAATCCTAAAAGTTCCACTCTTTTCCCAATTTCTTTTTTAAATAAGTTTAAAATACGGACAGTCTGAATTTTTTTGCTTAAATCCCAGCAAAGGGCCACTTTTGAGTGCATCATCATTCCATTAAATGTGTTTATGGGGAGAAAAATATTGAAATACATCAATACATGCCAGAGTAACAAAGAAAAGATGAACATATCAGGTAGTCGTGAGGTGTGCTAAAAACAGCTAAATCACCCATAAAAAAAAATTGTTTTTTTTGCTTAATCGTATGAATTCCCGTGTGTAGAACACAAATTCGCAAAAAAAAGTTTCTGAAAATTCCGAAAAATAAAGAAGTTATGAGGCGTTATATGGGGTGCTTTAACCGGAATTCCGCCCTAGATCCAAACGAATGGTTTGGATTTCTGGGGTCCAATATAAGATTTCTGGCGTCCACACAACCAAACAGTAAATTGGGGATCCACAACTATTTTAAGGGTCCCTGAAAAATCTTGCTTCAGATGTATGCGTTGGTATGTATTGCAAGAAACAGCTGGGTTTCTTTCTCTAATATTTTACATAATTCAATCTACACAAGTTGATGTGTGAAAAACAAGATAGGAATTTTGTAATTAGTTTCTATAAAGGTAGTTTTTAAACATCGAATACCTTGGGGAGGGGGGGGGACACCACAATAAAACAGTAATCAAAGGAGTACGTTTATTAAAAAAATGGTCAAGAATCCCTGCTGTATAGTTTGAATACCAGTAATGGACTGTGGTCGGTTACACGGTGTAAGTTCACAAGTGTATCCTTCGAATTTGTTTCCCCCATAACATTCAGAAAAATGGATATTTTAAAGTGAAATTTTCTGTAAATAGCTTTCGGATTATGTAGATTACGGTTATATCGGAATTTAATGTGGAAAAAAAAATTGGTGAGAGCGTATACACTGACATATATCACATCATATTCTTCAAAGTTTCAAGTTTTATTTTGTAATTGTGAGACGTGTGTAGGTATGGCCCTAAGTTTTGAATATACCAGTAACGAACTACGATCCATTGGACAGCTCTTTCTTTAATAATAACTACACATACAATGATGGACAATTACGCCGATGTTAATTGTTAATAATAAAATAACTAATTAACTAAATCCTGACGAATCTAAAAAAGCATGCCTTGTTGACGTTTAGCGACCGGTCAGCCCTGACTGAGTAGACCTATGTTCAAAGGCCCTCCACCCGTGACAATCCCGTCCTTTCAGGGATAGTTTACCTAAGATAATATTATCGAATATATCCTTTTTTTTTTTTTTTTTAACAGAACAGTAAAGTACGTGGCTGTTATTTCTAGCAGATGAGAAACGAGCACTATGATAAAGTATTGTTGAAGATCTATTAATTACTTAATTATAACTTAGATTTTTCTGAACAGCAATAGACGGTTGATAGATTCGATGTTCGGACATTAATAAAACTTACTTTATATTTGTTTTCACCTTGATGTCGCGAAGATTTCCCCATTTTGCCAGTTTCTGTTGTCCTGAAACAAGACAAACCATTTAAAGGGAAATGTACATAACACGTGCGTTGCGAGGGAAGATCGTAGAGAGCGTGGCAGATAAGGGGGGATAACTAGCAATTACAATTAGAAAAAGGCCCGGGCCTTTTTTTTTTCGTCGGTCTTTGGGGGTTTTTTAAAAATTTTAATGGCCTGGTTCCAATTCGGGTCTTTACGTTCTGAGTTCAAATTCCGACGACGTCTCCATAAAATTTAGGCATACCTATACAAGAGTGCCCGTCGTATGATGGAAGCACTCCGTCGGTTACGACGAGGAGGGTTCCGGTTGATCCGAATCAACGGAACAGCCTGCTCGTGAAATTAACGTGTAAGTGGCTGAGCACTCCACAGACACGTGTACCCTTAACGTAGTTCTCGGGGATATTCAGCGTGACACAGAGAGTGACAAGGGCGGCCCTTTGAAATACAGGTACAACAGAAACAGGAAGTAAGAGTGAGAGAAAGTTGTGGTGAAAGAGTACAGCAGGGATCACCACCATCCCCTGCCGGAGCCTCGTGGAGCTTTAGGTGTTTTCGCTCAATAAACACTCACAACGCCCGGTCTGGGAATCGAAACCGCGATCCTATGACCGCGAGTTCGCTGCCCTAACCACTGGGCCATTGCGTCTCCTTGCCCGTCGTATACATGTATGTGTATATATGTGTGAGTGTGTGTGTGTTAGTGTTTGTCCACCACCCCCCCAACATTGCTTGACAACCGATGCTGGTTTGTTTACGTCCCCGTAACTTAGCGGTTCGGCAAAAGAGACCGATAGAATAAGTACTAGGCTTACAAAGAATAAGTGCTGGGGTCGATTTGTTCGAATAACGGCGGTGCTCCAGCATGGCCACAGTCAAATGACTGAAACAAGTAAAAGAGTAAAGAGTAAAGATCTTCACTGCAGACTAGTTATAAAGCTGGTCCGCAGAGAAAGGATTTCCGGTTTGGCAGAAAATAAAACCAGAACTTGGCTGACTGATTCGCTTCCTCTCAACGCACATTCGTTTGGAGTTATTTTTATGTATAGTTATAAGTGGTGACCCCCAAATAGAAAATACAGAATCATGACGAGCGAGAACATCATCATCGCACTGAAGCTGCCACGATTCTGGCCTAGGGTGGGCGAGGTCTGGTTCGCAAAAGCTGAAACGTATTTGAACATGATGAAGATCACTTCGGACCTGACAAAACATTCCTACGCAACAGTAATCCTGAATGAGGATACAGCAACGAGGATGCTAGACATCCTAACTAGACTACCGGCTACAAATAGACTCTGTGAAACATCCCGGCTTCTGAACCAATAGACAGGAATCTGGCAGACAGTATGTCATGTAAGTGAAGTGCTTCTGTTAGTGTGTGTGAAGAGACAGAGAGTAATGTGTGAAAGAGAGAGATAACTGATTTTTTACTCGGTGTGTGTATATATGTATGTATGTATGTGTGTGTGTGTATGTATCTATGTATGTGTGTGTATGTATGGCCGATTCATTGTAATTACGATGAATCGGCCATACATACATACACACACATACATACATACATATACACACACACCGAGTAAAAATCAGTTATCTCTCTCTTTCACACATTACTCTCTGTCTCTTCACACACACTAACAGAAGCACTTCACTTACATGACATACTGTCTGTCTCCCACACCCCATCAAACACACACACACACACATGTACATCAATGCTTCCCCTAGACGGTAACTTCAAAGAGAAACTTCCTCGTCATAAAATCGCTTTCTCTTAGTCTCTTTCGCTCTCATTACTTATGTAAAAAAAATAAAAGTTTTTTACGGAAATCGACGGAAAACTTGTGCTACAACATGCGAAACATCGCCAACGGCAATCTTTCGTCTCTAGTAGACCTTTCCGTCGATTTCCGTAAAAAAATTTTTTTTTTACATATGGGCTTGCGGGAACTTTTGAAGTAATGAGAGCGAAAGAGACTAAGAGAAAGCGATTGTATGACGAGGGAAGTTCTTTTGAAGTTACCGTGCATGGGAAGCATTGATGTACATGTGTGTGTGTGTGTTTGATGGGGTGTGGGAGACAGACAGTATGTTGTGTAAGTGAAGTGCTTCTGTTAGTGTGTGTGAAGAGACAGAGTAATGTGTGAAAGAAAGAGATAACTGAAATTTTTTACTCGGTGTATGTGTATATGTATGTATATTACTTCAAAAGTTCCCGCAAGCCCATATGTAAAAAAAAAAATTTTTTTACGGAAATCGACGGAAAGGTCTACTAGAGACGAAAGATCGCCAAAAACATTCCACTACAGGCGTAGGAGTGGCTGTGTTGTAAGTAGCTTGCTTACGAACCACATGGTTCCGGGTTCAGTCCCACTGCGTGGCACCTTGAGCAAGTGTCCTTAACTATAGCCTAGGACCGACCAAAGCCTTGTGAGTGGATTTGGTAGACGGAAACTGAAAGAAGCCCGTTGTATATATATGTGTGTGTTATAGAGAGCGAGGCTTCACAATCAGTGTACGGACGCCTCATTGTCTCTCTTCACATCAGCTCACAAGCATATTCATGGGCATGCACCGTCGCCGATGTCCAGCTGCCTATTATCGAAGCTGACTTCAAACCCACTCATTTCTAGTTGATCTTCAAGGAGACTAGTTATCGAGCTGGGTTCGCAGAGAACGGACTTCTGGTTCGGTGGAGAATGCGACCCGAGCTTAAGTGACTGATCGTACTCTCTCACATTGTTGATGAAGGACCAATCTTGTTAGCTTGTGTAATTGTACCACCAAACAGTATTTAAATAAACTTCAGTTAACCCCGATTCCTTTAACCTGGAATTTCCTGTATATATTTTACCGGACAAAGGAAATCTGGCCGATCTTCGTGTTTATAGCCCTGAAGTTTAGATCCTCTGTTAAACTGCTTCTGGTCCCACCCCACCTCTTGTACATCCCTAATTTCTATACAGCACACTTCAGGAAATTTCTACCTACTTCTTTTCTGTGTTCTAAGTATGGCCATTTCATTTATGGTAAAAAGATCCCATTTTCTTTGCTAAGCGTTCTCAAGGCCAGCTTTGACTTCTATTTTTGTGATTTCTTCATGATTTTCAAAACAGATTTAAAAGTAAAGCACATTAGTTCACAGTAAATGTTTATTTCTGCAGTTTTTATTGGTATTAGAATGCACCTCTCTGTGTCTTATACTATTTCTTTGTTATTTCAGAAAATCAAAGAATATTGGACTAAAATAATCGCTTACATCAGATGCAACATCAATATTTACCATCTCTTAAAGACTGATGAAAGAAGTACAGATGAGACACAACTTCACTTTAATAAATCTATGGAAGAATTACTCAGAAATATTTTCACTCAGTGGATTTATTAGCACCGTTTTTTTTTTTTTTGCTGTATAGAATGAATGCATATCAGTTGATTTTTGGCATTCTAATTAAAGTTGGGAAATTTCTCAAATGTGTTGACATCTTTATGTATCAACAGCAATAGAAGAATTTCTTATGGGTAGAATATATAAAAATGAAAAGAAGAGACATGGTATATTGTGGTGAGAGAAGAAATAATCTGGAGAATGAATTATGTGCCCCCATGCTGGTGGCACGTAAAAAGCACCAACTGATCGTGGCTGTTGCCAGCCTCACCTGGCACCTGTGCCGGTGGCACGTAAAAAGCACCCACTACACTCACGGAGTGGTTGGCGTTAAGAAGGGCATCCAGCTGTAGAAACACTGCCAGATCAAACTGGACCTGGTGCAGCCTCCTGGCTTCCCAGACCCCAGTTGAACCGTCCAACCCATGCTAGCATGGAAAGCAGACGCTAAATGATGATGATGATGAATTTGAGAAAAATAAATTTTATTGATGAGGAGAAAGACAGGGAAAGCATCTTACCTTTGTGATACCTGTAAACAGTTATTCTCTGCAAAATGTAACCTCACTACTAACAAATGCATTCTTACAAGAGAGAAACCATATCATTGTGTTATTTGTGGTATATTGTCTTTGAAAAATATCTTATTTAACCAGAATCATGTTCACTTACTTATTTATTTTATATTTATGTTGTGAACAATGTCACAAGGAGCTTTGAGTTGGTAAGCCAGAGGTTCGTACAATGAGAATGTCAAGTCTAACTCAATGCTAAATAAATATTACCTCATTAAAAAGTAAATCACTTCTGTATCCTCACTGGTGTCTCTGTTTTTGCCTTCTTCAACATCTCTGTTATATTACTGAGTAAATGGGACATGTAAGCAAAAAGTTACCTAAATTAGTCATCATCATCATCGTTTAACGTCCGCTTTCCATGCTAGCATGGGTTGGCTGGTTCGACTGGGGTCTGGGGAGCCAGGGGGCTGCTCCAGGCTCCAGTCTGATCTGGCAGTGTTTCTACAACTGGATGCCCTTCCTAACGCCAACCACTCCGTGAGTGTAGTGGGTGCTTTTTACGTGCCACTGGCACAGGGGCCAGAGGAGGCTGGCAAATGGCCATGATCGGTTGGTGCTTTTACGTGTCACCGACACGGACGCCAGTCGGGTGGTGCTGGCTTCTGCCACTTTCGGACGGTGCTTTTAACGTATCACCGGCAAGTTGTGTAATAAATTCAAAATTAAAACATTTAAACCTTGTTTTCTTATTTATTGAATTATTTTAAGGTGATACAAAGTTATTCTAGAAAATGGGTGAAAAAAAATGAGTATGAAGTGAATTTCGCACTTATCATCATCATCATTATTATTATTATGATGATGATGACGATGACGACCATCATCATCATCATTATTGTCACTTTTCCATGGATCAGAGAGAATTCATTAAAGTAGATTTTCTACAGCTGGATGCCCTTCCTGTTGCCAACCCTCACCTCTTTCCAAGCAAGGTAATATTAACTTTTGGTTAGACAGGCATGTTTCCATGGAAGACTGGATATGACATGGCTTTATGATGATGATGATGATGATGACGCTTGCTTACAATCACCATATGATGACGGCATAAGGAAACGCTGACAAATACACATTCATATACTCCCTTTTTTACTCTTTTACGTGTTTCAGTCATTTGACTGTGGCCATGCTGGAGAACCGCCTTTAGCTGAGAAAATCGACCCCAGGACTTATTCTGTGGTTCTCTTTTGCCAAACCGCTAAGTTATGGGGACGTAAACACACCAGCATTGGTTGTCAAGCAATGTTGGGGGGACAAACACACACACATATATATGACAGGCTTCTTTCAGTTTCCGTCTACCAAATCCACTCACAAGGCTTTGGTCGGCCCGAGGCTATAGTAGAAGACACTTGTTCCAGGTGCCACGCAGTGGGACTGAACCTGGAACCATGTGGTTGGTAAGCAAGCTACTTACAAAACAGCCACTACTGCACCTATATATGATGGTTTTATTTTCTTTCAGTTTCCATTTACCAAATCCACTCACAAAGCTTTGATTGGCTTCAGCCTACAGAAGAGACACCAGAAGTGCCACATGGAAGGACTGAACCTGAAACCACATGGATGGGAGTCAAACTAGTTAAACGCACAACCATGCCTGCACTTTGTCACAAATTATCTGAACAAGCACGCAATAGACCTCATCATCATCATCATCATCGTTTAGCGTTCGCTTTCCATGCTAGCATGTGTTGGACGGTTCAACCGGGGTCTGGGAAGCCAGAAGGCTGCACCAGGCCCAGTCTGATCTGGCAATGTTTCTACAGCTGGATGCCCTTCCTAACACCAACCAGTGAATGTAGTGGGTGCTTTTTACGTGCCACCAGCACAGGTGCCAGACGAGGCTAGCAACGGCTACGATCAGATGGTGCTTTTGGCTATTATATTAATATCTCTAATAGATATCCTTCCAAGAGATCTCTTATATACACTGGGTACATAAAATATTTACTTACCTATTTTCTGCATATCAGACATCATTCCTTCCCGGATGGCTGTAGGGTCCTTTGTGCTTCATTGCTTGACTAAGACTCCTCTTTGCTACATTTACTTTTAGACCTCTTCATTCTTACCTCTGCTTCCATCTTTGGACCTTCACCCCTTATTTCTTCAATGAACAATACATACATACATAGACATATATATATATATATATATATATATACATAGTTTATAGTATGAAACAATTGTACTAAACTACCGATCCATTCTTGTTGCTTTCTTCTTGGTTATATATATATATATTATATATATATATATACATACACACACTATGGAGGTATCAAATTGTTGGATCAGGTGATGAAAGTCGTGGAGAGGGACATAGCCCAACTAATTAACAAAAGAGTTAGTCTAGATGAGGTGCAGTTTAGTTTTGTGCCAGGGAGAAGCACCACTGATGCCATATTTCTGGTAAGGCAGCTGCAGGAGAAGTACCTAGCCAAAGACAAACTTCTGTACAAAGTTTTTGTTGACATGGAGAGGGCCTTTGACAAGGTCCCTTAATCCCTTATTTGATGATCAATGTGTAAACTACGGATAGAGGAGTCGTTTGTAAGAACTGTACAAGCCATGTACAGGGATGCAGTCTGTAAGATGGGGGTTGGCAATGAATTCAAGGTACAAGTAGAGGCTCACCAAGGAGCAGTTCTCAGTCCCCTCCTTGTTCATCACAATCCTTCAGGCAATAACAGAGAAATTTAAGGTGGGCTGCCCCTGGGAACTCCTCTATACTGATGATGTTCTTGTAGCTGAATCACTACCAAAACTAGAGAAGAGACTTCACGTGTGGATACAAAGTCTAGAATCAAAGGGCCTTAGAGTTATCTTAGCGAAAACAAAAGTCTTAGTAAGTAGGAAAGCAGACAACTCAGAAATCTTTTGATCTGTAGGAAAGATGAAGGTAGAAATTCCATAAGATGAACCTGGTGCAAGCTGTGGACACTTAATAGGTGTAATAATATCCAAGGTAGGTTAACTGGGAAAATAGTTTTTGTACAATAAACACTAAAAATGTACAGAAAATAGATTCCATCAAATACCCATTTCTTCACTGCCCACAAGGGGCTAAACATAGAGGGGACAAACAAGTAGAGACAAACGGATTAAGTCGATTACATCGACCCCAGTGCGTCACTGGTACTTAATTTATCGACCCCGAAAGGATGAAAGGCAAAGTTGAACTCAGAACGCAGCAGCAGACGAAATATCACAAAGCATTTCGCCCGGCGTGCTAATGTCTCTGCCAGTTCGCCGACTCCATCAAATACCAGTAAGCTAGAGGTAATGGGTGCACGTAAAAGCACCCATTGCACTCTCAGAATGGTTGGTGTTAGGAAGGGCATCCAGTCATAGAAACCATGCCAAATCAGACTGGGATCTGGTGCTGCCCCTCAGCTTACTAGCCCTGGTCAAACTGTCCAAACTATGCCAGCATGGACAACAGACGTTAACCCTTTAGTATTTAAACCGGTCAAAATATTTAATCTGTTTTATGTTCAGACTGACCAGATCCAGGCTCTCACACCTACCCTACAATGTTATTCTACATTAAGTAATTACATCATCAAGATCTTGAAGATATGAGATAATGCAGGATTAATTCAAATCAATGGGAATCAATAAGCATTATGTTTGATAGAATAATCAGAACACTAAAGGGTTAAATGTTGATGATGATGATGACACACATATATCGTCATCCTCATTTAGCATCTGCTTTCCATGCTGGCATGGGTTGGACTAAAACTGGTAAGCTGGAGAGCTGCACCAGGTTCCAATCTGATTTGGCCTGGTTTCTGTGGCTGGATGCCCTTCCTAATGCCAACCACTCCAAGAGTGTAATGGGTGCTTTTGTGTATCACTGGCATGGGTACGAGTTACATAACACCGGCTGTGACTGCTGAGGATATGCATAGGCATGGAAGAAATGAAGCTAGTACGCTTTGCATGGATGTGCAAGTGTTTTGAGAGAAAAATTTGGCAAAGAGGCATCAGATGTGGTGTGCAAGAGAGATGACCAATGGTGTAGTCATGTGATGCGTATGGATGAGGACAGCTGTGTAAAGAAGTGCTGATCTTTATCTGTGGAAGAGGTAAACCCAAGAAGACATGGGACAAGGTAATGAAACATGATCTTCAAATGGATGATGTAAACATTGGTAAAAGAACTGGCAGAAACGTTAGCACGCCGGGCGAAATGCTTAGTGGTATTTCGTCTGCCGTTACGTTCTGAGTTCAAATTCCGCCAAAGTTGACTTTGCCTTTCATCCTTTCGGGGTCGATAAATTAAGTATCATTTACGCACTGGGGTTGATGTAATTGACTTAATCCATTTGTCTGTCCTCTCTGTGTTTAGCCCCTTGTGGGTAGTAAAGAAATAGGTAAAGGAACTGAAAAACCAGTGGTCATTATACTCAGTCACTTATTTCTTTTGTACCAAGTTGGACATTCCCCTGTCATTCTCACCATTGGAAATTGTCTCAGTGGAAACCTAGAACAAATGATGCTATCATACACGGCTTGTGATATTAAATAAATAAATAAATCATCAGGTAAAATACTTAGTGGTATTTCATCTGAGTTCAAATGGTACTGAGGTCAACTTTGCCTTTCATCATTTTGGGATCGATTAAAATAAGTACCAGTAGAATACTGGGGTCAATATAATTGACTACTACCCCTCCTGAAATTGCTGGCCTTGTGCCAAAATTTGTAACTGATATCAAATAAATAAATGGAAGACAGATGAATATTCTGAAATAATGAGTTTTATTAAAAATATCACAAATGTATATATTTTTTGATATACCGTAAATCCTCGAGTATAGTCCGCTCTTGAGTATAATATGCAGGGGATTTTTAGGGGGCTGTACCTCTGAAAACCTTAAACCTAGTGTATAATACGCACCCCTTCTCTAACTTGAGTCAAGGAGGTCTATATAACGTCCTTGGTTTGTAAAAATGTATACAGCAAAGTCCTTTATTATCATTGTATATTTAATATAATGAAAACGTGTAGCTTTTTTGTGCATTTTGTTTGCAGAAGATAAAGAAATAACAGTAATAACGTTTAATAAATGTTTCTTATTGCAAATTATGGATGATTCTTTTATGACTTCATTGCTTTCAGGCTTAGCTTAAGGTATTTTCACGCCCGACATCGCAAAATGCATTTGAATAAACATTGCCGGATAGCAAATAGAGACTCGGATATTGCTTAGAAAATATCTTTCATTTTTAACCTCGTATATAGTACGAACTAGGGATTTTGACCTTTAAATTTTGGGGAAAAAAAGTGCGGATTGTACTCGAAGATTTACGGTATATAAAATATTCTTTTGAGAACTTGATATCACAGTACAGCATCTGTGTAAATATATTTAGAGTTAAATAAGTTATTTCTTTTAAGTGTTGATACAGATGTTGTTATTCTTCTGTATGAACAAATAAATGTCTGGTTAAGTGACTTCTTTGACAGAAGGATTTACCACAGATATCACAGTGGAATGGTTTTTCTCCTGTGTGAAGACGTATGTGGTTAGTCAGACTACCATTTCGAGTGAAAGACTTACCACAGATTTCACAGTGACATGGCTTCTCTCCTGTATGAATATATTTGTGTTCGGTTAACTGGCGCCGTTGAAAGAATGATTTACCACAGATATCACAGTCATATGGCTTCTCTCCTGTATGGATGTGTTTGTGTTTAGTTAAGTTACCTGGGTCAGAGAATGATTTACCACAGATTTCACAGGGATACGGCTTCTCTCCTGTATGAATGTGCATGTGACTAGTTAACTTATTTGTTTCAGAGAATGATTTTCCACAGATATCACAGTGATATGGTTTCTCTCCTGTATGAATGCGCTTGTGTTTGCTCAAGTTAGCCGCACCCGAGAACGATTTACCACAAACATCACAGTGATATGGTTTCTCTCCCGTATGAATACGTTTGTGGTTAGTCAAGGTTATGGCACGGGAGAATGATTTGCCACAGTTATCACACTGATATTGTTTCTCTAACGAACGAATATGTATATGATTATTTAAGGTAGTTACATGAGCAAACGATTTACCACAGATATCACAGTGATATGGTTTCTCTCCTGTATGAATACGTTTGTGAGTAGTTAGGTCATCTTTTTCAGAAAATGTCATATTACAGATATCGCAGTGAAATATCTCTTCTGAAAAACCAATCCTTTTAGAATAGTTCTCGCATAATTCATTTTCCATAATTTTCTTCTTTTAATATATATTTTATCCTTCCCAAATATTTCTTCTTTATTTCTCTTATGTCAATATTTGAAGATACTGAACTCATGTGTCCCAGTTTTTTTACAATGTAAAATCATCTTGTACATGTTCAAATCGGAGAAATTTTGGTGGTAGAGTAAATATTTAACAAGTATTTCTTCCAAAGATTTATTAAAGCGAAGTTGTATCCCTTCTGTACCTCTTCCTTCAGTCTTTAAGAAATGGTAAATATTGATGTTGCATCTGATGTAAGCAATTATTTTAGTCCAATATTCTTCGATTTTCTGAAATAACAAAGAAATAATATAAGACACAAAGGATACTTAAAAATATGGAAATTCAACTGTTGAACACTTTACATATCTATTCTGGTTAACCCCTTGGCATTTAAACTGGTCACATCCGGCCAAAATATTCTACCTGTTTTATGTCCAAACTAGCCAAATCCAGCCTTTCACAAGAATTTTTAGTCGATTGTATTGACCCCAGTTATTTTGTTTTTAAGCCTAGAACCTGTGCCAATGGCACGTAAAAAGCACCATCCGAACGTGGACGATGCCAGCGCCGCCTTGACTGGCTTCTGTGCTGGTGGCACGTAAAAAGCACCAACTGATCGTGGCCACTGCCAGCCTCACCTGGCACCTGTGCCGGTCGCACGTAAAAAGCACCCACTACACTCACGGAGTGGTTGGCATTAGGAAGGGCATCCAGCTGTAGAAACACTGCCAGATCAAGATTGGAGCCTGGTGCAGCCTCCTGGTTTCCCAGACCCCAGTCGAACCGTCCAACCCATGCTAGCACGGAAAACAGACGTTTAACGATGATGATGATGAACTTATACTATCAGTCTCTTTTGCTGAACCACTAAACTATGGGATGTAAACAAACCAATACTGGTCGTCAAGCAGTGGTGGTGGGGATGATAAACACACACACACAATATAACATGCTTCCTTAATTTTTCTGTACATATAGGCACAGGAGTGGCTGTGTGGTAAGTAGCTTGCCTACCAACCACATGGTTCTGGGTTCAGTCCCACTGAGTGGCACCTTGGGCAGGTGTCTTCTACTATAGCCTCGGGCCGACCAATGCCTTGTGAGTGGATTTGGTAGACGGAAACTGAAAGAAGCCCGTCGTATATATGTATATATATATATATATATAAATGTGTGCGTATATGTTTGTGTGTCTGTGCTTGTCCCCCTAGCATTGCTTGACAACCGATGCTGGTGTGTTTACGTCCCCGTCACTTAGCGGTTCGGCAAAAAGAGACCGATAGAATAAGTACTGGGCTTACAAAGGATAAGTCCCGGGGTCGAGTTGCTCGACTAAAGGCGGTGCTCCAGCATGGCCGCAGTCAACTGACTGAAACAAGTAAAAGAGTATATAAAGTCCACCCCAAAACCCTTGCTGAAAGTGCCATGCAATGGGATTTTAACCCAGAACCCTGTGATTGAAAAGCGAAGTTCCCATCACACAGCCATACCTGCGCCTATACTGTATTGTAGAATGCTGAGTATATTACATTAATGCAAACAAGTGCATCTCTAATGTAATTCCCAAACAGAACCAACAAGACGCTCTGTGATAAGGCTGTACACGATAAATTACTCTTTTACTTGTTTCAGTCATTTGACTGCGGCCATGCTGGAGCACCGCCTTTGGTCGAGCAAATCGACCCCGGGACTTATTCTTTTGCAAGCCCAGTACTTATTCTATCGGTCTCTTTTGCCGAACCGCTAAGTGACGGGGTCGTAAACACACCAGCATCGGTTGTCAAGCGATGCTAGGGGGACAAACACAGACACACAAACATATATATATATATATACATACATATATGCTACGGGCTTCTTTCAGTTTCCGTCTACCAAATCCACTCACAAGGCATTGGTCGGCCCGGGGCTATAGCAGAAGACACTTGCCCAAGATGCCACGCAGTGGGACTGAACCCGGAACCATGTGGTTTGTAAGCAAGCTACTTACCACACAGCCACTCCTGCGCCAATATGCAGACAAAATCTATCCGACGAGCTTTTATAAAGTTTTCATCTCCCACTTTCAAAAACAAGATCTAGCTTCAACTGAGGTAATAAAAAAATGACATTAGCCCAAGGTACCAAGGTGATCAATTAAGTGCAACTCGCAGATCGCTCTTTGTTATTCTTCAGTTTAAGTTAAGAACCATACCACACACTTCATCATGTCCAATCTATTCCTGTACGTCCTCAGATTTTGGTGGTGATGGCCACAAGACGGACTCAAGTCTTGATTGTATGAACTCCAGAATAACAATGTGCTTCACTTATTTCTATATGTATCGATTTAATCAATTATCTTAGGATATTAGTTTTTTTTTGTCTTTAAATCAATTCATTTTTTCATACATTCGCTGTTTTCAATCGTTTTCTAAGGTGAAAGGTCAAGTCTTTCCCAAAGTTATTTTCTAGTGTCGAGTCACAGATCGATAACCATTTATCATTTCAAATAAATAATTTAATAACATCTTTTTTTTGTTTTCGCCCAGGAAACCCCCTTTCAATTTAAAAAGGTAAACGCTTCTATTTTCATGGGGACCCGGAAGAAACAAAGAAGAGCTAGTTTCTAAATACCTCAGAGAAGTTTATTTTAGGATATTCCCCTAATTAAAAATCACGACTAATTAATGCCAACAACGGAAAGACTTCTCAAGGTACATTAATCTGCTAGAAATAACAGCCAAATCTCACCAGTCTCTCCTTAAAAAGAGAGACCCTTATATAAACATAGTTCTAAATATCAACTGCGCTCGAAGTAAAAATATCACAAGAATAATTCGATTTAATATTTGCAGTACTTACGTATCGATGAATGGCGATCGATCACAGAATAATGATGAGAGCATCGTCGAAAGAAGTCATTAATTACGGAATTTATATCCCGCAGAGGTTAAGTTCACCTTTTAGTCTTGCAGGATAGATAGACTACAATACCAGTGAAGTACCAGGGTCGATTTATATTCCTGTTAAATATCCTTCCCTCGTTTACATTTCGCGTTTATTCTTTGAGGTGAAGAAGACAAGATTTCAAATCAATCACAACCCAACTTCCGGAACTATTTTGTCTTGGATCGGGCGGAAGAATTTCCAGTTTACGAATTCTGCGATCGAAAGGAAAAATCGGTGTTGTTTTTTTTTATCTCTTCTTCACAGCTGTGAATCGGGGACTGGATATTTTTTCCTGTGCAACCGCATTTGTGTGTCTTAATTTGTTCAACGATTAATGAAATTAGAACTGCCGTGTTTTAATTATTTAAATTTGCCTTCGTAACGAAAAGAACCGAACTATCTCCCATCATCATCATACTCAATGCCTACCTCACCTTGTCATCTCTCTCCAGCCCTCACCCCACCCCCATCTTCTGTATTATGATTATTCTATCCCCCAACCGCTCCCTCCTGCACCCCTCTATCCTTCCCCCACCCCGTGACTTTTCGATCATCACCCTTCAACCCGACTTAACTTATTTTCTGACAGATGTAGGCTGCCTCCCCATACAATCTTGCAAACCCTTACCTGCCCACTTCTACTCACTTCGGGGAGGGGGGGGGGTGAATGGCCCCTTGAACACCTCATCTTGCAGCTGATCATTCTCTACATCCCCAACCATGCTGCTCTACTACAAAAAAAAAAAACCCTACGCAGTGGCTGTGTGGTAAGTAGCTTGCTTACCAACCACATGGTTCTGGGTTCAGTCCCACTGTGTGGCACCTTGGCCAAGTGACTTCTACTATAGCCTCAGGCCGACCACAGCCTCGTGGAGTGGATTTGGTAGATGGAAACTGAAAGAAGCCCATCGTATATATGTATATATATATGTGTGTATGTGTTTGTCCCCTTAGCATTGCTTGACAACTGATGCTGGTGTGTTTACGTCCCCAAACTTTGAGTTCAAATTCATTTGAGCACTACTACATGCATTTTATATTGAGCATATCTCTCACTTACTGTCTGTGTATATATATGTGTATATATCATCATCAGATAGTTTCCTTAATGGAAATACTGTTTGTGCTTCCATGTTGAAGCTGGATAAGATGAAGCTACAAAATTTGTAAAGTTATCCAGGCACAGAAGTCATTTTAATATAATAATAATGAAATTATTGTATACAGTGCTCAGGTGCACCACAACTTGTCAGAGTATATGCAGTAATGTACAAATGTCTGGAAAGTGAACAGTGTATGAGTCAGATACATGCTTGTGTGTGTATGGAGGGGAGAAAATCAGGTGTAGTGTTGGCGAATCTCAGGAAGCATGGAAGTTTTGAAGGATGCAGTGCTCCGACAACTAACAACTGATGCCGGCAGTTTGTTCCATGCTTCAGCAACTCTCAGCGTGAAAAAATGTTTCCTGAAGTCATGGGAGCTGTGCTGTTTTCTGACTTTGTAAACATGTCCACGGGTGTTAGATGGGTGGAGTTTGAAAAGGTGCTCAGAGTAATTGTTTGTACAATGGTTGATATTTTGCTATGGTGTGGCTTTTCTCCAGTAGAAATAGGCTGTCTGTGATTATTTACCATCAGCAAACTCGTCATATCTTATGCTCAAGCGACAATCACCATCTCATTTATTCAATTCTTTAGAATTTAAACTGACCATATCTGGCCAAAATATTCTTATTTCTTTATTGCCCACAAGGGGCTAAACATAGAGGGGACAAACAAGGACATTAAGCTGATTACATTGACCCCAGTGCGTAACTGGTACTTATTAATGTGGTGAGCTGGCAGAAACGTTAGCACACCGGGTGAAATGCCTAGTGGTATTTCGTCTGTCTTTACGTTCTGAGTTCAAATTCCGCCAAGGTCGACTTTGCCTTTCATCCTTTCGGGGTCGATAAATTAAGTACCAGTTATGCACTGGGGTCGATATAATCAACTTAATCCATTTGTCTGTCCTCTCTGTGTTTAGCCCCTTGTGGGCAATAAAGAAATAAGAAACTGTATGGAAGCCTGTTGTAAATATCTTTTTGTGCTTGTGTTTGTCCCCTTCTCCCATACCATTTAACAACCAGTGTTGGTTTATTTACATTCCTGTAACTTAGCAACTCAGCAAAAAAGACTGATAGAATAAGTACCAGATTAAAAAAATAAGTACCAAGACCAGTTTGTTAAACTAAACCCTGCATGGCAGTGCCCCAGCATGGACACAGTCCAATGATTTGAGACAGGTAAAAGAAGTTAAAAATCTGCCCTACCCTCTTCTCTCTCACATTTTAAGCCCTCATCCCCTAGCATAAAGCCAACTCTGCTTCCTCAAGGCTTGGGTCTTGCAAGCTGCATGGCAACATTGGTAGTGCTGATGGTATGGAAAGAGCACTCAATACACATGGTAAAATGTTTGATATTAGGAAGGGCAGATATAATGATAGGAGAATAGTTTAAGAGTAAACCAACTTTATTTAATTATTAATTTATTAATAGAAATATTAAAATTACTAAGTCTCTCTAAAGGAGATTACGGCAGCGTTACTGGATATTAATAGTTATCGCCATACTAATATGGCAGTCTATAAATATAAGACTAAAGCTGTCACTGATTAGCTCCAAGAGGCCATTGCCTCTAGCTAGCTATTGACACACGAACTTGCGTCCATTACATATAGCTAGCTAGAGGCGATGGCCTCTTGGAGCTAATCAGTGACAGCTTTAGTCTTATATTTATAGACTGCCATATTAGTATGGCGATAACTATTAATAATTTATTAATGATATTCACAAATTGTCACGATGATGTCAGAACTGAAGATATAAATCTCAGAGCTGAGATTTTCTGTATGCTAGACATGTTCAACCCATCCCAGCATGCAAAACAGCCATGGAAACATTGATGAAGATGATTCACAAATTATATCATCCAATTTGTATTTATGTCCGTATGTGGCCGATGCTAGTGCTGCCTTGGCTGGCTTCCGTGTCGGTGGCACGTAAAAAGCACCAACCGATCGTGGCCATTGCCAGCCTCCCCTGGCACGTAAAAAGCGCCCACTACACTCATGGAGTGGTTGGCGTTAGGAAGGGCATCCAGCTGTAGAAACACTGCCAGATCAGATTGGAGCCTGGTGCAACCTCCTGGATTGCCAGACCCCGGTCGAACCGTTCAACCCATGCTAGCATGGAAAACGGACCTTACACGATGATTGGTTTCAAATTTTGGCACAATGCCAGCAACTGGTACTATTTTATTGACCCTGACAGAAAATGATTTACAAGCATCACAATGATATGGTTTTTCTCCTGTATGAATATGGGGTCAGATAACTCTTTTACTTGTTTCAGTCATTTGACTGCGGCCATGCTGGAGCACCGCCTTTAGTCGAGCAAATCGACCCCTGGACTTATTCTTTGTAAGCCCAGTACTTATTCTATCGGTCTCTTTTGCCGAACCGCTAAGTGACGGGGACGTAAACACACCAGCATCAGTTGTCAAGCAATGCTAGGGGGACAAACACAGACACATATACACAACAGGCTTCTTTCAGTTTCCGTCTACCAAATCTACTCACAAGGCTTTGGTTGGCCCGAGGCTATAGCAGAAGACACTTGCCCAAGATGCCATGCAGTGGGACTGAACCTGGAACCATGTGGTTCGTTAGCAAGCTACTTACCACACAGCCACTCCTGTGCCTGATAAGCTAACGTTTTGAGAGACATTTACGATAAATAGTACTGATATGGCTTCTCTCCTGTATGATTGAGCTTGTGTTCTGTTAAGAGTATGATTTACCACAGATATCACAGTGATATGGTTTCTCACCTGTACAGGTATGCTTGTGAGTATATCTAACCCTTTAGCATTCAGATTATTCTGTCAAATGTAAAGCTTGTGTATTCACACTATGTAAAAATTAATCTTGCATCATTTCATGGCTTTGAGATTTCAATGATGTGATTGTTTATTTTTAAAATGACACAATAAGGTAGCTATGAATGACCATATCTGCCAGTTTGAACATAAAATAGGTAGAATATTTTGGCTGGATATGGCTGGTTTAACCCTTTCGTTACTGTATTTATTTTGAGATGCTCTGTATTTCTTCAAATTATTTTAAATATAACAAAGACTTTAGTAAAATAACTTCGTTATCATTAAGCTAGTGCTAGGAACATAAATTGTGACTAAGGTTTGGTGGAAGATTTTAATTCAAAACTTATGAAAAGAAGACATTAGTACAACAGAACCAGAGGCGGTTTCAGGCAGGTTGGTATCAAAAGGGTTAAACACTTAGGAGGTTAAGTTGCCACTTCGAGAGAATGATTTACAACAGATATCACAGTGATATGGTTTCTCTCCTGAACGAATGTGCTTGTGTTTAGTTAAGTTCCCTGGCTCAGAGAAGGATTTACCACAGCAGGCATGTTGTGTATGTGATGTGACAAGTTATTTGTTTGAGTGAATGATTATCACAGATATCGCATTCGTATTGTTTCTCTCCTGTATGAATGTGTCTGTGTTTAGTTAAGTTAATCTGATTCAGAGAATGATTTACCACAGATATACTCTTTTACTTGTTTCAGTCATTTGACTGTGGCCATGCTGGAGCACCGCCTTTAGTCGAGCAACTCGACCCCGGGACTTATTCTTTGTAAGCCCAGTACTTATTCTATCGGTCTCTTTTGCCGAACTGCTAAGTGACGGGGACATAAACACACCACCATCGGTTGTCAAGCAATGCTAGGGGGACAAACACGCACACATACATATATACGACGGGCTTCTTTCAGTTTCCATCCACCAAATCCACTCACAAGGGTTTGGTCAGCCCAAGGCTATAGTAGAAGACACTTGCCCAAGGTGCCACGCAGTGGGACTGAACCCGGAACCATGTGGTTGGCAAGCAAGCTACTTACCACACAGCCACTCCTGTGCCTATATAGTGATGTGATTTGACTCTTGTATGAACGTGTAAGTGACTAGTGTTAACTGATTTATTTGAGAGAATCAATTATCACACATATGACAGTGATATGGTTTTCTCCAGTATGAAATGCCAGCGCCGCTTTGACTGGCTTCTGTGCTGGTGGCACGTAAAAAGCACCAACCGATCGTGGCCTTTGCCAGCCTTCCCTGGCACCTGTGCTGATGGCATGTAAAAAGCACTCACTACACTCACGGAGTGGTTATCATTAGGAAGGGCATCCAGCTGTAGAAACACTGCCAGATCAGACTGGAGCCTGGTGCAGCCACCTGGCTTCCCAGACCCGGTCGAACCCGGACGTTAAACGATGATGATGATGATGATGAATATGTTTGTGAATAATTAGATTACCTTTTCCAGAGAATGACTTTTTCCAGATGTCACACTGGTATGACATTTTTCAATCTCTTCAGCATCTCATCAGAAAAACCACTTCTTTGAGAATGATTCTCATACAATTCATTTTCCATAATTTTTTTATTTTGCCACAATAATATAAACATAGCCTTCTTTCTTTTTGTTTTTATTTCAAACAAATTCATTTTATTCTTAGCAAATATTTCTACCACTGTATTTCCATCAAAGTTATGCATGTTGATATTTACATATGTGCAAACTCTTTTGCAAATTTACATGAACATTATTTTATATGTAGATAGGTTGATATCACACAACAATATTCTTCTTTAATGTATAAATAAGTTTCTGGTTAAACAGAATATTTAATTTCTCACAGAATTATTTTCGACATTGACGCTGTTTACTCTTCCGTAGAAACACACAAATGTTTATTTAAGTGGCTTCTTTGAGAGAAGGATTTTGTACAGATATCACAGTGATATGGTTTTTCTCCTGTATGAATACGTATGTGGTTTGTTAAGGTACTATTTCGAGAGAAGGATTTACCACAGATTTCACAGTGACATGGCTTCTCTCCTGTATGAACATATTTGTGTTCGGTTAATTGACTTCTTTGAGAGAAAGCTTTCTCACAAGTATCACAGTGATATGGCTTCTCTCCCGTGTGAATACGCCTGTGGTTAGTTAAGGTCATAACACGGGAGAAAGACTTATCACAGATATCACAACGATACGGTTTTTCTCCCGTATGAATGTATATGTGGTTAGTTAAGGTAGTCACAAGAGAGAATGATTTGCCACAGATATCACAGTGATATGGTTTCTCTCCTGTATGGATGTGTTTGTGTTTAGTTAAGTTACCGGGTTCAGAAAATGACTTGCCACAGATATCACAGTGATGTGGTTTCTCTCCTGTATGAATATGTATGTGACTAGCTAACTTATTAGTTTGAGAGAATGATTTACCACAGATGCTGCAATCGTATGGTTTTTCTCCCGTATGAATGCGTTTGTGTTTAGTTAAGTTAGACCCATCAGAGAATGATTTCCCACAGATATCACAGTGATATGGTTTTTCCCCTGTATGAATACGTTTGTGGTTTGTTAGAGTAATCACACGAGAGAATGTCTTATCACAAATATCACACTGATATGGCTTCTCTCCTGTATGAACATGTCTGTGGTTAGTTAATGTAGTCACATGAGAAAAGACTTTACCACAGATATTACAGTGACATGGCTTCTCTCCAGACTGAGCACATCTGTGAATAGTAAAGTCAGGCTTTTCAGAAAAACTCATTTTACAGATATCACATTTGTATGATATTTTCCCAATTTCTTCTACAAAACCAATCCTTTTAGAATGAATTTCAGATAATTCATTTTCCATATTATTTCTTCTCTCACCACTATATACGGTCCCTTTTCATTGTTTTATTTTAATCCACAAGAAACAGTTCTGTTACTCTACTCCAATCAAAAGTGGTCCTTGTAGATACCTGAAAATGCTGCTAATGCATTTGTAAAATGTTTCCAACTTTTAATTAGAATACCAAAAATCATTTTGTACACATTCTAGGCATCAGAGAAATTTTGCTAATATTCCCACCCAGAGGAAATACTTTACAATAATTCTTGGTTACATCTCATCTGTACATCTTCCATAAATATTGATGTTGCATCTGAGGTATGCAAATATTTTAGTCCAATATTCTCTGATATTCTGAAATAATAAAGAAACAGTTTAAGGCACAGAAGATACTTAAAAACAGAGATTCTATATATATTATGGGCATGGCTGTGTGGTTAGGGAGCTTGCTTCCTAGCTACATGGTTTCGGGTTCAGTCCCACTGCGTGGCACTTTGGGTAGGTGTCTTCTGCTATAGCCCCGAGCAGACCGAAGCTTTGTGATTGAATTCGGTAGGCGGAAGTTACTGCTGTGTGTGTATGTGTGCGTGTAGGTGCTTGTGCCTCTCCGAAAGAGAGAGAGGGGATATACTATTATAATCTCTGATGAGGCCTAGGGATATATATATAAGTACCTTATTTTCAACTACCTACCACCTCAATACACTTGACTTATATAGGCACAAAGAGTTGCTATTTTCCGTAGGCTGAAACAGCTGTAAGTGATTTTGATAATTTATATTCAATTTTTTTAATAACTATTTGTATTCTTATCTTATATGCATTGAATTTTATAGTGTAAATACATTTCTTTATTGCCCACAAGGGGCTAAACATAGAGGGGACAAACAATGACAGACAAAGGGATTAAGTCAAATAGATCGACCCCAGTGCATGACTGGTACTTTATTTATTTATTTAGTTAGTTAATTTTTGGCTCAAAAAGCAAAAAGCAAGGCCATGTAGGGGGACATGGAGTTATGTACAGGGTGGTGTTCATGTAAAGAGTTCAGGCCACTTGAGGTCAAGGGAGACTTTGAACCGAGCGGTCGTCGGCATCTTCACCATCTCGTCTGGCAGCTTATTCCACGGATCCGCAACCCGGACGGAGAAAGCTCCTCCCGAAAGGCAAAGTCGACCTCGGCGGAATTTGAACTCAGAATGTAGCGGCAGACGAAATGCTGCTAAGCATTTCGCCAGGCGTGCTAACGATTCTGCCAGCTCGCCGCCTTATACTGTATATATGTATGTTATTATGGTTGTTGTTTTGATAAATAAATAAGCCAACATTTTAATATCCTAAAGCTGATGAACCAAACTAATGTGCTTCTCCATTTTCTTATTTGTAAGATTCTTTTATTCTTACTTTTTTCAGTCATTTGACTGCGGTCATGCTGGAGCACCGCCTTTAGTCGAGCAAATCGACCCTGGGACTTATTCTTTGTAAGCCCAGTACTTATTCAATTGGTCTCTTTTGCCGAACCGCTAAGTGACAGGAACATAAACACACCAGCATTGATTGTCAAGCAATGCTAGGGGGACAAACACAAACACATATATATATATACATATATACGACAGGCTTCTTTCAGTTTCCGTCTTCCAAATCCACTCACAAGGCATTGGTCGGCCCGGGGCTATAGCAGAAGACACTTGCCCAAGATGCCACGCAGTGGGACTGAACCCGGAACCATGTGGTTGGTAAGCAAGCTACTTACCACACAGCCACTCCTGCGCCTATATATATATATTGTGTGTGTTTGTCCACCCCCACCCAACATTGTTTGACAACCGATGCTGGTGTGTTTATGTCTTCGTAACTTAGCAGTTCGGCAAAAGAGACCAATAGAATAAGTACTAGGTTTAAAAAGAATAAGTCCTGGGGTCGATTTGCTGGACTAAATGTGGTGCTCCAGCATAGCCGCTGTCAAATGACTGAAACAAGTAAAAGAGTATATATATATATATATACACACAAAAAATTCACGGTGAATACTTGATAATTGTAAGCACCTGTATATGCCATTTAGTGGTGTCGGTGATAGAGTATATTTATCAAAATTAAAACATGATGCAAAGGATTTAGCGGTACATATGTTTCGGGCCTTTATTAGACGGTTTATATCAATGCATAATTGATAAAGGCCCGAAACATATGTACCACTAAATCCTTTGCATGATGTTTATTGATAGACATACACATAAACCACCACCACCATCATTATTTTAACATCCATTTTTCTATGTTTGCATGAGCCAGACAAAACTTGCTGAGCTCCCCCATTTCCAAGCAAGGTAATAGTTTCTCTAGTTCTTTGAGCGTGAAAACAGACATGTTTTCGTGGAAGATTGCAAATGAATGAAATTACTTGCATGATGGCAGTACTTACTGACAACTTATTACGCACCGCCAAGACTAAGGGTCAAACTGGTTCTCTCTCTCTCTCGCTCTCATACACACACACGCACTAATAGAATTAAACTTCTGCAGTTTCATCATCATCATCATCATCGTTTAACGTCTGCTTTCCATGCTAGCATGGGTTGGACGGTTCAACTGGGGTCTGGGAAGCCCGAAGACTGCACCAGGCCAGTCAGATCTGGCAGTGTTTCTACAGCTGGATGCCCTTCCTAACGCCAACCACTCCGTGGGTGTAGTGGGTGCTTTTTACGTGCCACCGACACAGGTGCCAGGCGAGGCTGGCACGACCATGATCGGATGGTGTTTGTTACGTGCCACCAGCACGGAGGCCAGTCGATGCGGTACTGGCTATGGCCACGTTCGGATGGTTTTCCTTATGTGCCACAAAACTACAAATTCCATTGATGTTGATCGATTTCGAATTTGATTTGATTCTTTGATTTTTGATTTCCACTATTAAATTGTACTCTCTAGGTATTGGACATCAGGAGACTACGGAAGGGCACTGAAAAGTTCCTGATTTTAAGGGTGTCGCGAAAGGCCTGGTTAGAGGCCCAGCCTTCTGAGTTCTGTTACAGGGATTAGGAAAATGAAGAACCGCTGCAATAAGTGTGTGAATCTGAGAAGGGAAAACGTTGAATAAAATCATAATTAACTGATTCTCCTGTATTTTCTTTTACTGAAAGCCAGGAATTTTTCAGCACCCCTCGTATATAGTGGAGACACGTAAGATGCTGTGCATCAGTATTGAACCTGGAACTGTGTGATTGTGAAGGAAGCTAATCAATAAGGGTTAGGGGTGGGAGAAAAGGGTTTCTGTTATCTTCAGAAATGTAAACAAAGTCACGTGTGTACTTATACCTATTTCTTTATTACCCACAAGGGGCTAAACATAGAGGGGACAAACAAGGACAGACACAGGTATTAAGTCGATTACATCGACCCCAGTGCGTAACTGGTACTTAATTTATCGACCCCGAAAGGATGAAAGGCAAAGTCGTCCTCGGCGGAATTTGAACTCACAACGTAACGACAGACGAAATACGGCTACGCATTTCGCCCGGCGTGCTAACGTGTGTACTTATACCGAAGGATCGCCCAGCTCTTGCTGCGCTCATCATCAAAAATGCTGTTGACACCGAAATTATTTTACTGCAAAGCTCATAATTTTACGTGTTGCTGTTGTGGGAGTCGAGCTGAAGCGAAACTTAGCTGAGGTGCGAAAGTGTTACTTTAATAAATAGTTGGTGGTACATAAGTTCAAAATTGCAGACTACTTTTATTAAAATCTTCCGGGCCGACCAAAGCGTTGTGAGTGGATTTGGTAGACGGAAACTGAAAGAAGCCCGTCGTATATATGTATATATATATATATATATATATATATATGCGTTTGTGTGTCTGTGTTTGTCCCCCTAGCATTGCTTGACAACCGATGCTGGTGTGTTTAAGTCCCCGTTACTTAGCGGTTCGGCAAAAGTCACCGATAGAATAAGTACTGGGCTTACAAAGAATAAGTCCCGGGGTCGATTTGCTCGACTAAAGGCGGTGCCCCAGCATGGCCGCAATCAAATGACTGAAACAAGTAAAAGAGTAAACCACAAAATTACGAAAGTCAACCTGGGGCAACGTAGTTTGAGCGACGCGAAATAGCAGCTAAATCACATCAAATCTGTTATATAAAACAGCATACATGAAATTAATCTCTACCCTTGATATAAAGTATGCTTCAGATAAAAAAAAAACAATTCAATATGCTTTTAATAGTACTTACAAATTAAGCGTAATTAGAATACAAAGTGGACAAGTTCGGAGAAAAACTCTGGTGGTTTCTCGTTACGGTCATCTACGTTCTGAGTTCAAATCCTCCTGAGGTCAATTTTGCCTTTCAGTGTTCCGGGGGTCGATAAAATTAAGTGCCTGGAGAAGATTCATATTCTCATAATTCTTCTCCGAATATAAATGGCATTGCTATAAAAGACAGAAGAAAATAAAATGCCATCAGACGTCGTCGTAGAAGTGAAAGAGATGAAAGATAGAGAGAATAATTAATTTCAATATAACTTCCGGTATTACAAAGGTTTGGAACTGGCGGAAGAATTCTACTTTTGCAGTTGTGTTGCGACTGGCGGAAGAATCCTTTATTCTTCCACTTGTTCCAGGAATTGGGCTGCAGCTAGGCCGGGACATTGCCATCAAGGGTTTTAGTCGAAAGAAATAACTCTACTCCTTCTTATTTCAAGCCAGGTGCCCGTTCTATCGGTCTCTGTTTTTGACCGGACGTAAACAGACCAACACCGGTTGTCACTCGGTGGTGGGGGACAAACACACAGGCGACGGGCTTCTTTCAGTTTCCATTTATTAAGTCCACTCACAAAGCTTTGTTGAATGCAGTGCTTATAGTAAGAAGACACTTGTTCAAGGTATAGTGGGACTGTAAGGCGGCGAGCTGGCAGAAACGTTAGCACGTTGGGTGAAATGCTTAGCGGTACTTCGTCTGCCGCTACGTTGTGAGTTCAAATTCCGCCGAGGTCGACTTTGCCTTTCATCTTTTCGGGGTCGATAAATTAAGTACCAGTTGCGCACTGGGGTCGATATAATCGACTTAATACCTATGTCTGTCCATGTTTGTCTCCTCTATGTTTAGCCCCTTGTGGGTAATAAAGAAATAGGTATTTCATCTGCCTCTACGTTCTGAGTTCAAATTCCGCCGAGGTCGACTTTGCCTTTCATCCTTTCGCGGTCGATTAAATAAGTACCAGTTACGCACTGGGGTCGATATAATCGACTCAATCCGTGTGTCTGTCCCCTCTGTGTTTAGCCCCTTGTGAGCAGTAAAAAAAAATAGGTATAGTAGGACTGAACCCTAAACCGTGTGTTGGGAGGCAATCACTCTGGTGTGGTGTGGTTGCGACCCAAGATTTGACCGTTGGTCAGGGTTGTAGAAAACTGTGATATATTTCTAAGGAAACCAAACTGGCCGAAGCACATACTTAAAAATAATTCTTCCGCCGGTCTCAGCACAGCCATAGTAGTAATATCATTCCGCAGACTGCCACCGAACAAAGTAGTACCAGAAGCTTCGTTTGTTGTCTTCGTGCATTCTGTTATCTTGTTCTGAAGATTTTGACCGATTCCAAATTCCAACCAGATTGATATGTAAGTATATTATGAATATATTAAATTCTTTTATTTCGATATTTTACTCCAAGTAGAGCATTAATCTTAATCTATATCCTTCATTTAATGACATAATTGGTGTGATTTTACTGCTATTTCTCGCAGACCTGACCATTATTCTTCACTCGTTTAGTTTTTGCTGTGTTTTTAATTTGAGAAATTTCTATTTTTACAAATTTTCGAATATTTATTTCGTTAAGTCGTGCAAAAAAATTAAAATTAATTTTTAAAATCATTTTGGATTTCCGATTCCAATTCGTAATGGAATCATGGCCGAGTTTTGGAATTGCTCCCCTTCGAAGTCCCAAAACTCAAGAAAAAGGAAAAGCGTAAATTTTTCTCTCCTTCTTTTTTTTTTTTGTGAGTGCACGGGTTATAAACAAGAACATGGCGATCTTTCGTCTCTAGTAGACCTTTCCGTCGATTTCCGTAAAAAATCTTTTTTTTTTTTACATATGGGCTTGCGGGAACTTTTGAAGTAATATACATACATATACACATACACCGAGTAAAAAATTACACTGAATCGGCCATACATACATACATACACACACACATACATTGATACATACACATACATACACACACACATACATAGATACATACACACACACATACATGCATACATACATATACACAGAGTAAAAAATTTCACTTATCTCTTTCTTTCACACATTACTCTCTCTGTCTCTTCACACACACTAACAGAAGCACTTCACTTACACAACATACTGTCTGTCTCCCACACCCCATCAAACACACACACACACATGTACATCAATGCTTCCCATGCACGGTAACTTCAAAAGAACTTCCCTCGTCATACAATCGCTTTCTCTTAGTCTCTTTCGCTCTCATTACTTCAAAAGTTCCCGCAAGCCCATATGTAAATAAAAAAAATTTTTTTACGGAAATCGACGGAAAGGTCTACTAGAGACGAAAGATTGCCACAAGAACATTACTTACATTGTTTTTCGGATCTTTTCCATTTATTAATTTATATGTGGCATTTAAAACGAAACCACCAATAATGGAGTATGTATAAAAATGACTTGGATATCTTAAAGGCTCGAAACATATAAGTGGAACCTGATTTTTTGTCTTTTGACTGTTTTGGTCGTTGGATTGTGGCTGTGCAGGGGCACAACCTCGAAGGGGTTTGTTTACCCTCTGTATATATTTTAGGTGCTTATTTGGTTCTTATTCTGTTAGTCTGTTTCATAGAGCTGCTAGATTCTTGGGACGTAAACAAACCAACACTGGTTGTCGCATTGTGTTGGGACGTGCTGATCTCTAATGGTGGAGGGAACCTGTGGAAAAGGAGGACCCAGGAAGACAAGGGACACGGTGGTGAAGCATGATCTTCGAATGTTGGGCCTCATGGAGGCAATGACAAATGACCAAGGCCTTTGGTGATATACCTATTTCTTTATTACCCACAAGGGGCTAAACATAGAGGCGACAAACAAAGACAGACATAGGTATTAAGTCGATTACATCGACCCCAGTGTGTAACTGGTACTTAATTTATCGACCCTGGTATCTCAGCTGCAATTTCCATTGAGAATCGAAATCGATCAATGGAAATTGCAGCTGAGATACCAGTGCCAGTGGCACGTAAAAAGCACCATCCGTTCGTGGCCGTTGCCAGCCTCGCCTGGCCCCCGTGCCGGTGGCACATAAAAAGCACCATCCGATTGTGGCCGTTTGCCAGACTCATCTGGCACCTGTGCCGGTGGCATGTAAAAAGCACCCACAACACTCACAGAGTGGTTGGCGTTAGGAAGGGCATCCAGCCATTGAAACATTGCCAGATCAGACTGGGGCCTGGTGCAGCCTTCTGGCTTCCCAGACCCTAGTTGAACCGTCCAACCTATGCTAGCATGGAAAGCGGACGCAAAACGATGATGATGATGATGATGAAGGCAAAGTCGACCTTTGGTGATACACCGTGCTTGCGATGACCTAGTGTCATGTAACCGGCACCCATGCTAGTTGCACATGAAAAGCACCTTCCTCTTGAACTTTGGGCCTCACTAAAGCAGTGACAAGTTACTGAGGCCTTTGGCAATATACTGTGCTTAAGGAAACCTGTCAAGCCAAGTGAGATTGTAGCAAATTTTTTTTCAAGAGAATAAAGGTTGAGCGTCCTCAGCCTTTCTTCATAGGACAAATTTTTGAGACCATGAACCATGCGGGTAGCCAGCTTCTGGACTCTTTCGAGATGCTGTATGTCTTTGAGGAGATAAGATAGTTGATCAGATAAAGAATTTATCTACATTTTACACTATGAAAACATACAATTTCCACTGTTGAATCTCTGCGTTTGAAGTAAATTTGTTATGTTGTATTGTGTTTTTTCTATTATTTCATAATATTAAAGTGAAATGATATTGGTTTCAAATTTTGGCACAAGGCCAGCAATTTTGAGGGACAGGGTAAGTCAATTACATTGACACCAGTGTTTAACTGGTACTTATTTTATTAACCCTGAGGATGGAAGGCAAAGTCAACCTCAGCAGGATTTGAACCCAGAATGTGAAGACAGATGAACTGCTGCTAAGCATTCTGCTTGGCATGCTAATGGTTCTGCCTTAAGCTGAAATAATATTAACCCTTTTGTTACTGTATTTATTTCGAGATGCTCTGTGTTTCTTTCAATAACTTTAAATATAAGAAAGAATTTAGTAAAATAACTTAGTTATCATTAAGCTAGTGTTAGGAACATAAATTGTAACTAAGGTTTGGTGGAAGATTTTAATTCAGAACTTATGAAAACGAGACATTTGTACTCAGAGCCCAGAGCCGGTTTCAGCCGGGTTGGTATCGAAAGGGTTATGGTAGTAAGCTGGTAAAATAGTTGGCTTGCCAGACAAAATGTTTAGTGGCACTCCTTCCAACTTTACATTCTGAGATCAGATGCCACCAGAATTGACTTTGCCTTTCAGTCTTGATAAAATAAGGACTAACTGAGCCCCAGAGTTGTGGAATTTGACTAACCCCCTCTCAAATTTCAGGCCTTGTGCCTAGAATTATTTCAGAATATTTGACATTGGCTTAAAAGATTTGTTTTTATTTTTTATTTCAGATGCATCATCATCATCATCTTTTAAAGATCATCAAAAGAGATTATGAAGAACACGTATCACTTTATTAATCTGTGAGATTAACGGCAAATTTTTCTCTATTTTACCGTCCGGAATGTGTCCACCATGAAGTTTGCATTTGGACAAATTTATCATTAAGATATGATTGTTTTCCCTGCCAAAATTAAAAAAAAACCTGGATTATATTTTGAAAAATATATTTATTTTTAGCTCCATTTCACTTGTTGGTTTCTTACCAAAAGATAAGACAGATTCCATCATTGTAAACTATCTTGGTGTAGTTATTTCAGAAATGATTGTATTCTACTAAAATCATCTTGCGATCTTTGCAACATCTTTGAATATCAACAAAGATCACAGCTTATGGAAATACAGCAATAGAAATATTTGTTAAGAATAACAGAAGAAAAAGACAAAAAAAAAAAAATATCGTTTCACCTGGGAAATATCCTTGTGTTGTGCAAAAGAGGAAAATTATGGAAAATGAATTGTGTGAGAAGGAAGTTAAATATGAAAGACAATCAAAGCATATTAAGTCATACCACTGTGATATCTGTAAAAAGTCATTTCCCCGGAAGAGGAATCTTGCCGAACACAAACACATTCACACAGGAGAGAAACCATGTAACTGTGATATCTGTGGGAAAGCTTTCTCTCATCGAAGCAATTTAATTAGGCACCGATACATTCATACAGGTGAAAAACCCTATCATTGTAATATCTGTGGTAAATCCTTCTCACAAACGAACCACTTGGCCAGTCACATTCACATACATACAGGAGAGAAATCATACCATTGTCACACCTGTGGTAAATCATTCTCTGAAAGTAGTCAGTTAACAACTCATAAACGTGTTCACACAGGAGAGAGGCCATATTACTGTGATATCTGTGGCAAATCATTCCCACAAAGTGGTGGTTTAACCACACACAAACGTATCCATACAGGAGAGAAGCCATATCACTGTGATATCTGTGGTAAATTATTCTCTCGAACAAGTGACTTAACTAAACACAAACGCGTACATACAGGAGAAAAGCCATATCAATGTGATATTTGTGGTAAATCCTTCTCTCAGACAAATCACTTAACTACACACAAACGCCTCCATACAGGATAGGAACCATATCATTGTACTAATTGGTTAATCATTCTTTCAAGACAAAAACCTGTTCTTGGGGGATTTAAAGCTTCATCATTGCAGAGTCTGCTAAATCATTCACACAAAATACTCTCAGAATAGTTTTTATACAAGCGAATAACCATAGACAGGATGTCCATAAATTATCTAAACTGGACTGCCTCTTCTAATCCACTGGTTTGGGCAAGTTCCTTCAAGACTCAACCCTCAATGGGCAGTGCACTATCGTCATCATTTAATGTCTGCTTTCCATGCTGGCATGAGTTGGATGGTTTGACAGGAGCTGGCCAGGCAGAAGACTGCACCAGACTTCTGTGACTGTTTTGGCAGGGTTCCTACAGATGGATGCCCTTCTTAACACCGACCACCCAGCAGAGTGGACTGACTGCTTTTTATGTGGCACAAGCATAGGCGAGGTCAGTTTTGGCAAGGATGGATGCAGAATATGGATCTTTACAGTGTGGACTTGATGCTTTTTGCGTGGCACCAACACTGGCAGGGTCACCAAGTAATTTGCAAGACAAAGGTTCTTTGAGAGGAGAGGTGATCTCATAAAATCTAAAAGATGTGTCAGATGATGAATCTATGAGATTTTATGTACAGAATGTCCATAAAATACCTAAACGGGACTGCATTTTCTAATCCACTGGTTTGGGCAAGTTTCATCAAGAAACTCCCAAACACTCAACCCCTAATGGGCAGTGCACCATCTTCATAGAAAATAACTTGGCTGCAAGTGGTACAACTGCAGTAGAAAAAAATATCTTTTTATGAATTTCTCAAATTGTCAAATGAATTTATGGACACCCCGTATATTCCGGTTTGAAAGATACTTTGTAAATATCCCATGAAGGAACTAATTCTCTTGCTTGGAAGATTTATTTAATAATTCTATCATTTCTTTTATAACCTCACTCTGTTGAATTTCGATGGTTCTTCCCCTCTGTTATACAAAATCTCACCATGTGGTTCTTAAGACCTCCTTTTTTTTTGTAGCACCCCTTTTAAGTAGTTGTTGCATTTAGCACTCACCTAAGTGGGAATTAGACACACACTCTTTTGCTCTTTTACTTGTTTCAGTCATTTGACTGCAGCCATGCTGGAGCACCGCCTTTGGTCGAGCAAATCGACCCCGGGACTTATTCTTTGTAAGCCCAGTACTTATTGTATCGGTCTCTTGTGCCGAATCGCTAAGTGACGGGGACGTAAACACACCAGCACCGGTTGTCAAGCAATGCTAGAGGGACAAACTCAGACACACAAACACATATATATATACATATATACAACAGGCTTCTTTCAGTTTCCGTCTACCAAATCCACTCACAAGGCATTGGTCGGCCCGGGGCTAAAGCAGAAGACACTTGCCCAAGATGCCACGCAGTGGGACTGAACCCGGAACCATGTGGTTGGTTAGCAAGCTACTTACCACACAGCCACTCCTGATTAAAGTACCTGAAAATGGATTATAATTTATAAATTTTGCTTAAAAAAATTGTATAAGTTTTTAACAGTGGAATGATAAAAAAAATTAATGAATACAAAAGTTGTAAATTTACTTCATACATTTGCAAGTTAGTGACTTCCTTGTGTCTGATGAGACGTCACTAAATTTTCTGTATCAGGTCGAGCAACTATTTAGATCTATACGGTTGCTTGACCTGCTAGAGATAGCAGCACATTACTTACCTCTCATTTTATTTTAATAACCATTACTAGTTTTGTCATGTATAATATAATTTCTACTACAGGTGAAATTTAGTATGTTAATTATGTTATCTCACTGGCCCCTAAAGCCTAACATCCCCAATGTTGGGGACCACTGGTCTTATTCTCTCATCTCTTGTTATCTCCTCTGTGAAGCCCAGATTTTATATAATAATAATAATGAAATTATTGTATACAGTGCTCAGGTGCACCACAACTTGTCAGAGTATATGCAGTAATGTACAAATGTCTGGAAAGCGAACGATGCAGGAGTCAGATACATGCTTGTGTGTGTATGGAGGGGAGAAAATCAGGTGTAGTGTTGGCGAATCTCAGGAAGCATGGAAGTTTTGAAGGATGCAGCGCTCCGACAACTAACAACTGATGCCGGCAGTTTGTTCCATGCTTCAGCAACTCTCAGTGTGAAAAAATGTTTCCTGAAGTCATGGGAGCTGTGCTGTTTTCTGACTTTGTAAATATGTCCATGGGTGTTAGACGGGTGGAGTTTGAAAAGGTGCTCAGAGTTATTGTGTGTACGATTGTTGATAATTTTATTTTGTTTTATTTTGATGTTTGACATTAAGATTTTTTGTGAATTTTCTTAATAAACTGAAAAATCTAAATAAACTTGGTTTGCTTTAATTCTTTATGATGCATAGCTGTGTGGTTAAGAAGTTTTTTTGGAACTTTGGGACCCTGTGGTTAGGGGTGCAATCCTCGTGCATGGATGGACTTTCAGCTAGTGTTCTGCACATTTCTGCAAGTCAGCAGATACCTTGTAAGTGAAACTGGAAGAAAGATGCTGAGAAAGTTATTTGTGTAAGCATACATACATATTCGTGGAGGCTCAATGGCCCAGTGGTTAGGGCAGCGGACTCGCAGTCGTAGGATCGCGGTTTTGATTCCCAGACCAGGCGTTGTGAGTGTTTATTGATGCAGAAACGCCTAAAGCTCCACGTGGCTCCGGCAGAGGGTAATGGTGATCCCTGCTGTACTCTTTCACCACAATTTTCCTCGGCGGAATTTGAACTCAGAACGTAACGGCAGATGAAATATGGCTACGCATTTCGCCCGGCGTGCTAACGATTCTGCCAGCTCGCCGCCTTTCTAACCACTCTACCAACACATCAACAAAATCCATACGAACTGAATGTAAGGGACGTGACTCTTTCTTAAAGTGATAAATAAGGGATATAATTCTAAACTTAAATTACTGACAAGGCAAAAAAATGTGGTTTTTGTTACAGTTTCTCTCCTTGTAGAACAACATCATAGAGCAGTGCTTTTCAAACTTTTTGCTGGAGCGGAACCCCAAGGAAACATTCCACTGGCTCGGGGAACCCCTGTGCAATAATTTAATAGTCTTATGCACACATATCTGCATAGGAAAATTAAAAATTACTGCCGATTTTAGCAGTTTTGTAACTTCTTGCAGAACCCCTGGACTGTACTGACGGAACCCTAAGGTTCCGTGGAACCCTGGTTGAAAACCACTGTCATAGAGAATCCTTTAAAGTGTTTACGCTTTTCTCAACGTTGTTTTTGTATAGTTTTAAATTATTATGGCATACCGGTAGTTGAACTATCTTCCTGTCCTGACCCCCTTAACAACTGTAGTCCATTGGATTTGCAGTTTTGGACCAAGAAAGAAAATGCCTCTATGTAGTTTCTCGATCTCTAAGAAACTGTAGCTAAATCTCCCTCAATTACTATTCTACAATGTCTTGAAAATGGTTAAATGGACAGGACAATTGGATTTTGATAAATTTCTTCCAACCGCTTGAAGTGTTTCACCATATTATATAAAAATATGATTTTGATGCAGTTTTGAATACGAATGAAAAGAATCGCATTACTTTTTCTAGAAATTAATAAACGAAGAGGTTACAAGCATTTAAATTTATGTAATTTTAGCCAATTCCAAGCATCAAGTGCAGACATATCGGAAGTCGTAACTGTTTGTTTATAGAGATGAGTATACACGATGAAGGTGAGACATGTGTTTTTGTTGGGGATTATCATGCTTATGATTTGACCCCACTTTCATATTTTGTTAGTTTGGCAGTGTCGGAGTAAACAGGTGTAGATTTTGGTGCAGAAATCCGTTCAAATAAAACAAAAATGTTTTAGGTGTACGTTTGTTTGCCTTTGATGTTTTTGAAATACCATTTGTGTATCGTTTTGTACAATGATACACATTGATTCATAGTTTCTGCACAACATATTGAATATTGGCGTTAGGAAGGGCATCCAACCAAATCAGACTAGAGTCTGGTGCAGCCCCTTACTTTACCAGCCCTTGGTTAAACTGTCTAACCCATGTCAGCAAAGACAACAGACATTAAATGATGACGATGACTTCTAAGTGCTGGCATGACTGTATGCTTTAGAAGTATACTTCCCAACCACGAGGTTTCGGGTTCAATCCCACTATGTGGTACCTTGACAAGTGTCTTTTACAAATATGGGGTGACATATAAACCTTGGGGTACACCAGATTTTGTAGAGAACGGAAACAGAAAGAACTGTGATAATGGGATCTGATAGGAATCTACCAATCCAAGAGATGAGAATTGATGGAATTCAGGTGGATAGTTTTGGTTGAGAATTTGGATGCCAGACATGGTTGGAAGAGTTGCGATGTTGGGAGCAACAACACTGTTGTCACCTAATTTCTTTAAGGCAAGAATATGGGTTGCTAACATAGAGGGGCAGGCCTCCAGCGGATCTGGTTTACAGAAGCCGTACTAATCCTTACATTTCGTATCCCAACGAACTAATTTGCTTCTCTTTTGACATCTGACAATTCTGCTTCTTTTTTTACAATGCTTCTTTTTACTCATTTGTTTGACGCCTACTGACATTTACCACGGGGCATTCTATGTGGTAACTCGACCTGCTTGAAATAGCAGCCAAATCAGTTTACAGAGGGTGTCGATTCAGTCATTTTTAATCCTACCTCCTTTCTGTGGTCATGGTAGATATTCAGGACTTCTTCACCTCACAGCAATTCCGATTCTACTTCTTGCTAATATAACATGTTTTTGAATAAAACCTATAAACTTTTAATCTTTCTTGAGAGAAAGAGAGAGAGAGAGAGTAAAATATAGACATACTGATATTACAGAGACGTGGCATTTCGTTTGTCTTTACATTCTGAGTTCAAATATCGCTGAGGTCAACTTTGTTGGCGATCCTTACGGGGTCGATAAAACAAGCATCAGTCGAGCAGTGGGGTCAACTTACCCAGTCTCCCGGAATTGCTGGCCTTGTGCCAAAATTTATAATCGGAGTGGCTGTGTGGTAAGTAGCTTGCTAACCAACGACATGGTTCCGGGTTCAGTCCCACTGCGTGGCACCTTGGGCAAGTGTCTTCTGCTATAGCCCCGGGCCGACCAATGCCTTGTGAGTGGATTTGGTAGACGGAAACTGAAAGAAGCCTGTCGCATATATATATATATATATATATATGTTGTGTTTGTGTGTCTGTGTTTGTCCCCCTAGCATTGCTTGACAACTGATGGTGGTGTGTTTACGTCCCCGTTACTTAGCGGTTCGGCAAAAGAACAGATAGAATAAGTACTGGGCTTACAAAAGAATAAGTCCCGGGGTCGAGTTGCTCGATTAAAGGCGGTGCTCCAGCATGGCCGCAGTCAAATGACTGAAGCAAGTAAAAGAGTAAAAAAAAAAAGAGTAATATTACAGAGACAGATTAAAAAGAAAAGTTCTCTCTTTCTTTCTCTTTCCTTCCCTCTGCTTCTCTCTGTTTCGGAAATTTGAAAATTTGTTGTTTAGAGGCTGATGATGATGGTATTAATGAAATAGCTGCCAAACATCTCTGAAAGCACATCATATCCTCCTAAAATGCATAGTATTACTTTTATTTTCTAATTTTCTCTGTCGTTTTTCATAGTGTCTTGATGTAAGCGCAGTATACTCGAATGGTTAAGAAGTTCTCTTTGCAATCACAATGTTGCGAGTTCGATCCCACTGTATGGTACCTTGGGTAAATGTAATTTGCTATAACCTGGGCTGACACAAACCTTCTAACTGATATTGGTTCAGTGGACATAGAACAGAAATCCGTCCGGTGGATTATATTTGTAATTCAATATGTAGTGAAAATATGAATATATAAAAAGTACGCATGTACTCTTTTACTCTTTTACTTGTTTCAGTCATTTGACTGCGGCCATGCTGGAGCACCGCCTTTTTAATCGAGCAACTCGACCCTAGGACTTATTCTTTTGTAAGCCCAGTACTTATTCTATCGGTCTCTTTTGCCGAACTGCTAAGTAACGGGGACATAAACACACCAGCATCGGTTGTCAAGCAATGCTAGGGGGACAAACACACACATGCATATATATATACATATATACGACGGGCTTCTTTCAGTTTCCGTCTACCAAATCCACTCACAAGGCTTTGGT
Source organism: Octopus sinensis (assembly GCF_006345805.1). Lineage (NCBI taxonomy): Eukaryota > Metazoa > Mollusca > Cephalopoda > Octopoda > Octopodidae > Octopus > Octopus sinensis. Next base: position 15,958,523 of record NC_043018.1, on the reverse strand, counting down.
CGGCCCGAGGCTATAGCAGAAGATACTTGCCCAAGGTGCCACGCAGTGGGACTGAACCCGGAACCATGTGGTTGGTAAACAAGCTACTTACCACACAGCCACTCCTGCGCCTACGTATCTGTGGAAAACTCACACATTAATTCAAGAGCAGGAATTTCACTTGATTGTGCAAATGAATCTTCATCGTTGAACGACGGAGATCCTCCACCATATTTCTTCCTCGAATTTCTTCCCATTTGGTGTGTTTTATACTATTTTTTTATTCTCTTGTACAAAAAAAATCAATAATCTTCCAGAGTCACCTCCCTTAGCCAACCTTGTTGTCTAGAGTTACCTCCCTTGAGTCCCTCAAGCGTTCTTGTATTTATTTAAATCCCACCCCGACAAAACACAGGTCTGCAGTGAATGGACAACCCGGTGATGAAACCATAGCAACAAAAAATAACAACACCAAGAACAACAACATCAGTAACTTCAAGAACAACGAATATAAGAACACAACATTGGCGAAAGAGACAATTTGTTGAGATATGTCTTCGAAGAGGACTTCTGGCCGAGATAAGAAAAGCAACAGACTGGGATTAAGTGCATCTTCCATTTCGACTTCGGTCAAGAAAGATTCGACCAAGATTAATGAAGTGAGTAACGAAATCCACTTAATTAATAGCTAATTGATAAATAATTAAGTAAATGATTAATTGATAATTAATTAGTAAACTAATGGTGATGAGTGTTGGCCTAAAAAATAATGTATAAAAAGTTCGGGGCGTTGGATGCGGTGAGAATCGATGAAGAATCGATGAAGAATCGGTGAAGAATCGGACATTTTGGGATTCTTTGACAGACAAAAAAAAAAAAAAATAAAAAAAAAACGAAATTTTGGAATAGCTATCCCCTACCTTATGGGGGAAAGAAAAGGACACGAAATTAAATTGTGTTTTTTCATATTTATTTACTTATTTTCTTTTTAGTATTCCTGTACTCTTACTCTTTTACTCTTTTACTTGTTTCAGTCATTTGACTGCGGCCATGCTGGAGCACCACCTTTTTAATCGAGCAAATCGACCCCGGGACTTATTCTTTTTGTAAGCCCAGTACTTATTCTATCGGTCTCTTTTTGCCGAACCGCTAAGTGACGGGGACGTATACACACCAGCATCGGTTGTCAAGCAATGCTAGGGGGACAAACGCAGACACACAAACACACACACACACACACACATATATATACACATTTACGACGGGCTTCTTTCGGTTTCCGTCTACCAAATCCACTCACAAGGCTCTGGTCGGCCCGAGGCTATAGTAGAAGACACTTGCCCAAGATGCCATGCAGTGGGAGTGAACCCGGAACCATGTGGTTGGTAAGCAAGCTACTTACCACACAGCCACTCCTGCGCCTATGTGTGTCATACGATAGTAAAAAAAAAACAAAACAAAAACTTTTCTTTCGCAAAATTTCCAATTTTTTTTAAAAAGCATTTTTGGATTCCTAATTCCGTGATCTTTTCGACTCCCACGAGATGGGGGATATCTATTCCTAAACTCTGCAAATCTCTCCCCCCTCTCTCTCTCTTTCTCCCCCCCACCTCCTCATCATCTCTTGTTCACTCCCTCTTCTTCTCTCCAACTCTCCTTTCTCTCTTTACTTGCTTGCCTCTCTCTCTCTCTCCTCATCTTCTATCTCTTCCTTTCTCTCCACCTTCCTCTTCTTCTCTTTCTCTCGGACAAAGGACTGTCCCCAAAGACATTCCTCTTCACCTTATGGCATAACCAACTCATCCAACTTTTGCAACGAATTTCTCTTCATTCGTTCAGCTCTTCCTTTCCCATCATCTCTTGGGTATTTCAAGTTTAAACTCCACCTGGATTAACTTTCTTTATGTCATTTCAAGGAGTCAATTAAATATTATCGATGTGTGTGTGTGTGTACATATATTATGTATATATATATATGTGTATGCGATCCTCCTCCTTTTCCTCCACTTCCTCCTCTTCCTCCTCTGCCTCCTCCTCATTTTCCTCATCATCATCATCATCATCCTCATAATCTTCCTCGTCTTCATCATCCTCATCCTCATCCTCATCCTCATCAGCTTCCTCTTCATCTTCTTCATCATCTTCATCATTATCATCATCTTCCTCATCACCATCACCATCTTTATCTTCATTATCATCATCTTCCTCATCATCATCACCACCATCCTCCACCTCCTCTTCATCTTCATCATTATCATCATCTTCCTCATCATCATCACTATCATCATCATCTTCATCATTATCATCTTCCTCCTCCTCATCACCATCATCATCATCATCATCGTCTTCATCATTATCATCATCTTCCTCATCACCACCACCATCATCATCACTATCATCATCATCATCACCACCACCACCACCACCATCATCATCATCATCATCATTCATCATCATCATCCTTACCATCATCTTCCTCCTCTTGTCCC
>NC_043018.1:15936055-15951055 GCF_006345805.1 Octopus sinensis | reverse complement strand
GGTTAGATGTGGCCTCTCACATCTATCCTATAATATTCATCATCATCATCATTTGATGTCTGCTTTCCATGCTGGCATGGTTTAGACAGTTTGACTGAAACTTGTAAACCGGAGAGCTGCATCAAGTTCCAGTCTTATTTGGTCCGGTTTCTGCAGATGGATGCCCTTCTTAATGCCAACCACTCCAAGAGTGTTGTGGGTACTAAGCATGAGTGCTTTTATGTTCCACTGGCACAGGTGCCAGTTACATGACACAACTACAATTTCCCTTGGCCTTGGTCAATTGTCATTGCCTCCATGCTCATCATTGACATCTTGAAGCCATGAAATGATGCATGATTAATTCAAAATTGTGTGAATCAACAAGTATTACATTTGAATAAATAATCCGAATGCTAAAGAGATAAGAAGCAGTATTGGGTCAGTTGGTAAGATATGAACTCAGTGGTCTTTGGGCAGGTTGGTTTGGCAAAATAGGTGGTCTTTGATGAATTGGTAAGATAGGATATGGTCTATCTTAGGTCAGTTAGTAAATTAGGCTCAAGGGAGGCCTTGGGTTATTTCTATAGCTAAAACCAGGGACTTTTTTTGAGCAGGTTTATATTGAACTTGTCAACAATGGGTTTAGGGTATATTTTTAATGTTAAAATATATTTTTTACTCTGACTTTACAGGTTTTCATGTAACATTAATTTTATGTGGACTCAACAACCTCAGTTGAACACAATGTTGTAATTATTCTCAAGTTAATGCTATGAAGTAATTATTCTAATTTATGGTCTTTTCTGTAATCTGTTCTGTTTTTCTTGTCAGACAATTCTGTTTCTGCTGTCTTTCAGACAAACATCTCTCAATTGGAAACAATTTACAGGAACTGCGGAAATCTTTGGCTGGCATTGCAGTTTCTGATATAATAACCGATTGTGGAGGGATGCTGTTCTTTAACCTGAATGCTGCAAAAAAGATCATTGAATATTTTCAAGTAACGTAAGTGGCATTTGAATCGCAACCCAAGTGATTCACATATACTCACAGACTACGGGAACCTGTTACATGCAATATAACACTACCAGCTCAATGGTTGTGGGGTCAACAACTTAACTCACCTTTTACTGGGCCTGAATTGACAAGAATGTGGATGAAAAAACTAAAACCTGTTATAGATGGTTTGTATAACATGGTTCCGGGTTCAGTCCCACTGCGTGGCATCTTGGGCAAGTGTCTTCTGCTATAGCCCCGGGCCGACCAATGCCTTGTGAGTGGATTTGGTAGACGGAAACTGAAAGAAGCCTGTCGTATATATGTATATATATATATATTTGTGTGTCTGTGTTTGTCCCCATAGCATTGCTTGACAACCGATGCTGGTGTGTTTACGTCCCCGTCACTTAGCGGTTCGGCAAAAGAGACCGATAGAATAAGTACTGGGCTTACAAAGAATAAGTCCCGGGGTCGATTTGCTCGACTAAAGGCGGTGCTCCAGCATGGCCACAGTCAAATGACTGAAACAAGTAAAAGAGTAAAAGAGTAAAGAGAGATGAATGATGTTTTAAGACTGATGGCACCAATCTCTTGGAGAGAAGGTGGATTCTGTCAAGATTATGAATCCCAATGAATTACTTAAATGGGAGACACCAATATATGATTCTATACTGGGATGATTGGGGCTTGAGTTTAATAAGGACCACATTTCTTACTAAGTGTTGTAGGTTGGTATTAATAGTAATGATAACAAGGGCCAAAGGTCAAGAAGTGTGGTAGAGATGAAGACGGATAAGCATTTCAGGTATCCCCATCAAACAAATTCTATATGAATGCCTTGATTTAATGTTGTCCTATGTAGGCTTCCTTTTCTTAGAGAGCTGGAGTGTGATTTGTATGATATCTGGCTGCTATTTCTAGCAGACTGAATGACTGCATAAAGGATCCATGGTTTGTAGTTATGAATCCATATATATAAAGTGCAGTTTTGCCCTGAGCTGAGTCCAAAGTATTTTATGATACATTTAATGTTATCATGTGACAGTGTAATGCTTTATTTGTCTTGTGGTGTCATCTGCTGGAGACTAAACAAAAAGACTAAAACAGCCATCTGTATATCAGACTTAATGCATACACACTCTTGATTGACCAGTTACCTCTGTATTTGTTCTGAGATAACATCTCGTCTCTTTCTGATCTATGATGTTTTTAACACAGAACGCCCTTAAGAGATGCTATCTCAGAATAACTGACCTATCGACAATGTATATATGTTAATTGTGACATATAGATTGCTATTTGAATGAAATACTGCTTCAGTTCATCATCATCATCATCATCATTTAACGTCCGTTCTCCATGCTAGCATGGGTTGGACGGTTCGACCGGGGATCTGGGAAGCCAGAAGGCTGCACCAGGCTCCAGTCTTATCTGGCAATGTTTCTACAGCTGGATGCCCTTCCTAACGCCAACCACTCCGTGAGTGTAGTGGGTGCTTTTTACGTGCCACCTGCACAGGTGCCAGGCGAGGCTGGCAACGGCCATGGTCGGATTGGTGCATTTTACGTGCCACCGGCACGGAAGCCAGTCGAGGCGGCGCTGGCATCGGCCACGAGTCGGATAGTGCTTTCTATGTACCACTAGTCCAGGGGTCCTGGCTGGTTGATTTCGATTTCGATACCAAAAAGTATTGAGTTATGAAAAACCATGAGATTCATTTAACTAGTTTAAGCAAGCAAAATGATATTTAATTAACAAAATATCAAATGATTAACATTTTTCGTAATATCTCTTTTGTCGTTTTATTTATTTATTTTGCAGTTTATTCCAGCATTATTGCCTTTATGAGTATATATATACTCACATGCAGGCTGAACAAATCATCGGCACAGATGTAAGTGTTTGGGAATTTTTACCAGATCAGTTGCTTAAATTATTGGAGGCATTCATCAATATTGCCTACTGCTGTGTTAGCAGTGCTTTTACATCACTTGTTAAGGTTACCTCTACACATAAATAACCATTTGCATAATCACAATTAATTTATATATATACTGGCAATAGGCCAATTACTATAGTATCTGTCCTGAGATGACATCTCTTAAGCACTTGCTGTATTAAAAACATAATTTCTATAATCTCTAAAGAAAATTTGTAAAGATCACCTTAACAAGTGATATATATATATATATATATATATATATATATATATATATATGTATGTATGTATAATTGGGTAGTCAGTTTAATGTTTGATTTGTTATGAGATTTTTTGAATAATAATTATAAGATACTTAATTAATATCTATGTGGTTATTATAGATAATATCTTTTCACTATTGATGGAATAACTAGATAGCGGTTTGTCTCTAAATTCTCTCTCTCTCTCTCTCTCTCTCTCTATATATATATATATATATATATCTTTCACTGATGTAAATTGCATAGTAATATGAACTTCATTGAGAAAACTAAACAAAACAAAACAAAAAAAAAAAACGAAAAACACTCTGTAAATGGACTCCCTTGAGATGTTAGTTCTGCATCGAGTTTAACACTCCAATGCATTTATATGACTGTCAGAAATTCAATGAACAAGTGACTGTCCCCGTGGTAACCTCTGACCGAAAACACACTTTACTCCACAGATTGCAATAACAGAATAAATAAATAAATAAATAAATGTGTTTTGTGTGTGGTGTGTGTGTGTGTGTGTGTGTGTGTGTGTGTGTGTGAAGGACTTTTCTTTTATTCTTTAATTCTTTGATTTGTTTCAGTCATGTTTGACTATGGTCATGCTGGAGCACTGCCGTAAAGGTTTTCTTTTTGGTCAAAGAAATCGATCCCGGGACTTATTCTTTGTAAGCCTCGTACAGTAAGAGTTAGTCCCTTTTGCCAAACTGCTAAGTTACAGGGATGCAAGCACACCAACATTGGTTGTCAATGGTGGGTGAGTCAGACACACACACACACACACACACACACACACTCAGACACACACACACACACACTCAGACACACACATGTATGTATATAACAGGCTTCTTTCAGTTTCCGTCTACCAAATCCGCTCACAAGGCTTTGGTTGGTTCAAGTCAATAGTAGAAGACACTTGTCCAAGGTGCCATGCAGTGGGACTGAACCTGGAACCATGTGGTTAGGAAGCGGGCTTCTTCCTTCACAGCCATGCCTGTGCCTAGTTAAAGATTTATGCAAACATTGAAGACACTTGATTGATTTTGCAAGATTTTCACCATTTTGATTTCTGTTTCTGCTCCCAAACTATTTTACAGTTAAAAATTGTACCAGTAATTGGCCTTGGTCCATGTTTTGCACCGCCATTAATTGAAGGGGTTTTGGAAGATTCTTATACAAACTACATTAATCTTCCCCCAGAAACAGAACTGGAGACAGACAGAGGAGAGGTAAGAGGACATTTTTCTTCTTTTAAGGAACTGGCCAGAACTCTTTGGTGGGGTTTGGGGCTGGGGTTGTACTTTGGAACAAAACTTTCTTTCCTTTTCTCCTTTCTTTCAAAACTTCTCCTTCCTTCCTTCTTTTTTCTTTAAAATTATTTTCTTTCTTTTGGCACTTTCTATTGGCATTTTCATTCATTTTTCTTTCTTTCTTTCTTTCTTTCTTTCTTTCTTTCTTCCTACACATATACCTATACATATATATATATAAAATTTTTATCCTATATTAGTTATATATACATATTACATATATATATATATATACATATATATATTATATATATATATATATATAATATATATATATATATGTATATATGTACATATAACTAATATATTAGTTATATTACTATATTATATATATATAATATATATATATATATAATATATATATATATATATATATATATATATATATATAACTATATATATATGTATATATGTATATATAACTAATATAGGATAAAAATTTTTTCGGGAAAAAAATTTTATCAATGGCCAGCATATCAAAAAATACCTTTAAAGGTTAAATTTATAAATAATTTACAAGATAAGGGCAAAAGAAAAATTCTAATGCCAAATATGCCGAAATAAAAGCCAAAACTTTTCAATAACCATTATAATTTATGCGTCTCGAAACAAACCGATAGATATTTCTAAAAAATTTGTTATTACCGTATTGGTCCAATTTCGGGGTTAATTAATAAGAAATTTTCCCCTCTTCAGCGGCAAATACGCGAGATATAAGTGAAATACTTACTCATACCCATGGAAAAAAGCAAACACCAAGTCCTGAAGTGACCTAAGTACCCCAAATATATCCAAAATAGAAAAATCTATCTATCTACCTATCCTTATATTTATATAAATAAATATAGATATATATATGTAAATGTGATATTATGTGTTCATGTATTTATTCTTGGCCAACAGTTACTGGTTGAAGAAGAAATTCTTGCAGGACCTGATATGAGTTTCCTGAACAGTATCACTAAGGAGGAGGTGGAGGAGATATTTCAAAGTGTAGCTGACGAACTCCTACCACATGTTCAGGTAAATTGATGAAATCTTAACCAAGCATATTCGTTTGTGTTCTTTTTTTGTCTGTTGTGTAAATAAAAAAAATCTATGTGGAGGCGCAATGGCCCAGTGGTTAGGGCAGCGGACTCGCGGTCATAGGATGTCATTTTATTACCTAGCTGTCTACCTATCTGTCTCTCTTTTTTTACTCAAAATCTCTCTGTCTATCCCTCTGTCCCCCATCCCAACTTATTGCTTATAACCCCATTCAGTCTAATTCAATCTGTATGTTGCTATATCTGTTTCCTGTGGAGCTGCAATGGCCCAGTGGTTAGGGCAGTGGACTTGCGGTCATAGGATCGTGGTTTCGATTCCCAGACCGGGCGTTGTGAGTGTTTATTGAGCGAAAACACCTAAACCTCCACGAGGCTCCGGCAGGGGATAGTGGTGATCCCTGCTGTACTCTTTCACCACAACTTTCTCTCACTCTTTCTTCCTGTTTCTGATGTACCTCTATTTCAAAGGGCCGGCCTTGTCACTTTCTGTGTCACGCTGAATATCCCCGAGAACTACGTTAAGGGTACACGTGTCTGTGGAGTGCTCAGCCACTTACACGTTAATTTCACGAGCAGGCTGTTCCGTTGAGCGGATCAACCAGAACCCTCATCGTCGTTACCGACGGAGTGCTTCCACACAAATAAAAAATCTCTGAGACTGATAGAATAAGTACTAGGCTTACAAAGAATAAGTCCTGGGGTCAATTTGCTCAACTAAAGGCGGTGCTCCAGCATGGCCGCAGTCAAATGACTGACACAAGTAAAAGAGTGGATGGTACCTCTCTGAGTGTTGATCTGTGAGTCCGGAGAGGGCACTTGCTCCTGGGGTTTCAGGGAGATCTTGGACCGTGGCATTCCTCGATTATCCCTAGAGGCCTTCCTGTATCAGGAGGGCCACATCTCTATCATTCTCCCCACCACTTTTTTTTTTACCATTGTAGATTACGCATATGTCCCTTCTTTTACAGTGTATGCCACGTACACTTACTTTCTCTTTTTCATTTTTAAAAATTTATATATATATATATTTTTTTGATTTATTATTATTATTACTAGTATTGTTGTTATACATTCATACATACAAGCATATGTAATGATAATAATAAGTGGATGTAAACACATGAACAAAATAAGAATGAACAAAAACAACAACAACAAAAACAAATTACATGAACATATATAAACAGAAGATACAAATATTACAGGCATCCCCGCCTACACACACACTAAATAAACATAAACGCACATAGAGATATAAGCATGCGCAAATGAAGACATACAATAGAAATACAAAATGGCTGACGGTTAGTAAGGAGAGACACAAATAAGAAAGAAGAAAACAAAGGACCACTGATGCGGTCACAGGAGTGTGATGAAAGAACTCTGGCCGAAAAAAGATTAAGATTTACTCTCTCTTTTCTCTTTTACTCTTTTACTTGTTTCAGTCATTTGACTGCGGCCATGCTGGAGCACCGCCTTTAGTCGAGCAAATCGACCCCAGGACTTATTCTTTGTAAGCCCAGTACTTATTCTATTGGTCTCTTTTGCCGAACCACTAAGTGACGGGGACATAAACACACCAGCATCGGTTGTCAAGCGATGCTAGGAGGACAAACACAGACACACAAACACACACACACATATATATATATATATATACATATATACGAGAGGCTTCTTTCAGTTTCCGTCTACCAAATCCACTCACAAGGCATTGGTCGGCCCGGGGCTATAGCAGAAGACACTTGCCCAAGATGCCACACAGTGGGACTGAACCCGGAACCATGTGGTTGGTAAGCAAGCTACTTACCACACAGCCACTCCTGCGCCTATAATGTAAATTTAGATTAATGTAAAAAATAAATAACACTGAAGCAAAATAACACCAAATATATAGCGCGTGTGATTTTATTGGCTAAACTGGCAAAATGACCATTCCGAAATATAACAATATTTTTAAAAATCATTTCATTATATGTAGACCCCAACACTTTGTGTCTGCCTTTGTATTGTCCCCATAAATGGAATAATTATTATCATTATTATTATTTGTAAGCACATATTTTCTTTGTTGCAGGAGGAGATTGCTGATCAGATTCGGGAACAGGAGATTCAGTTGATTAATAAAATCAATGACCTCTGTAACATGTATAACCAAATGCCTATGCAAGGCTCATCAAAGAAGAAATGAAGTGAATGGTTTTAGTGGAGATTTTATGTATGTGGCCAACTGCTGAGTATTTCGTTGCGAAATTTGGTAAATTGGCAGGAAAAGGTTGTTTTAAGAGAGAGAGAGATGGAGAGAGAGGGAGAGAGAGATGGAGAGAGAGATGGAGAGAAGGAGATAGAGAGAGAGAGAGAGAGAGAAAAAGAGAAAGAGAAAAAGTGAAATCTATATATGCAATGGACAGCCGTTATAGTGACATCCTGAAAGTTTTGTACGTCTGTAGTAGTAAAACCACGACCTTTTAGCATCACCAAGACCACGACAACGACTACCACCGCCACCACCACCACCAACAACAACAACATTAAACCCCCACCCAATCATCCCTCCCTCCCCTCCAACAACTACACTTTACTCATTGAATCATTCTCCATGTTAATACGACCATCAGCAGCAGTGCCACCACCACTACCAACACCATTACTGCTCCCACCATCACCGTAACCCCCTCCCCCGACACCAATGCCACCACCATCATCACTACTGTCACAACCATTACCGCCACAAACACCAACACCACCACCACCACCACCACCACCAGTACTTCTGCAACCACCATGACAACCACAACAACGATGACGACCACTGGTACTCCCCACCACCCCCGCGCTGCCATTGCTGCTGTAACCGAAGCTGTGAAAAGACTCTCTACTCTCCCAGGCTATCATGGCATGTTCCCCCCCCTCCCCCTTCACTATCAGTAGTTTCTGAAGAGATTTCTACCTTCTGAGCCTTGGACAATTCTGTTCTTGAAAGCATTTTGCTAGTGCTGACGGAGGACAAATGTGTTAGTTTACTGAACATTATACATTATATATATATATACACGTGTGTGTGTGTGTGTATGTATGTGTATATATATATATATATATATATATATATTATGATATTTTTTAAGTATATTATATATATATATAGTTAAACACACACATATATATATATAATATATATACACACATATATATATATAAGATATATACATATATATATATATGAGTATGTATATTTTCACACACACACACATATATATATATAAATTATCATAAGAGATACGCACGTGTGTGTGTGTGTGTGTATGTGTGTGTGTGTGTATATATGTGTGTGTGCGTATGTGTGTATGTGTGTGCATGCGTGCGTGCACGTGTGTGTATGTGTGTAGTTTATTTAACATTGAATTATTTTAATTATCTCCACCTGTGTTTCCTGCCAACGCGATCTTCAGGCGACGACTGACGATCGGGTCGGTGTGACGCGCAGGCCACGAGAAACGTAATTCAGCTTAAATAAACAATATACCGTGCACAATATAGTGGCTGCTCTCTTTCGCTTTTCGTACACAAATCGTAGCATCTCAAAAGTATATAGATGTAAGAACCAGAATATTACGCGGCGATGCTCGTGAAACAAAGGACGCAGTTGGTGGACAATTTTGTGACTAAGAATCATTATAATCTCACATAAATTATTTCGAATAATAACAACAGCAATAATTGTTCTATTATTTGTAACAGATATATACACGTTGCTTTTTCACTTCTTCGAATATTGCTCGAGTTTCAATAACCTACTGTAAAAAGGAATAACAGTGTAATTTTGACCATGACGATCCAGTCGCTATATATATATATATATGTATATATGGAATTTATATTCCTAATCTAGACTTTGCTTTCTGTTTTGCATATGTGAATTACAGGGATATGTCGTATGTGGAGTCTCCTTTGTAGAAAATAGAAATAAACAGTCTTTGACTGCTATTACTAATTTTTCGGTATGTGGCTAAGCAACCTGTTGCCTGCCTCTTTCATTTATATATATATATATTCATCATCATCATCATCATCAACATCATCATTTAGCGTCCGCTTTCCATGCTAGCATGGGTTGGACGGTTCAACTGGGGTCTGTGAAGCTGGAAGGCTTCATCAGGCCCAGTCTGATCTGGCAGTGTTTCTACGGCTGGATGCCCTTCCTAACGCCAACCACTCCGTGAGTGTAGTGCGTGCTTTTTACGTGCCACCCGCACAGGTGCCAGACGGAGCTGGCAAATGGCCACGGACGGATGGAGCTTTTTACGTGCCACCGGCACGGGGGCCAGGCGAGGCTGGCAACAGCCACGATCGGATGGTGCTTTTTACGTGCCACCGGCACGGGGGCCAAGCGACGCTGGCATCGGCCACGAACGGATGGTGCTTTTACGTGCCACCGGCATGGGGGCCAGGCGAGGCTGGCAACGGCCACGAACGGATGGTGCTATGTGCCACCGGCACGGGGGCCAGGTGAGGCTGGCAACGGCCACGAACGGATGGTGCTTTTTACGTGCCACCGGCACGGGGGCCAGGCGAGGCTGGCAGCGGCCACGAACGGATGGTGCTTTTACATGCCACCGGCACGGGGGCCAGGCGAGGCTGGCAGCGGCCACAAACGGATGGTGCTACGTGCCACCGGCACGGAGGCCAGGTGAGGCTGGCAACAGCCACGAACGGATGGTGCTGTTTACGTGCCAATGTATATATATGTATATATATATATATAAACAGTTGTAGCATCAAAGGTGTTTATAAGCCGTTTAAGAAACACAAAATCCTTTAGATTCACTTCAACATTTAAATTTGATTTGTCAAAATATTTTCGTCGCTTTGAGACCGCGACCTGTTCAGTGACAAAACTTCGTGCTGCATCTGAATTTTGTCAGTGAATATGTCGCGGTCTCAAAGCGACAAAAATATTTTGAAAAACCAAATTTAAATGTAGAAGTGAATCTAATGGATTTTGTGTGTTTCTTAAATGGCTTATAAACACCTTCCACGCTGCAATATGATGTACAGGTATTATATATTATATATTAGAAGAAATGAGGTACTCAGAAGATCGGATGGTTTATATTTACAGATATTTATTTATATATTGCCTTTTTTATATATATATATCATATCACTTCGATCATTAGCGCTTTCTGCCATTCTTGTGGGGTTTTCAAATCAAACTAAGTCAAATCAAACAACTTAGTTTGATTTGAAAACCCCTCTAGAATGGGAGAAAGCGCTAATGATCTAAGTGATATGATATATATATATATATAAAAAATGTAATATATAAATAAAGATCTGTAAATATAAACCATCCGATCTTCTGAGTACCTCATTTCTTCTAATATATAATACCTGTACATCATCTCCAAACCTTCCAATATATATATAATGTAATAAATAAAATATATGCATACATACAAACATATATGTACGTACCGACATCTACATGTATATATATATATATATATATATATGAAATTGTAATTAAGAGTATCTAAAAGATACCACCATGCTAGAGATAGCAGCCAAAACTTTACTCTAAAACCACACAATGTATTCATACAGCACCAGGAGAAAAGACAAACAGACAAATAAACTAGTGAAAAATTTTATTGCTAGTTTATTTGTCTCTTTGTCTTTTCTCCTGGTGTTGTATGAATACATGACGTAAAGCGATTTATTCGTGATCAGAGTCGTTCGAAAACCGAGGTACTGCTGTATATAACGGGAAGCTTTACGAAAATAAACAAAAGTCGAAGGCAGGTGGAGTACAAACAAACAATTGTATTAGTATGGCGCTCAGGAATAGAAATAGAACAGGTCTTTTACGTTTCGAGCCTACGCTCTTCAACAGAAAGATACACAGAAAAGAAACAAGGAGAGAAAAAAAATGCGTGCAGGAGCTAACGATTCAACATGGCGGTCTGATTTCGGCCAGAAGTCAGAGATCAGACGTTAGACGCAAGAGGGATAGTAGGGGAGATAACAGGGTCAAATGACCTCGCCCCAACATAAGGGTGCGTATGTGTATGAGAGAATATGTATGTGCGTATGAAAGGTCTGGACGTGTATATGTATGTATAATGTGATGTGTAATGTCGTATGGTGTCGTGTGGTGTCGTGTGTGTGTGTGTGTTGTGTGTGTGTGTGTGGTGTGTGTAATTTATATGAATATCTATCGTTTATATAAGCTCAGATGTGATTGAACTGATGTGACAACCACTTCCTATTCATTCCACTGAACAACATCTTTCAAAAGTTTAGTTAAAATATTAAACCTATTGTTGAAAATAGGACACTTGAGCGGCGCTTTATTGTTTCCAGGACTGAATAAGTGCTAAAGTAGTTACTTTGCCAAAAAAATCGGTTATTTTCCACGTCAAAAAGTGAAATTAGAAATATTAAATTTCTAAATATCTCATAGAGATATGTACGGTGGTGGGGCGATAGAATGGTTGTATACTGTCAATTTAACGTGACAGTAGGGGACTACACCACCGCTGTTTAGCCCTAGGAAGCATTGACGCTTCCTGCCGGCTTCGACACATTTTTTTCCTGTGTCCTTTTTATATTTACGAAGGGGAGACAAATACCCCCAGCAAAGTGAAATTGTTTTCCTACAAAATGAAACCAAAGCAGAAAACTTAAAGAGTGGAAAGTAGAGTGCAGGTTCGATTCCAGGTAGGATTCTATAAAGCATTCAGTGTGGTGTAATTATTGAAGGCTGATTCAGCAAATATTCTAAATGCATTCCTTATTAACGCGAGGAAAGCAGGTGTATCAAATATTGATTGGAGCAGGTGTGACTGTGAGGTAAGAAGCTTGCTTCCTAGGCAACATGGTTCTGGGTTCAGTCCCACTGCGTGACGACTTGAGCAAGTGTCTTCTATTATAGCCTTAAGCCGACCAAAGCCTTGTGAGTGGATTTGGTAGACGGAAACTGTAAGAAGCCTGTCGTGTGTGTGTGTGTGTGTGTGCATATCTATATGTGAATACACACATACATACACAAACACATACAAATTTAAAACAATCTAATAATCTGATTTTGAAAAATATCTTTACATCTTGTAAAATAGCATTTCCCTCCTAAACATAATTATAGTAAAAGATAGCTTCAACCCAGACTCACACGAAAGAAACAACTCAACACTAATAACCTTCTGTCTGCCAATACTTTTAAAAATAATGAATAATTCTAATTATAAGAACATGAATATCATTAATGCACCAAAATACAACTGCCATTCAGTACTTCTGCTCGGAGTACCATCTATTTTACTCATCCTCGCTGACTGTTACTCGTTTCTGAGTACTTCATTCTTCGCTTCCTTTCTTATTTGTCTTGTTGGTATTTCTGATGGATGAGTAAAATTAACCTATGTATGAAGTCCTTGTCCGCACAAATTTTACTTGATACTCTTTTACGAATAGCTGGATATTGAGTACTCATGTTACAAGCTAAAGTTTCGCCAACTCGTGATGCAACAGAATACGTGGTAATGATTCTGCGCACTCCCCTCGTAAATTAAGAGATCGTTTATAATTAAAAAATGTTTTATAATTAAGTGTATGGCCACTGGATGGAAATTTATATGAGTGTGCGCACAGGTTTGTAAGTGTATGTATGTGTGTGTGGGTGTTTATCTCTCTGTGTGTGTATATGTGCGTGGGTGTTTCTCTGTGTGTGTGTGTGTGTATATGTGCGTGGGTGTTTCTCTGTGTGTGTGTGTGTGTGTATATGTGCGTGGGTGTTTCTGGTGTGTGTGTGTGTGTGTGTGTATATGCGTGGGTGTTTCTCTGTGTGTGTGTGTATATATATGTGCGTGGGTGTTTCTCTGTGTGTGTGTGTGTATATGTGCGTGGGTGTTTCTGTGTGTGTGTGTGTGTGTATATGCGTGGGTGTTTCTCTGTGTGTGTGTGTATATATATGTGCGTGGGTGTTTCTCTGTGTGTGTGTGTGTATATGTGCGTGGGTGTTTCTCTGTGTGTGTGTGTGTGTATATGTGCGTGGGTGTTTCTCTGTGTGTGTGTGTGTATGTGCGTGGGTGTTTCTGTGTGTGTGTGTGTGTGTGTGTATATGTGCGTGGGTGTTTCTGTGTGTGTGTGTGTATATGTGCGTGGGTGTTTCTCTGTGTGTGTGTGTGTATATGTGCGTGGGTGTTTCTCTGTGTGTGTGTGTGTGTATATGTGCGTGGGTGTTTCTCTGTGTGTGTGTGTGTGTATGTGCGTGGTGTTTGGTTGTTTCTCTGTGTGTGTGTGTGTGTGTATATGTGCGTGGGTGTTTCTGCGTGTGTGTGTGTGTGTGTGTGTATGTGCGTGGGTGTTTCTCTGTGTGTGTGTGTGTATATGTGTGTGGGTGTTTATCTGTGTGTGTGTGTGTGTGTATGTGCGTGGGTGTTTCTCTGTGTGTGTGTGCATATAAGTGCTCTAATGCCATGTGTTTTGTCACTGTTTAAGGATGCAATTATTGGTACCTCAGTAGCTATTTTGTTATATCTATACATGAAGAAATTAGCTCATTGAGATCTTTCAGTGTTTTAAAACGAAGATTTCCTCAAGAGCACCTTGGGTAAGTGTCTTCTACTATAGCCTCGGGCCGACCAAAGCCTTGTGAGTGGATTTGGTAGACGGAAACTGAAAGAAGCCCGTCGTATATATGTATATATATATATATGCGTGTGTGTGTTTGTCCCCCTAGCATTGCTTGACAACCGATGCTGGTGTGTTTATGTCCCCGTTACTTAGCGGTTCGGCAAAATAGACCGATAGAATAAGTACTGAGCTTACAAAAGAATAAGTCCTGGGGTCGAGTTGCTCGATTAAAGGCGGTGCTCCAGCATGGCCGCAGTCAAAAGACTGAAACAAGTAAAAGAGTAAAAGAGAGTAAAGAGTACATAAGCTAAATAAATAATGAATCTGTTTTTATTTATTTTAAAATAGAAATGGTTTGAAAAAAAAAGACACGTGTAAATCACGAAAATTGTATCGAATCGTTTTTGTAATGCTGTAAAGGTATAATTATGCTGATAATACCTAACATTAAATTGATTTACTGTCAATTAAGGTTAATAATACCGATTAATATTAGATGTGACAGTTGCTGCACAGATAATTGATTTTCCTAGAGAATCGCGTTTTGTGAATGACAGTTGTATTTTGGTGCATTAATGATATTCATGTTCTTATAAGTAGAATTATTCATTATTTTTAAAAGTATTGGCAGACAGAAGGTTATTAGTGTTGAGTTGTTTCTTTCGTGTGAGTCTGGGTTGAAGCTATATTTTACTATAATTATGTTTAGGAGGGAAATGCTATTTTACAAGATGTAAAGATATTTTTCAAAATCAGAATATTAGCGTTGATCGAATTGTCTTCTATGGATCACAAGCCCAACTATCAACAATGCGTTCACAGGAATGTACCCA
>NC_043018.1:15933071-15935955 GCF_006345805.1 Octopus sinensis | reverse complement strand
CTGGAATGTAAAACTTGTTTTTAGTTTCATTGAAAAGTGAAAATAAAAAGCCCTCTTTAGTGCCTCTAAAGTGAAAATTTTTTTATGGAACTTCCGGTATTTATTTACTCTGAAATAAATGAAAGAAGCGTGAGTCGGATCATTCATGATAGCGTTTTTCACAGTTTATAAATGCTAAGGTACTTTGGTCTTATGTTTTCCTAATCATTGCTGCCGGGACATTTAACCATACAGAAATACGAGTTCATTTAGCGCTGGGAAAGAGTAACTAGAACACACTGTACCTTATCTGGTGACATGTATTTAGACAGCAATACTCTTCTTGATCGGGAAATGCGTAGAGTCAACCTTCTCCTATTAGAAAATGAGCAAGCGGCTCAGAATCAACACTCGTGGGCTTTTGCTACTAAGAAACTCTCCCCAACAATACGGTAGTAGCTGGCAGAAACGTTAGCACGCCGGGCGAAATGCTTAGCGGTATTTCGTCTGCCGTTACGTTGGGAGTTCAAATTCCGCCGAGGTCGACTTTGCCTTTCATCCTTTCGCGGTCGATAAATTAAGTACCAGTTAAGCACTGGGGGGGGGTCGATATAATCGACTTAATACCTATGTCTGTCCATGTTTGTCCCCTCTATGTTCAGCCCCTTGTGGGTAGTAAAGAAATAGGTATTTCGTCTGTCACTACGTTCTGAGTTCAAATTCCGCCGAGGTCGACTTTGCCTTTCATCATTTCAGGGTCGATTAAATAAGTACCAGTTACGCACTGGAGTCGATATAATCAACTTAATCCGTTTGTCTGCCCTTGTTTGTCCTCTCTGTGTTTAACCCCTTGTGAGTAGTAAAGAAATAGGTATTTCGTCCGTCTTTACGTTCTGAGTTCAAATTCCGCCGGGGATCGACTTTAGCTATTATTCTTTCCAGGTCGATAAAATAAGTACGAGTTACGTACTGAGGTCGATATAATCGACTTAATCCGTTGTCTGTCCTTGTTTATCCTCTCTATGTTTAGCCCCTTGTGGGTAGTAAAGAAATAGGTATTTCGTCTGTCATTACGTTCTGAGTTCAAATTCCGCCGAGGTCGACTTTGCCTATCATCATTTCAGAGTCGATTAAATAAGTACCAGTTACGCACTGGGATCGATATAATCAACTTAATCCGTTTGTCTGCCCTTATTTGTCCTCTCTATGTTTAGCCCCTTGTGGGTAGTAAGAAATAGGTATTTCGTCTGTCACTACGTTCTGAGTTCAAATTCCGCCGAGGTCGGCTTTGCCTTTCATCCTTTCGGGGTCGATTAAATAAGTACCAGTAACACGACAGAGCAAGTTTCAGATGGTCAGCTTAACCACACCTCGAGTCTCTTCTTAGGTCAGGTCTAACATGCTCTTAACGCTACAATGGTAAATCAGTCCTCCATTTGTCCAGCCTGGAGATGCGTTCGATGTACCTCTTAGTTTCGTTCTTTGCTGCCCTTGTCGTGTCCAGACCGGATGATCACGAGAAGAGTAGTAAAGGACATAGAACATTTACAAGAATAATAGTAAACAGCGATGCTAAAATAAATAATATATTGTCAAAATCAAAAACCATTTTAATAAAATGTTTATACATATTCAAAAGGTATTTGGAAGTTCTTGGTTGAAGTTAGGTTCAAATGCAAATTATAATTTGAAAGATCGCGTAAAAATATAACATTTTACATATAATAAAATTAGCGGCTATAAATTTTTAATATCCACTTCCATTAGTTTATCAAATTTTGATATATTTTAATGTTTTTTGATTATTGTTTATTGATTTTTTTTTACGCCAATTAACTATGCCAAATTATAATTTTTTTGTTGTCATATAAAGTAGAAAATTGGTCGAACGAAAAATATTTATTTGGGGGATCAGTGCATTTAACGAACATTAAATTCTTAAAATAGATATGTTTTAAAATTTATTTTTTATTGGATGCTCTTGGGTTTCATCCTTTTGGGGTCGATACATAAAGTACTGCAATTGGATAGATTCTTTTCCTTTTAGAATTCTGTTTTTTTTAACTCGGCATCCTCCTTCCCCGCTCTCTCTCAGGATGAAATTGACTCTGGTAAGATCTCGAGAAAGATGGCCTCTGCCGAATCTAAAATGCCTAAGGCCCTCCGTGTGTCGCAACACTGAGAGTCCAAGGTATAGTTTGGCATTTACGAATCATAATAAACAAATGAAAACACTTCGTTTTAGAATGCGAGTAAATACGGATCGATAAAATATTGCCTAAACATCGTCGACATCTGGTGCGTGTCGTATGTACGCCTTTAATATTTAGCCTCGTTGTGAACTTTAGAATCTGTAGATAAACACCATCATTTCCTCCCCCTGTTCAGAAACAGGTCAGGAGAATGGTGATTCTGGTAATTTTTAAAATTTTTTATCCCACTCCATTAAAGATCGATTCCTCGTTTTCCTGGCTATCAAGTGCGGGGTAGTGAAGGCCTATTTATAGAATACACAAATTTGTTTCTAAGTAAATTAGCGTTCGTAAATTAACATAACAGTGGAATTGTTGGCAACGTTAATTAATTAAGAGAAACGTTAAACGGTCTGTGTTTTTAGTAAATATATAACCTTTTACTACTACTACTACTACTACAACTACTACTACTACTACTATAACAACTACTACTACTACTACTACTACTACTACTGCCACTGCTGCTGCTACTACTACCACTACTAATACTACTACTACTACTACCACTACTAATACTACTACTACTACTACTACTACTACTACTACTACTGCTGCCACTGCTGCTGCTGCTGCTACTACTACTACTACTACTATTACTACTACTACCACTACTACTACCACTACTACTACTGCTGCTGCTGCTGCTGCGA
>NC_043018.1:15883071-15925571 GCF_006345805.1 Octopus sinensis | reverse complement strand
TCCAGTCCCCCACTAGTACTAAAGTGCGAGATGTTCCCAAGAATGTTTCTAGACGCTTGAAAGGGGGAGAGCGTTATAAGTACCTTGGAGTATTAGAATCTGACAGAGTAGTAACTACAGAAATAAATACGAAAATTGAAAAGGAGTACACCAAAATGGTGTGGAAACTACTGAAGCCAAGGCTAAATGGTCCGATTCTAGTGAAGGCTGTAAATACTTGGGCAGCATCATTACTCAGGTACTCAGCAGCTTTCGTAGATTGGACAAAAACTGAATTAGCAAAGCTAGACAGAAGAAGTAGGAAAGAGTTCAATATGAATGGAGGACTCCACCCAAGGGCAGGAGTAGCTAGATTATACCTACCTATAAAGGAAGGAGGAAGAGGGTTAATATCAGCAGAATGCTGCGGGGAGTTAGAGTAGATATAGACTTTTGTTGATGTTGTATTATTGGATTGATAGTGTCTTGCATAGGATGTGGGCTGTTCGTAGCAGGGCTATTTTCTGGAGAGTTTGTAGTGTTGAGGATCCATATATAGCTTCCATGTTTTTGTTCATGCTTTTTTTATCAAGCCTAATGCTCAATTATTATTGTTATCTTTTTACCTTCATACCCCACATAGCCCGTCGTATTATATATATATATATATATATATATATTATATATATAATATAATATATATATATATTATATATATATATATATATATGTATATATATATATATATACATATATATATATATATATATATATATATATATATACATATATATATAATATATACATATATTATATATATATATATATGCATATATATATATGTATGTATATATGTTTGTGTGTCTGTGTTTGTCCTCCCAACATCGCTTGACAACTGATGCTGGTGTGTTTACGTCCCCGTCACTTAGCAGTTCAGCAAAAAGAGACCGATAGAATAAGTACTAGGCTTACAAAGAATAAGTCCTGGGTTCGATTTGCTCGACTGAAGCCGGTGCTCCAGCATGGTCACAGTCGAATGACTGAAACAAATAAAAGAGTATAAGCAAAAAGTACACTTCGCTCCGTATCGATATCAGACAGAAAACTCCGATGACGAGAGCTCTGCGACTCGATTTCGAAAGCAAAAAAAACCCGCTTCTTTTAATGCAATCAACAAATTTGCAAACAAAAAGGGATGAAGAAATCATCAATTGCTACAGTTACTTCATCCGCGATATTACGAATGTTTAGTTCGTGATAACACGAGTATCCCGTGACTCTCAGGTGTGAGAATTCTACTCAGCTATGTACGACATTTTCAACTGAAATATCGTTAAGTACCTCAATGGAAAGTACACCAGACGGCGACGGAATACTCATTAGTAATATGAAGTGTAAGATTCATTCTATGTGCTTTTGAAACAATTGTGGTACTCGACGGCTTTCCCTATCTCTTTTATTTACATACACACACACATTTATATATATATACTCTTTACTCTTTACTCTTTTACCTGTTTCAGTCATTTGACTGTGGCCATGCTGAAGCACCGCCTTTAGTCGAGCAAATCGACCCCAGGACTTATTCTTTGTAAGCCCAGTACTTATTCTATCGGTCTCTTTTGCCGAACCGCTAAGTGACGGGGACGTAAACACACCAGCATCGGTTGTCAAGCGATGTTGGGAGGACAAACACAGACACACAAACACGCACACGCATATATATATATATACATATATATATATACAACGGGCTTCTTTCAGTTTCCGTCTACCAAATCTACTCACAAGGCTTTGGTCGGCCCGAGGCTATAGTGGAAGACACTTGCCCAAGGTGCCACGCAGTGGGACTAAACCCGGAACCATGTGGTTGGTAAGCAAGCTACTTACCACACAGCCACTCCTACGCCTATAGCCACTCCTACGCCTATAGCCACTCCTACGCCTATATATGTATATAAATATATATATATATATATATATATATAAATCTATAAACGTATGTATTTAAGTGGGGTACAATCTAAACAGATGTATGCCCATACACATACACATACACATTCAGAATAGTTTGATGTATGTAGTAAAAAATTACAAGGAAATTTAAAAAAAAAGAAAAACACACAAAAAATTATTTTTTGACTTATCTCAGGAAGACACAGACAAATCTCCTATAATGGTGTTTACAATCTAAAACAAACACAGACAACAGGGACTAAAATCAATAAAACCAATTCATTAAGAAAGTAAAAAATATATAGGCAGCGTATTGTGGGTAAGGGTGTCAGCCTTAAGCCTACTGGTGAAAATGGCGAGTTGGCAGATGTAAAATGATCGATGTATGTATATATATATTTTTTCTATCCTTTTTTCTCTCCTTGTTTCTCTCCTTGTATTTTCTGTGTCCCTTTCTGTAGAAGAGCGTAGGCTCGAAACATAAAAGACTTTTTCTATCCTGAGTATTATACTAATACATTTGTTTGTTTTGTACACCACCTGTCTTCGTCTTTTGTTTTTTTCGTAAACTCCTTATATATATTTATATATATATATATACATATGGTGTGTGTGTGTGGTGTGTGTGTGTGTGTGTGTGTGTGTGTTGTGTAAGTTTAATCTGTTATTTTTTCATATCCCTGGACAGGAGGAGTAATGCTGGACTGCTGAATACGGAAACCAAGGGGAACAATGCCAGCTGTTCATGCGGAGACATTTAGACGCAACAAAATATGCGCATTTATACAGAAACACAAATAATAAATATATCTTACATGTTTTAAGTTCATGTATCTATATGTAATAATATTATAATCTAATATATATATATATATATAATATATATGTATATTTTATTTTAATTTCTCCTTTTATAATAGTGTAGTGATGAAACATAACAACAGAAAATCATGACTTCTAATTTAAAAAAAGGAAAGATAGAGTGGATGCCAGAATGCAGAGTACAGTATCACTGCATATATACACTATGGTATTATTGAAATGTTATCACCTGAATAGTAAGATGTAAAGTGTAGCACCAACAGTCAAAGTGAATTCAGGTTTATTTGATTTACTACGGCCATAGTATTCTGAATGGGAGAAGGCTCTTCACACTTTTTCTGTAAACTTAGTAAAATTATTTGATATGATCAACAGGTAAGGCCATTTTGAATAGCTGCATAAAGATGACGACGGAGATGGATCAAGCTAGTCGTCTCATTTAAAGAAATTATGAAGAGAATTGTGCAGTTTGACTGTTCCACTTCAGACATATTTGATACAAAGTAAAGAATAAAACAGGCTTCCATACACTATCTAACGTTCTATCACCCCCTTGGTGATAGAACGAACTGTTGTATTTGCGCAGCCGATATTTTTTTGAAGGGGTATTTTGTAAGTCCTATGGAAGTTGATGTATTACTGAGAAAGTTGGCAGATCGATATGGAATAATTCTCTCTTTGAATTGGATTTTCAGGCATGAAAGCTCCATAGTTCGCAATTGCATGATTAGCCGCAATATTTTCGAATTGTGCATCTTAATGTCACGAGACATATATTTTCATGCAGTTGATATACTATTTTCTTTCGGGAAAACTAGAATTTATAGCTGTTTTAGAAATATTTTCCGAGCGGAACGAAATAACTGCTACAGCATTGATAAATAATGAGCCACACAATTTAAACATTTTACTCCCTTTAGGCAAGTCGTTAGGTGGTGGTACAATTATATAATATGACTTATATACACAAATACATTTCCATATGCAATCATATATAAGATAACATCTTTTATCGCTTACGTTTTGCTGGTTTCCGTGCTGGTGTCTCGGAAATTTGTTCAGTCGACCTTTGAAGACCACCACATCTACTCACAAATCACAGAAATTGTTTGATAGAATATTGAACAATTGTGATCCCTTAGGCCCTAAACTGGTACAGACTCGAGTCCTAATTCAAGATAGAAAAGACGGCGTCTTTGGTACTGTGCAGTGCCGTCCAGTTCGATGGTTGGTATAGCTTTCAATTCCAAAGTTGGGTGCAAGACCTTCCAGGATCTTCCATATCACTGCATATCTTTCACACCTTCTCACTTGAGAGTAAAGCTTCATTTCCTTTAGCCCTCTCTCGTAGCTCATCTGTCAATCTTCTTCGTGTATTGACGCTGGATTGTCTCAAGTTCTACCAACTGTTTCATTCTCTTCGGTGACTACAGTGAACAGCAGTAATATATTTAACAGTATAAGCATCGATGCCTCTGTTTTAAAACTAAAACAAACAACTGAAAACACATAAATCTCAACAGTATTTTTTCTTTTATCAGTCATTGGACAGCGGCCATGCTGGGTCACCGTCTTGATCGGTTATCCCGAGAAATCGATCCCAATACGTAATTTTTAAGCATGGTATCTCATCTATCGGTATTTTGTGCTGGACCCTTAAATTACCGAGACTTTAACGAATGAACACCGGTTGTGAAGGGGTGGCGGGATACAAATCAACATAAACACACAGAAAAAGATGTTTGCTTATACATACGACCAGCTCCTATTAGCTTTCGTCGCCAAATCCGCTCACAAGGATTTGGTCGGCCCGGGGCTATTATAGATATCATTTGCCCAAACAGCTGCACGGCAGGACTGAAATGAAGTCCACGTAGTTGGTAAACAAGCTTCTTAACCGCACAGTCGTGTATGTGCCTCTATATCAGTGGTTTTCAACCAGGGTTCCGCGGAACCTTAGGGTTCCACCAGTAAAGTCCAGGGGTTCCCGCAAGAAGTTACAAAAATGCTAAAACCGACAGTAATTTTTAATTCTCCTGTGCAGATATGTGTGCATAAGACTATTAAATTATTGCACAGGGGTTCCTCGAGCCAGTGGAATATTTTCTTGGGGTTCCGCTCCAGCAAAAAGGTTGAAAAGCACTGCTCTATATGTATGTGTTTGTATGCATATTTTGCACACACACACACACACACACACACACACACACACACACACACACACACACACACACACACACACGCATATACACATATATATGTATGTGTATCCATGTACGTGTACACAAATATTCATAGAACCATACACATACACATACAAACATACATACAATTATCACTATTATAGTCGCAACTTAACATCAAAGCAAACTCACTGGTTAAACCGCAGTTTGTATTTTTCTATCTTTACACAGACCCAAACAGAATTTAATTGGTTTTCTTAATTTGCACCTCAAAGCAGGTGATAACCACACAAAATGATTGCAATAATTAATCAATATTGCAGCACTGCACATCAGATGTTTGGGGTTGTTTTGAAACGGTGGATGATAAATCGTATTTTGTGTTTGTTTGGAGGTGACCGCGAAGAATTCACGTCCGTTGGGAAAAGAAGAAGCGAAGAAGTAGTAGCACCACAAGCATGAAATTGGACATACATACTTACATGCATGCATACATTAATACATACAAACATACATACACACACATATATATATATGTGTGTGTATATATGTATATATGTATACACACACACACACACACACACACACACACACACACACACACATATATATATATATATAAATATGGTGATTAAAATCAAAATAAGCAACAAGGATATCCAGAGGTAATGCAGTACGATCGTTTCATGCGATTCCATTTACTTGAATGATGCAATCATTTCATTACATCAATTTAAAATATAGAGCAATCATCAGCTGCACGTTAATTAAAGTAGAACATGAGGACACAGTAGTATAATTTTACCTAAGATCTCCAAGAAGTTAAGCAGATAGACAAAGAACATGGAGTCGCATGAAACGATCGTACTGCCATTACCTCTGGATATCTTTGTTGCTTATTTTGATTTTAATCACCTCATTTTGAAATTGTATGGATAATACCGTACTAAATTCTAGTGCCTCGACTTAAGTACCATATCATCTGAATCTAAATTTTTACTGAACTTATACATAAATACATATACATATATATATATATATATATATAATAATATATATAATATATGAATATATAAAGATATAGATTATATACATACATATATACATATATACATATTATTACAACACATATAGGTACATATATACATATACACACATGCATATACACACAATCCCACACATACACACACACACACATATATATATATATATAAATATGGTGATTAAAATCAAAATAAGCAACAAGGATATCCAGAGGTAATGCAGTACAACGTTTCATGCGATTCCATTTACTTGAATGATGCAATCATTTCATTACATCAATTTAAAATATAGAGCAATCATCAGCTGCACGTTAATTAAAGTAGAACATGAGGACACAGTAGTATAATTTTACCTAAGATCTCCAAGAAGTTAAGCAGATAGACAAAGAACATGGAGTCGCATGAAACGATCGTACGCATTACCTCTGGATATCTTTGTTGCTTATTTTGATTTTAATCACTCATTTTGAAATGTATGGATAATACCGTATACTAAATTCTAGTGCCTCGACTTAAGTACCATATTCATCTGAATCTAAATTTTTACTGAACTTATACATAAATACATATACATATATATATATATATATATATATATATATATATATATATATATATATAAAGATATAGATATATATACATACATATATACATATATACATATATATATACACACATATAGGTACATATAACATATACACACATGCATATACACACATCCACACATACACACACACACACATTTGTGTGTGCCTCTGTGGGTTTTAGAATGTAAGATAAAATCACGAGTCATTTGTCTTTGGTAAACACATTCCAGACAAGTGCTGGAAATGAAAACTTCATCATGTTTGCGCCAGAATATTAATCTCTCTCGAGGAACGGAGCGAGTGATCGATCTAAATCTTTGTTATTGAAGCGGCCATATTTGAGACAAGTTCGAAGTGAAAATAATGAATTTAAAATGGGACTCTATACTTCGAGATGATTACAATGATTTTAAACAATATCGAAGCATACTATAGGCACAAGGCTAGTACTTAACTTATCAATCCCGAAAGGATGAAAGGCAAAGTCGATCTCGGTGGAATTTGAACTCAGAACGTAGCGGCAGACGAAATACCGCTAAGCATTTTGTGCGGGGCACTAATAAATCTGCCATCTTACCGCCTTAGAAGCATCCTATATTCTTTTCTACTCTAAGCACATGGCCCGAAATCTTGAGTGAGGGTGGCCAGCCGATTAGATCGGCCCCAGTACGCAACTGGTACTTATTTAATCGACCCTGAAAGGATGAAAGGCAAAGTCGACCTCGGCGGAATTTGAACTCAGAACATAAAGACAGACGAAATAACGCAAAGCAATGCGCCCGGCGTGCTAATGTTTCTGCTATAATAACAATATGAAGTTGTTTAGCCATTTTAAAGTTTTACTCAGCCAAGTAATCGGACAAAAGAAAATCTTACTATATTACTTTCCCATATTTCATTGATAAATACAGCAATGTTACCCAAAGCTAATTTTCTGAAAAAATATTATCTTGCTGTTTGGATTTCATTACACCTGTAGGATTTTTCGTCACGTCGGTACACATATCTGCCAAGCAAATTTCCTCTTTTATTGCGCATCTTTTACACGCAAGATATTCCATTACGGGACTAATTGTAAATCAATACATTGGTGGGTGTTTCAGGTAATAACTGTCGATATCTTAAATGGAAACTTCGATCCATGATGCATGGGGGAAATATTGAATGTGTAAATATATTTCTGATATGGAAAATGTCAAGCTAAATGGAGCAGAAACTTTTGCAAACTGCGCCTTAAACACATTAGCATAATA
Organism: Octopus sinensis; assembly: GCF_006345805.1. NCBI lineage: Eukaryota > Metazoa > Mollusca > Cephalopoda > Octopoda > Octopodidae > Octopus > Octopus sinensis. The sequence goes on along the minus strand of NC_043018.1, from coordinate 15,917,748 downwards.
CGCGAGAAGTCCCTCTGTAATTGATATAACTCTAATAATGTTATTCAGATTCTTTCTCGCTGTTTTGGAATAGATCCAACTGCGTGCTCGACTCTGAAGGGCCAACCAGAGATACTGGTAGTGTGAGATTAAAGCTATATTCATCCACAAAATATTGCTGGTTTTCCAGAGAGAATAACAGTCATCAAATGCTAAGTGGCAAATTCACGTCCAAAATTAGCGGTAGATATCGATTACTATCTTTTTGTAGGGGAACCAGCAATTTCTTCTTGTTATCAGCATGATATCTAAAGACTTTGAATTGCGACTCTTACAAGTGGATGCTGTGGTCTACGTCAATCTTTTATTGTGTTCTGCAAAATGGAGGGATTCTTATGTATTTGCTTATAACCAACAGTGTATGTTGGTCGTGTTCTTGCCTTTAAATATCTAAACTGATTCTATTTGTAGACTTTCAATGAATGCCTATAGATTGAGCAAGACCGTTCTAGTTCTATTCAAGATCTTTAGTTGATTGCAGGCGACATAAAGAACTGCAATCTTTTTTGTTCCACATCCACTTCCTGCTTCTATGGCAGATATTAATACAAACACCGTCCACAGAATAAGCACTTTAATTTTTAAAGAATTAGGTGACGCTCTGCTCCTCCAAATCTCATTCGTCTTACGATACCATTCTCGAAGTCACACACATCTGTAGATTTTAAGAAAACATAATTCCAAAATATTGGTGTTTCTGTTGGAAATAACACATTTGATTATAGCTTTCCATTTCTAACACTAATACTTATTTTAACAGCACATGTTAAAGTATCCCAGACTTCTGAGACCCCCTTCGGTCACGACACAGACCATGGGATTGCACCTAGAAAGTTACCCTCCTAGACACAAGTCCGGGCAAGGTTGTTTATGGAAGACCAGCAGTCGCCCATGCATACCAGCCTCCCCTGTCAGCTCCACCAGTGTTATCCAAAGGAAAGGCAAAGGCCGATACGGCTTGACACTTGTGGCATCGCAACTCATTTCTACAGATGAGTGAACTAGAGCAACGTGAAATAAAGTGTCTTGCTCAAGAACACAACACGCAGCCCGGTCCGGGACTCGAACTCACAACCTCACGATCGTAAGATCGACGCTCTAAACAATGAGCCATGTGCCTTCACAATTCCAGATTACATTACATAATTGAGCCAAAGGACTTAGCATTTAAGTGACAGATGCTCACTTTGAAATTCATATTATCATTTTGAAGTGTCATGTTGCATATTGGTGTCACTATTCTCATTTTGAAATGACTTGTTATACAGACAAAAAAAAATCGATATTTTGTTTTGAAGTCACATATGTTCCCTTAGAATCACAAATACTGAAGTTAGAATTTTATTCAAAACTTATACAAAATCATAAATCCATTCTTAAATCCCACACAAAATTAAAAGTTATCGTTATTTAAGGTGCCAAAGATTCCAACATCACCATCAAGATACAGGTCCAGATACTGCAACAGCTTGGGTTTCAGAGGACCATAGCTCTTTAACATCCTCCCTAAATGCCCGAGAGACTTACATGGTGTGGATGTGGGTTTCTTTAAAACTAAACTGGATCTCTTCTTGTCGGGAGTCCCAGATGAACCTACCTCACGGCAGGAGACGCAGATGCGGGCAGCAGCATCGAACTCCCTTGTTGATCAAGTGCCACGTATCAGAGGTGGATTCACATATTAGTGTAGCTCATTCAGCGGTGGTGCCCCAGCATGGCCGCGGCCTTCGGGCTAAAACATTTTAAAGGATTTTAAGGAAGGTAGATTCATACTCGGACAAAAGAGTACTCTAGAAACTTCTGGATTAGGGCAAAAATAACCAATCACTGATTGAATGAATAATAAGACTCGAAATAGTCGACGCGATTTCGCTTTCCGGTGGCGTAACGTCGTTTCTACAATTATATACATGCATACTTAAACATATATATATCTGTATGTGTGTGTATACAAACATATACATATAAACATGCACACACACATGTATACACGTCAAACACACATACATATAACATTTTTATAATAAGAGTGAGAATGACTTCGAAGTCACTGCCATGCCACTGTTTCTAAAAATATAAACAAGTACCCTACTATAAAGTACTGACCAATTCTCCAGTTTATTCTTCAAGTTTTTTTAAGACTTGACATGAGAGCAAACACACACACACACACACACACACACACACACACACACACACACACACACACACACACTACACATTTTTGCACATGTATACATATATGTGTGTGTGTGTGCGTGCATGCGTGTGCATGTAAGTATGTGTGTGTACATACATGCGTGTATGTTTGTAAGAATATATGTAACCGCTTTTCCTGAGGTTTAATAATACTTGTTTTATTGAATGCAGAGAGTTTTAAGCTCCAAATTTTCTTTATTCGGCTGTATGTATGTATGCATGTATACATTTTTGCCAGCTGAGTGGACTCAGCAGGCAAAAATGAGTAGTGCCTGTATTTCAAAGGGCCGGCCTTGTCACACTCTGTGTCACGCTGAATCCCCTTGAGAACTATCTATGTTAAGGGTACGTGTGTCTGTGGATTGCTCAGTCACTTGCACGTTAATTTCACCAGCAGGCTGTTTCGTTGATCGTATCAGCTGGGACCCACGTCGTCGCAACCGACGGAGTGCTCCTATGCATGCATGTATTTTGTGTATGTGTGCAGATAGATAGATAGATAGATAGATAGATAGATATATAGTTAGAGTGATAGAGTGATAGATTGATAGATAGATAGATAGACAGATAGATAGATAGATAGATAGATAGATAGATAGATAGATAGATAGATAGGTAGATCGAAGATATATACTCAACAAAATTATAAATGCATGAAAACTTATATATCCAGAAGGGAACATAAATATACAATCTTAATTACAGAGCAGGAATACCTCAGCTCGTAAAAGCTGCGACCACCGTTGCACTGAAACCGCAGACAACGAAAATAAAACTGAACATCAAATGACTGATGAAGAAGACAAAGGAAAGAAATAAACTTAGAGAAAAAAAAAGTGTGAATTATCAAAAAAAAAAAAAATCACCAAAGTATTATTAAAGAGAGTATTTAGGAATAGGAGCAAAAACAGCAGCCACAACAACAACGTCATGATGCAACACATCCACATTGGTAGATCAAACAAATTAATCGTTATATATAAAAGTGAGGTTGTGTGGTGTCGGTCTCCTACGATTTAGATTCCTAACTACTCCCATATTTTGCGGTGCAGTTTAACCAAAACCGGGTATCTATAGTCGTGATTCATATCGAGCCCCTTGGGTATTAGCGCGCGTCTACGATGAGTCTACGATTTAAAAAAAAATATTTACCATCATTTTTTTCCATTTTAATGCATTTTTTCGCTATTATATAAGGGAAGAAACTCTCTAAAAATGTCTACGATGAGTCAACGATTTAAAAAAAATTTACCATCATTTTTTTCCCATTTTTAATGCATTTTTTTGCTATTTTTTGGCTATAACTCTCTACAAATGCTTATATAGTTATTTCTTTTACAAACCCGAGCAACGCCGGGCGATACTGCTAGTTTTATATATTTCAGAGAAACTTAGTCGGGAAACTGATGGTTGGTTTTGAACCCTCTCTATAGATAGACAATCAATAACTAAGGAAATACAAATTTGTAAGCTCAAAAAAGCCAGAGTCAGAACAATACCTTTTTATCTCAGGACAGAGGAAGGCAAAAATATCAGAGATCCACAGAAATAGCTTAAACTTCAGTGACCTCATTCGACCCCAAATCCTGCGGCTCAGATAGACACAACTAGCAATAAGGGCAGAAAAAAAAGCAAATGACACGCTCCGTCTGATTCCATGTTTCATGTCCCTGCTGTGGCCACCACCAGAATCTCCGGGCGTGTCGGGCCTGGGTAGTCGAGCCAGGAGCTCATAAGATTCACCCCTGGCCTTCTGTTAGAGGGAAACCTGATATAAACGGAAACTGTATCTGTAGTTTGCGCATGACAGACGAGGAGTGCTCGACCACAGATGACCTGGGTCTACTCAACGACAACAACATCAATACACACTCATACTTGAATACACTAATACAAGAAAATCATATTAAATATAAACGTTTAAATGTATACATATGCAAACACTTACATACACACGCGCGCACACACAAACTCACACACACATACACAAACTCACACACACAGACATGTGCACTCCAAACTAGCAATCATCTTACAATTTAAAACAGATTTGGCAACGATTTCAAGCAAAGTGACGCCGAAGATATTCACTGATAAACTATCATATCAAACCTATCTATCTATCTATCTATCTATCTATCTATCTATCTATCTATCTATCTATCTATCTATCTATCTATCTATCTATCAATCTATCTATCTATCTATCTATCTATCTATCTATCTATCTTCTATATCTATATATCTATCTATCTATACTCACACACGTAATACATGTATACATACATGCGCGTGTGATATATATATATATATCTATATATATATATATATATATATATATATCGATAGAAATGGTGTGACAACAAAAGAATGGAAGAGATCAGAATACTATGCAAATAGAGGAATTTATCTGTAAATATAATATGCGACAATTATTCAGTAGCCATGATAAAACTCCGAGTTTCGGATGTTGGGGCGGCGTGGGTTTCCGGCCCGACATCCGAAACACGGAGTTTTATCATGGCTACCGAATAATTGTCACATTATATTTACACACACACACACACACACACACACACACACACACAATCTCACACACACAGACACACACACACATACGCACACACAAACTCACACACACAGACACGCAGACACACACACACACAAACACACACACACACATACACATATGGTGTTGCTAGATTTGACGATATGTTATGGCTCCATTTTGTTTTCTGGAAGATCTTGATATCGGTAAACAGTCAACGGCGTTGAAGAGCATGAAGATTAAAATTGTAATTGAGAAAATATCTACCTGATATAGAGGGGCTGGGAGTCATCTGAGTATTGGAAAAGAGTTACCTGCATCATGATGATTCGCGCCGAATCTCAAAACGCAAACATCACGACTGCTGGTCAAAGCTCTTTGAAGGCTGTAAAACGTGAACTGGACAGATGTAGCGGAGACTACGAAGCTCTGTCCAGCTGGAAGGGACACAGCAGGAATTCTGACTGCGTCCGAACGACGAAATTCGTACAGCAACTGCAGGATAAGATACTAGAAGATCCGAGCGAAGGAATCCAGGCTTTGGCGAGAGAAACAGAATAAGGACCTTCGCTACCATTCATTCAATAGGCTCATGGGGAAAATTTTGACCGCCAAGGCGAGGAGAACCGATTGACGAAGGTAAGGAAACTCCTGAATAAGTTGAGATATCATGGTGAGCTGGGGCTGATCTTGTTCTCAGGCTAAAATAAATTCTGCTCGGGCCAGCTGCGCAACACGCAGAACAACAAGTGACTTGCCTACAATTCATGTGTAACACGTTTCAGGAAAACCAAGTTCCACCAAACTGTGATTGTCTTTGGGTGTGTCTCCAGTGAGGGCTACGCTATGCCGCTCCACATTTTTGAACAGGATCATTGGCTCAATTCAGACGGCTATGCGAAGCTGCTGGAAACAGGGGTCAAACACCGGCTGGAGCGCGCCACTGCTGGATGGCCATATGTGCAGTAGTAGAATGCGGATCCGTGCCATACGTTTCGAAAGAGTCACAAATGGTTGTCGGAAAATTTCTACGACTTCAGCAGCCCCAATTTCTGGATTTCTAATTCATCCAATTCTAATTCCGGGGATTACTACGTGCGGGAAGGATTGTTTCAACTGAGTCGCGTCTGGTCCCTACCTTCGAAAACGCGAGTAGATGAAACAGGGACAACTGAAGAAGGGGAATATTTTTTATGTTGTATGTCCCGTGTCTCTATTTTTTTTTCGTTGTTCGAAAAAAAAGTATCATTTCTATGTTTTTGTTTTTATGTTTTCGTTTCTCATTGTGTTCGACGTTTTTTGATGTCCTGTATCCATATATGCATGTATATATACATGTAGATGTAGGTATGTACATATATGTATGTATATATGCATATATTATATAATATATATATCATATATATATATATATATGTATGCATATATATATATATATATATATATATATATATATTATATATATATATATATATATATATATATATATATATATATACACACATATATATATATATGTATATATATATATATATACATTATATATATATATATATATATATATATATATATATATATATATATATATATAGATATATATATATATATATATATATATATATACGCAGGCGTGGTAAGAAGCTTGCTTCCCAACCTCAAGGTTCCAGGTTCAGTCCCACTCCGTGGCACCTTGGGTAAGTGCCTTCTGCTATAGTCTCGGGCCGACCAAAAGCCTTGTGAGATGGGATTTGGTAGACGGAAACTGAAATCGGGTCGATTTCTTCGTCTACAAACCCTTTAAAGCGATGCTCCAGCATGGCCGCAGTCAAAATGACTGAGACAATCAAAGGAATAAAAGAACGAAGGAATATATGCACACACACACACACACACACACACACAAATGCTTCCATGCAACTCTGCATAAAGATATGCGCATGTACGTACGAACAAATACGCTTGAACACACACGCAGTACATGCAGACACACACACACATGATATGTGCATAAAAACATTCATACCAACAAACGCACTTGTACGCGCTCACACTGACACGCAAACACTTTAGTAGTTTAATACCGAAGCAGCTCTTTCTCTCTCGGTCACACACACACAAACTTCCACCGCTGTAGCTGCGTGTGTGCAAGTGTGTGTGTGTCCGCGTCTTTATGTAAATACATCCATATATATATATATATATATATAATTTGATTTGAAAACCCCACTAGAATGGGAGAAAGCGCTAATAATCTGAATGATATGATCTGAATGATATGATATATATATGTAAAAAATGTAATATATAAATAAATATCTATAAATATGAACCATCCGATCTTCTGATTACCTCATTTCTTCTAATATATATATATATATATTATTTTGTATGCAAGTTCTATTTTATAATTTCTTGTATGTCTACTTATTTTATACATATATATGAATACACACATTCACACATAATTTGTAATTAAGACATACGCACCTATATATGCATGTATATGCTTACACTTATATACACACTTACGCAAGATGCAATTAATGTTCAACATCGTTTTGTATAGACCAATATATACAAACACTCATGCAAACCACAAATTAGCAGGTTATAGTACATGTATGTTTAAGTGTGTCTGTCTGTCTATAAAGCTATCTATCTATCTATCTATCTATCTATCTATCTATCTATCTATCTATCTATCTATCTATCTATCTATCTACTATCTATCTATATATCTGTCTGTCTGTCGGTCTGTCTGTCTGTCTGTTGTCTGTCTGTCTGTCGTCTGTCTGTCTGTCTGTCTGATGTCTATCTATCTATCTATCTATCTATCTATATATCTGTCTGTCTGTCTATAAATATACGTACAGATATGAAGATAATAAATGTATACACGTATATATATGCGCATAAGAATCTAACGTCCAAAATTGTACAATGCGGTGCATATACGTAAATACACATAACTATATCACAAGCACGCACACACACACACACATATGTTGAATGTATGTGTACATATGTATATATGTATATACAAATACACACACACACACACATTTATATATATACGAGGGTGTGCTGAAAGTTCCTGACTTTCCCGAAGGCTGTTGCGAAGGGCCTGGCTGGAGGTCCTATCTTCCCAGTTCAGTTATTTACAGGGCTTAGAAAGCCTGAAGGATCACTGCAATAAGTGTCTGAATCTGCGAGAGGAATATGTTGAACAGAACCATAATTGACTGATTCACCCCTCTTTTCTTTTACCCAAATGCCAGGAACTTTTCAACCCCACTCACATGTATGTGTGTGTGTGTGCGGGTTTACATAGTGTGTAATGTAAATAAGATTTTACACAACTATATATATATATATATACATAACTAGAGAGGCATACGTCACACACGCACTAACACACACACTCACACACACACACAAACACAGACAGACAGACGAACCAGTGCTAGTGAAAAATTTCCTACCTGGCCTGTCCACCTACTCCTAGAAATAGTTGCCCAATTTCCCTCAACTTACACGTTATAGTCTTAAACGAGGGATGATATGTTAGAAAGTTTAGTTGACATACCCTGAAACACAGAGGATTGTGATGGCGCGGGTGAAAGGCGTGGGTAAACAAGAACAACAACATTGGCTGCACATCAGCACAGAGCAACAAGATCAACAGCAACAATGCACTGAATTTACATGGACCGAGGATACCTCAGGTTCAAATTCTCGCCCGAACCGTCCTCTACAGGCTCAAGAATTTTATCTATATATATGTATATATTTATATATGTGTGTGTGTGTCTCTCTCTCTCTCTGTATATATATATATATTATATATATATATATATATATATATATATATATACACACATACATACAAGGGTGTGCTGTAAAGTTCCCGGCTTTAAGTCCCTGACTTAAAAGTATCGCGAAAGGCCCGGTTGGAGGCTCAACCTTCCGAGAACTTTTACAGAGGCTGAAAAATCTAAAGGACTGAGAGGGGAATATCTTGAATAAAATTCTGTATTTTCTTTTATTCAAAGCCAGGAACTTTTCAGTAGAACCTTGTATATAAACACACACACAAATATATATATATATATACATCATATATATATGTATAAACATCTTTAAATATATATATATTATATATATATATATATATGTATGTATGTATATATTTATATATCATGTATATATATATATAATATATATATATATATATATATATACATGATATATAAATATATACATACATATATGTATATATACATGCGTACAGGACATTAAAAAAACGTTGAACACAATGAGAAACGAAAACAAAAACAAAAACATGGAAACGAACTTTTTTCAAACAACAACAAAAAAAAAGCTGAGAAACAAGACATACAACATAAGGAATATTCCCCTTCTTCACTTGTCCCTGTTTCATCTACTCCGCTTTCCGAAGGTATATATGTGTGGCTGTGTGGTAAGTAGCTTGCTTGCCAACCACATGGTTCCGGGTTCAGTCACACTGCATGGCACCTTGGGTAAGTGTCTTCTACTATAGCCTCGGGCCGACCAAAGCCTTGTGAATGGATTTAGTAGACAGAAACTGAAAGAAGCCTGTCATATATATGTATATATATGTATGTGTGTGTATGTTTGTGTGTCTGTGTTTGTCCCCCCAACATCGCTTGACAACCGATGCTGTTGTGTTTACGTCCCTGTAAACTAGCGGTTCTGCAAAGGAGACCGATAGAATATGTACTTTGCTTATAAAGAATAAGTCCTGGGGTCGATTTGCTCGACTAAAGGCGGTGCTCCAGCATGGTCACAGTCAAATGACTGAAACAAGTAAAATATATATATATATATATATATATACTCTTTCATTTTCAAATGCGCGCAATGCGCGTCTACTCTAAGTGTTGTGCAAGTCACTCAATGCGTTAGTTTGTGTGTGTGTGTATGTGTGTGTGTAGGTGTGTGTGTGTGTGTGTAGGTGTCTGTGTGTGTGAAGGAAAAGGGTGACTGTAAGAGAGTATGAGATGAAAAGAAAGAGGAGGGAGAAGGCAGAGGTTGGGTGTGAGGAAGAGAAGACAGGAAGAAGCTGGAATAGGAAATGGAGAGAGAGAGAGAGAGAGAGGACGAGGGAGAAGGTGAGAGACAGTAAGAGAGTGAGATAGTGGAGGGAGAGTAGAAAATGAGGAGGAGGGGAAGCAATGTGGGGGAAATAATGACGAGCTTAGAAAGGTGAAGGGGAGGGAGGAAAGTGTAAGGGAAGGTTAAGGAGGAGGAGGAGGAGGAGTAAGAGGGAGAGAAAGAGTGAGAGATAGGGAGAGAAGGAGATGAAAGCCCATGCCTGGGGGGAGAGAAAGAAAGAAGAGAGAGAGAGAGAGAATGAGAAAGAGATAGATAGAGAAATAGAGAGTGAAAATGAAAGAGAGAAAAAGTTCAGCAATGAAAGAGTGAGATCGAGGAAAAGAGTTTGCGTTCTATAAAGGAAACACACGCACACACATTTATACAGACACACACACACACACTCATATATATATATATATTATATATATATATATATATATATATATACATATACATACTGATTTACAATAACGCACGCACACGCGTGCACACTCACACACACACATACACAGAAATGCACATGCATATACACAAACGTGCACATATACTTTCACACATATGCACGCACATGTACATACACATGCACACACATACACGCACATACGTGCCGTAAAAAAGATCAGAAGGTTGAAAGTGAAGTGAAGTAAAGTAAAGTAAAGAAAAAACGCGTTGAAACTCCTTAAAAAATATTTTAAAAAACAAAAGAATTGAACCGGACACAACGCCAGAGTTTGCGACGGTGGACGGCCAACAACAACAACAACAGCAGCAGCAACAATGAATAATAATAATAATATAATAACAACAACAACAAAAAGAACGAGAACAACACTTGTGGATACTAATAATAATAATAATAAACAGCAGCAGCAGCAGCAGCAGAACTAAGGCTAATAAGGAGGATCAACATGGCGGCGATGGCGACGATAAAGGCGGGAAAGCTGATGGCGATGAAGGTGAAAAGACGGTGGTATCTGCTGCTGTTATGATGATGATGATGATGATGATGTAGATGCGGATGGTTGTGGTGATAGTGATGATGATGATGATGATGATGATGGTGGTGGCGCTAGTCTCGCCAGAGGAAGCAAACGGCGGAGGCAGAGGCAGAGGCAGAGGTGGTGGTGGCGGCGGTTGAGGTGCCGATGAAACGGTGACGAGGAAGTGGAGATACATTTGTTTTTGTTCTTTTTGTTTTTTTGCACGAAAAAAAAACAACAACAAAAAAAACCCAACAGAACCTCCAATGTTTCGCACACATAACGACAACAAGATTCTGGGTGAAGGAGTTTACCATCGGAAGCTAAGGAAGTATTGATGTGCACACACACACACACACATACACACACACATACATACACACATATATACACACACATATACTCACACATATATTTATATATGTATTTACACACACACACGCAGCAAAACGAATATATGAAATATTTAACACAGATCGCATGATAATATTGTTTGTATTTACTTATATGTGATGTTATACTGACGAATATACTTTTTATACTCTGCAGATACAAGCACAACTTTACATACATAAATACATATATATTACATAATATTTATATGTAGTATGTTATAGTAGGTAGGCGTACTACATTTTATTATACTATATAATATTATATATATATATATATATATATATACATATATATATATAGACAGATAGATAGATAGATATATATGTGTATGTATGTACGTATGTATGCATGTATGTATGTATATGTTTCACTATGCCTACAGTCATATAAACACACATACGAATATTGCAAGGCCTCAAATAATAACGACACACACACATAATAAACAATAACGATACACACATATACACACACACTCACTCTCTCTCTCTCTCTCTCTCTCTCACACACACACACACACGCATACACAAACTGATAAAATTCCCTTCGTATTTTTTTTTTATAATATGTTTAAATTACTCACCTGTTCAACAAATTATATAAAAGCACAACTTTTCTACATATCGAACGCACGCACACACACGTTGACGTATCGCTGTGCTGACGCAGACCCGTTCAGGCACATACGTAGTTCATATACAAAACACACATACACACACACGCAGACGCACACACGCACACACGCACACACGTACACACGCTGTCGCCGCCACCGCGACGTAGCGCACATGCTCACACGTGCGAAATAAACCACACACGGGGCAACGACTGCTCAGACTCACATCTACTACAGTCGCCTATCCTTGCTTACACACAGACACAGAGATAAACAATCGGACACACACACACACACACATATTCACGTACACTCACACACATTCTCTCACTGACAAATCCACAATTGATGCCGGCATAAAATGGAAGAATTCCAAGATTGGTTAAGTTCTCGAAGAGGTGGGACCGAGAAGTCGGTTTGCGTCGGCTACTTGCAGTGTTGTGAAGTCTAAAGCAATAGCTAAGTGTTACGTGATGAAGTTTGGCATATCACTACAATAGCAAACGGTGCCATGAGATCAGTGTAACAGTAAGAGTGGGACTGGCACCAACTTTTTCAACTGTATGCGTGTGTATGTGTGCGTGTAGTGTGCGTGTGTGTGTGTGTGAGTGTGTGTATGTATGAGTGCTTACCAGTCTGTTCCTGTTCGGTCGATCGGTCACAATACATATTTCTCAACACAACATTTCTTGTTTATTTAATTCTGTTTTATAAATTCTATGTCATTTGTGATTATTCATATTTAAAAAAAAAAAAACAGAAAAAACAACAGCCTAACAATTTTTCTTCCTTTTCAACATAAATTATAACAGCCGAAATATAACACAAAATTATAAAAAGAAAAAATCAAAACAAACAAAAAAGATTAAAAACACAAAACACATAAACAAATTTAAACAAAAAAACACAAATATATTTTTTTCCATTTTTTTTTTCATTTCGAAGTGATGTTGTTAAATGCAACAGTGAATATATCTGTCTTTTTTGACAGTGACCCGAATGTCGAGGATTATTATTACTATTCAAACTTTCTGGATTCCAATGATACAACTGAGAACATCGTTTTAAACACCAACAACAACATCAACAGCAACACTAACAACAACAATATCAACTCTCCAGAGGAATCTAATCATTCTAACACGACCAAAACAATTATTATTGGACTTTTATTATCAATTATGATTCTAGTTTCGGTTGTTGGAAATAGTTTGGTATGTGTTGCCGTGTTCAAAGTGAAACAGATGCGGAAAATCGGAAATTTTTACCTCGTATCTCTTGCCATAGCGGACCTTTTGGTGTCTTTGTTGGTGATGACATTTGCTCTGGCCAACGATATCATGGGAGAATGGGTGTTCGGGCGGCCTTTCTGCAACGTTTGGATATCCCTAGATGTGATGTGTTCGACAGCTTCCATATTGAATCTTTGTGCAATCAGTTTGGACAGATACATCCACATACGTGACCCTTTACATTATGAAAACTGGATGACAAAGAAACGGACAGCAATCATCATAAGCGTAGTATGGGTTTGTTCGTTTCTCATCTCTTTCTTACCAATCCATCTCGGTTGGCACAGCCCAGATGCCGCTTCGACTCAACGGACAGGCTGTGACCTCGACATTAACCCCATCTATGCTGTGATTTCCTCCACCATCAGTTTTATCATCCCCTGTATAGTCATGTTGTCAATCTATTGTAAATTATACAGTACGGCTCAACAACACGTCAGGAACATACGACGAACGTACGCCTGCGAGAGGTACGACGGGTCCTTATCCGACCACAAAGCCGCGATTACGTTAGGGATCATAATGGGCGTCTTTCTATTGTGTTGGACCCCATTTTTCGTAGTGAACCTAACTTCTGCAGCATGCAAGACTTGTATCCCTCCATTGGCCTTTAAGATTCTTACCTGGCTCGGCTACGCCAATTCTTCCCTAAATCCTATCATTTATAGCATATTCAACACGGACTTTCGGGAAGCTTTCCGTCGAGTGATTTTACCTAATTCTTATACAGCCAACGACGATGGTTACACGTACGCACCAAACAACAAAGAAGTGACGGTCTCCACAAATTCTACGTCGAAAACAATCACACAGAATGGTAGTCGAAAGGACAGCAAAACCCGCCTTATTTCAGAGCAGGTGACAATATTGTGAATTCGTTCGCAATTTATCTTATGTTTATGCGTCTGTCGATATTTATGTGTGTTCGTCTCTGCTTTGTCAATAAACAGTTGGTCCAAAGTAAAGCGTAAACCCCGAAAAATAATCAGGAGACTATTAAAGGGCGCATGTATGTGATGTTGATGTTCTTGTGATTGTACTTGTATGTGTGTGCACATATTTATGTCTACATAAATGTATGTATTTATATAGATATATATACCCATGTATATATATGTACATATATACATATATATGTCTATGTGTATGTATATGTATGTATGTGTGTATATATTTGTGTTTATATATATATATATATATATGTATATATATATGTTTATATATATATATATGTGTGTGTGTATATATATGTGGTTATATTATGCCAAAAAAAAAAAGATGTGTATATTGAATCGTATATGGAGTTAAAGCCTACATTTGTTATCGAAGCTATTTTGCAAAAACAAAAAAACATAAAAAAAAAACAAAAAAATTCCAAGCCGCTCATTCCAATGTAAGTTCGATTTATTTATTTATAAATACAAACTTTTAAACCCCAACATTTTCCTTGTTCTTTTCTTTTTTCTTTTTTCTTTTTACTCTTGTTTTTTCTTTTACATTTCTTCTTCTTTCTGTTTGTTTTTTTTTATCTTCAAAAAAATTGTTTTCTTTTTTAATTTAAACATTATTTTTTCCTCTCTATATTATTGTTTCATTTTTTTATTATTGCATTTTGTAACATTTCTTTATTATTCGCATCCCATTCGAAAACTGGTGTGATTTTGCTACTACTACTACTAATACTACTACTACTACTACTATTACTACTACTACTACTACAACTACTAATGATTATAATAATAATACTGGGCTTTGTATATTTTACCCCAGTGTCACTTTAATGGCATGCACTGCTATCTCACTAAATAATAATAATAATAATAATAATAATAATAATAATATTAATAGAAGATATTAAGTTGAAGCCCATGTCCACGTCAACTTTCCATTTCGTTATACATGTGTCCCATTTTCTGGTAGATGCGTGTCTGCTCCTTTCCAGCCTTGCACTCATCAACTCTGAAAAACTTTCACTGGGAGAGGTAGTTGCTGCTCTCCAACGTTTGTATTGAAAGGTGAGTGAAAGTCACTCGGGAGGGGGTGCTCGGGTGAACGAGTTCATTTGCATCATGCTAAAAATATAACTGACTCATTTATACAGTTTGTTCAGAGCACTTTTTCCTCGCTAGAAAGAGCAGCCCTGAATCCAAGGGTTTCTTTGATTGTGTCTTGATAAATGACCCCTCTGTAGAATAAAATAACTTACGTCGTTTTATATAGAGCTAGGGTTCATATCATCCCGTATACTATGAAATGAAATCAATAAGTGAGATCCCTTCCATGTGCGTTCCAATAGTTTTCATATTTTGTTATTTTATAAAAAAAAAAAACCCTCATCCGTCACCCATGTAATCAGGGTACACACCTTCAACAAAATATATATGATGTTTAGTACTTAGTTATTGGTTTGTTGCCTTTATAAACTTTTCCGTTAGAAAAATTCTACCTTCGGAGAATCTGTTATTGTTGTTATTGGTGCTAAGGCGGCGAGCTGGCAGAACCATTAACAAAATATTTATCAGCATTTCGTCTGTCTTTATGTTCTGGGTTCAAATTCCACCGCGGTCGACTTTGTCTTTGATACGTTCGGGGTCGATAAAATAAATACCAGTTGAATACTGGAGTTGGTGTTATTGACTTCACCCTCCTCTCCAAATTGCTGGCCCTAGTACCAAAGTTTCAAACCATTATTGTTGTTAACCAGGCAGAATCATTAGAGCGTCGAACAAAATACCTTGCAGTATTTGTGCAGGCTCTTTACAATCTGAGTTCAAATCTTACCGATATCAATTTTGTTTTTCATCACTCCAAGGTCGATAAAATAAAATACCAACAAAATACTGAGATTAATAATAATTGACAATCTTTCACTCACCAAAAAATTCCAGTCTCGTATCTGTGTTTGAAACAATTCTTGTTGCGTTTTGCTAATTGATTATCAATATTATAACCTGAGTTCAAATACCACCGAGGTCGACTTTACCTTTCATCTTTTCGGGCCGATAAAATAAATACAATTTGGGCACTGGGGTCGATGTATTTGACTTACCACTCCCCGAAATGACAGGACTTGTGCCTATAATAGAAAAGATTATTATTGCTTGCGTTCAAATGCTGCTGGGGTCGACTTTACTTTTTATCCTTTCGGGGTCAATAAAATAAGCACTTGGTTAAACACTCGGGTCAATGTAATCGAATCATCCCACCTCCCCCGAAAATACTCGCCTCTTGTCAAAATTTGATCCCAATTTTAATATGGTTGCTATGATATTTTATTAGTATTGTACTGTGATACAAGGCAGCAGGGTGGTAGAATGGTTAGCACGCTTAGCAGTGTTTTGTCCGTTCTTCATGTTTTGATTTCAAATTCCACCGAGGTTGACTTTGCCCTTCGCCATTTCGGAGCCGATAAAATAAGTACCAGTAAGTCACTGGGGTCGATGTAATCGACTTACTCCATTCCCCGCAATCGTTGACCTTGTGCCAAAATTTGAATCACATATTATATGATATTTTATCGATATTATGATATATATATTATTAGTTCTATTACTATATTATCACTATACATTGTTTGGTGTCATCCTTTCCGAGTAGTTATATACCAGTTATATACTGTGGTTAACGTAACTAGCTGTACAGATCTCATTGTTGGCTATTTGTGATAACGAGCTGGCAGAATGTTTAGTGGCTTTTCTGCTGGATCTTCAGGTCCTCTGTTCAAATTCTACCACGGTCATCTTTACCTTTTATCATTCCAGGGTCGATAAAATGAAATATTCTTTTCTACACTAGGCGCAAGGCCTGAAATTGTTTTGGTGTGTGTGTGAGGAGTGTAGTCGATTAGGTCAGCCCCAGTGCGCAACTGGTACTTAATTTATCGACCCTGAAAGGATGAATGGCAAAGTCGACCTCGGTGGAATTTGAACTCAGAATGTAAATTCACGAAATACAGCTAAGTACTTCACCCGGCGTGCTAACGTTTCTTCCAGATCTCCGCCTTAAATATTTTCTGCTACTTTAGGCAGAAAGCCCGAAAATTTGGGGGAGGGGGCCAGTCTATTAGCTCGATCCCAGTACACAAGTGGTACTTAATTTATCGACCCCGAAAGGATGAATGGCAAAGTCGACCTCGGTGGAATTTGAACTCAGAATGTAAATTCACGAAATACAGCTAAGTACTTCACCCGGCGTGCTAACGTTTCTTCCAGATCTCCGCCTTAAATATTTTCTGCTACTTTAGGCAGAAAGCCCGAAAATTTGGGGGAGGGGGCCAGTCTATTAGCTCGATCCCAGTACACAAGTGGTACTTAATTTATCGACCCCGAAAGGATGAATGTCAAAGTCGACCTCAGCGGAATTTGAACTAACGTTACTGCCAGCTCGCCGCCTTGATAAAATGAAATATTAGTCGATATAACCGATTAACCCCAACCACTGAAATTGCAGTTCCTGTGTCAAAAGATTTTTACTTATTATTTTTATTAAAGTAGTTGCATTGACAGAACCTTTAGACCGGAATGCAAAATTGTATGACTCTAAGTTGTGGGTTCGAATCTCGACGTTGTCAACTTACCCTCTCATTCTTCCAGGGTCGATAAAAATAAATTAACAGACCTCGCTGAGGTCAGTGGATGAGACTGACTTCCGCCTCCTTCCAAATTGTTTGTTTTCTGCCGAAATTAGGGATCACTACGAAAAGCAACAGCTTGGTCGAACTGTTAAGGGGTCAGAACAAACACTTTGCTGTAAATTATCCCTGATTTTACATTTTTAGTTCAAATAACGCCGGGTCAACATATTTCATTCTTGCGGAGTCAATAAAGACTGGTCAATTCCGGGATCAACTTCTATCGACTGACCCCTCCCCCAGAAATTTGTAACCCTGTCCCTAATTCGGAAGCGATTATATATAAAATCAACATCATTACTGT
This sequence comes from Octopus sinensis, assembly GCF_006345805.1. Taxonomy (NCBI): domain Eukaryota; kingdom Metazoa; phylum Mollusca; class Cephalopoda; order Octopoda; family Octopodidae; genus Octopus; species Octopus sinensis. Next base: position 15,899,605 of record NC_043018.1, on the reverse strand, counting down.
TATGTTTTCGACAGATTCCTTCAAATTTTTACTCACTCCACCCGGTCTACCCGTCTGGTCACTTTTATGGCTTTAGAATTGTCTGCGTTCTACATCAGTTGGGTTTCGGTTCGTTTATTTATTTTATTGGTTTTGGTGTTATATTAGTGTTTGGACCCTTTGTTGTTATGTCCCATGGGTTGTTTGATTTTGCTGGATGGGGTTTGTGTTTTGCGCAAGATGTGATGTATGGGTCGTTTCGAGTTTTATTGGTGCCAGGTGATGATTGTACAGACCCTGTGTTGTGCAGTTTGTGTTACAGTAACAGGTGGTGACTGTAGTATGTGAGTTTGTGCGAGTTGATGGTGTTGTAGCATTGACGTTATTGCGGTGATGGTGATGGTGATGGTGACGATGCTAATGATGACCATGACAAGGGGGATGTAAGAACATGGAGGTGAAGGCGCGTGGCTTAGTGGTTAGGGTATTCAGTTCGCAATCGTAAGGTCGGGAGTTCAATTCCCGGCGATGCGTTGTGACCTTGAGCCAGACACTTTATTTCACGTTGCTCCAGTTCACTCAGCTGGCAAAAATGTCACACACTGTGTCACGCTGAATCTCCCCGAGAACTGCGTTAAGGGTACACATGTCTGTGGAGTGCTCAGCCACTTGCAAGTTAATTTCACGAGCAAGCTGTTCCGTTGATCGTATCAGCTGGGACCTTCGTCGTCGTAACCGACGGAATGCTCGACAAGAACATGGATGAACATGATGTTGTTGTTGTTGATGATGATGATGATGATGTTTTCTTATATAATGATTCCCAAAACAGGCACAGGACCGGCCCTCACTAATTGACTAGTATTCTTAATTTTATCGGTCCTGGGAAAACGAAAGGCACAGTCGAACAGCGCGTGATTTGATCTCAGAACGTAAAGAGCTATAAAAATGCTGCAAGAGCTATGTAAAAGCCGATGCCTTGTAATTAAATCGTGAGGAGAGGGGCTTGGGTTGTGTGCTTTGTTGAGTATTTTAACATTGAAGGGTGTGAGTTGTGTGGGTTGATGTGTTAAGTTTTAGTATTAAGTGGTGATAGAGAATATGGTGTGTTGTGGAGTGCGGCAGTGTTGGTGGTAGTGGTGGGTGAGGTAAATTGTTTTATGTCTTTGACAAGTGATTGTGTTGAATGTGGGTGTTGTGTGAGTGGTGGTGGTGGTGCTGGTGCTGGGGTGTGTTATGTTATCAGGTGTCGATTATGTAAGTGTATGATATATTATTGGGTGGTGATTGTGTCGGCGGCGTAGGAGTGGGTGGATAAGCACTGTGTGGGTTGCGCAACTGTTGTTTACTAGTAATTTCATAGAGTAGTTGTTGATGTGTGAGTTGTGTTGATTTATGGTCACACTTATTGATATTATGGTAATTAAAAAAGGCGAGCTGGCAGAATCGTTAGCACGCCGGACAAAATGCTTAGCTGCAATTCGCCCGTCTTTACGATCAGGGTTCAAACACCACCAGCGTCGTCTTTGCCTATCATTCTTTTGGCGCGCATAAAAAGAGGACCAGTTGAACATTGGGGTTGATGTGCCCAGAATTTGAAACCAATATTACGGTAATTAGAACGGTGGACTGGCAGAGTCGATTGGACGTCTCACGATCCTTAACCATCTGAGTTCGAATCCCACCCAGGCTGACTATGTCTTTCATTCTTGCGAGGTCGACGAAATAGAGTACTAGCTGTATACTGGGTTGAGTTAATCACCTATCCCACCCGAGTCCAAATTTAGAGATTGGTATCAAGGTTAGAAATCAATAGTTTTGCCAATTTGTATTCCTAGTTCGATCCTGTCCAAGTGACCTTCACTATTTATTTGTTTCGTTGCCACCGCTTGGAACCTTGAGCACTTGTCATCTGGCTCAGTTTTGATAGAAAATGTGTAGCAACCCGTCTGAGAGACTGTCGTTACTTTTGGGAAACAAATTATTCCTTGGTACATTTTAACATTAACCTTCATCTCCCACCTGGTTTCCAGAAGCCTTGAGAGCATTCGACTCTGTTACAAGGATTTGGGTCACATGTACAGTCTACGGATAATTTATAATTATTACATCATTAAGTCGGTTTTATGATATTTTGATACAGCACCCAGGTTATATTGTGTTATTCTAAATTAGAGCAGATATCTAGTTATATATATATATATCATTATGTCTCTAATAAGGAGTGGGGTTAAGAAGAATTGCTAGAGTGTCAGGGAAAATAACTTTTAGTATGTGTTACGTCTCTTTGCATTCTGAGTTCAAATCACACTGTAGTCAACTTTCCATTTATTACATAAAATAAAGAACTGGGGTCTATCTAACAGACTAACACTCTCCACTCTCGTTTTATTAGGTCGAGTGCGTAACGTATAAAAAAAATCAAACGATTTAGTATTTCATAAAAGGTTTTCCTTCCCTAAGATTGGTGCTTAACATAGATACGAGGCCTCGACTTTTCTTCAGAGAGGAGCCAAGCAGCTAAAATCTCTTCCAAGATTTGTATCAATGTTAGAAATTAATATTTTTGCCATTTGTATTCCAAGTTCGATCCTATCCTGGAAATCTTTACTATTTATTTGTTTTGTTGCCATGAGACTTCGGTTTGAATTCTAGCGCTTGGAATCTTGGGCAAGTGTCAGCTGACTCGGCTTTGGGGAGACTTAAACCTTTTCGAGTGAAAACTGTTTGATAGAAAACGTGTAGCAACCTTTCAGAGAGAATGTCGCTGTTTTTGGTTAACACATCATTCCTTAGCGTGTACTTCTTTCATTACATGCAGGAAGAACGAACGGTAACATCGAACACAGTGGAGTTTGAACACGGAACGTAAGCATACATAATTCCACCTGATATTTTGTCAGATATAAGGCGCTGTGCTGGCAGAAACGTTAGCACGCCGGGCGAAATGCTTAGCAGTGTTTCGCCTGCCGTTACGTTCTGAGTTCAAATTCCGCCGAGGTCGACTTTACCTTTCATCTTTTTGGAGTCAATAAATTAAGTACGTGTTACGCACTGGGGTCGATCTAACCGACTTAATCCCTTTGCCTGTCCTTGTTTGTTCCCTCTATGTTTAGCCCCTTGTGGGTAGTAAAGAAATAGGTATTTCGTCTGTCTTTACGTTCTGAGTTCTAATTCCGTCGAGGTCGACTTTACCTTTCATCTTTTTGGAGTCGATAAATTAAGTACCAGTTACGCACTGGGTCGATATAACCGACTTAATCCCTTTGCCTGTCCTTGTTTGTTCCCTGTATGTTTAGCCCCTTGTGGGTAGTAAAGAAATAGGCATTTCGTCTGTCTTCACGTTCTGAGTTCAAATTCCGCCGAGGTCGACTTTGCCTTCATCCTTTCTGGCTTGATCAATTAAGTACTAGTTGCGTACTGGGGTCGATCTAATCGACTGGCCCCCTCCCCCAAAATTTCGGACCTTGTGCCTAGAGTAGAAAAGGATATTTTGTCAGACTTTTGACCCTTTTTACTAATGTATTCTTATTCTATTTAGTAAGAAACGTTAGCGACCCCCGATCAATAATTAGAATTCCACTCCTGGAAGGTTTACCAAGAAGTCGTTCATTTCTCTATATATGTTCTATTTCCAATATTCACAGTGTCAGTTCGAATATCGATCCGTTTATGATACTTATATAATGGATGATATCATGCTAAAGTTAAACATTATATCAGTCTGCTAGTGGTCCATATATTTTGAGAATTATTCTTCAGTCTCTTTCATCGGAATGTGTTCTCTTCAGTGCTTGCACATTAACAATCATTCATATTGTTATCCGCTTCTGGCAGAATGATTATCGCGCCAGGCTTTAGCGGCATTTCGTCCGTCTTTACGTTCTGAGTTCAAATTCCACTGAAGTAGACTTTGGCTGTCATCCTTTCGTGGTCGATAAAATAAGTACCATTTGATCACTAGGATCGCTGTAATCGGCTTACCCTTCTCTCATAATGTCCCAAAATGTAAAACCAGTTTTCCCATCCACCTCTGGCAGAATGGATAGAATGCGGTGCAAAATGCTTAGCAACATTTCGTCCGTCTTTACGTCCTGGGTTCAAATTCCGCCGATTTTGGACTTTGTCAGTCTTTCGTGGCCGATAAAATAAGTACCGGTTGACCACTAGGGTCCATGTAATAGACTTACACCGTTCCCCGAAATTTCTAATATTGTTATGTGCCTCTTCCTGCTCCTACTCCCATTGGATTAATAAGTTAGCAGACAAGCAGCGGAAGTGCCTCTCCACTAAACCATTAGACAAATGATTCTTCTAATCTAATGATTCGAAGAATTGTTAGTGTGTTCTTTCGGCTTTCCCAAATTTTCAGGCCTTTTATTTATAGGAAGGAGTATTGACATCTTACGGCGGTGAGCTGACAGAATACACCGATCTTCTTTGCCTTTCATCATTTTCGGGTCGATAAAAAAATTCATGTTGAGCATTCGGGTCGATCTAATCAACTTATCCCATCCCCTGAAATTGCTGGCCTTGTGCCAAAATTTGAAACCAATATTTCTTTCGGCTCTTTAAGCTCTTTAAGCTCTGACTTCAAAACCCAGAGAGGTAAAACCTTACTTTTATCCAGCTGCGGTTGATAAAATGCTGAACCGGTCTATTATAGGGGTCGATGACATCTACCAACTCCCTTCCTTCAAAATTTATGGCCTTGATGCCTGTAGCGGAAACAATTTTGTTTACCGAGATCAATTTTTGTCTTTCATCTTTTTGGCGTTGACAAAAAAAAAAAAAAGAGAAATAACAGTTAAGTGCAGGGGTCGATGAGATTTCTCTCCCCCACAAAAATTGCAATCTTCTCTAGAAAGTACAGCAAGAGTTATAATCAATTAACGTTTCTTTCTTCTGGGTCTTTAAAATAAACAAATTTTGAAGTCCTGCGAGATAAGAAATTACAAAAGAGAGAAGATAAGAAATTATACGAGTAGAAAACCGGTTCAAATAATCGCAACAAAGTTAGATATCGCTACACGCATCAAAGGTTAAGTCGTGGCGGTGTTGCTGGATGGTGAAGGTAGTGGTGGTAGTGTTGTGGGTATTGGTAGTATTGGTGTTATTATTGGTGTTGTTGTTGTTGTTATTGGTGTTGTTTTTATTATTGGTGTTTTTGTTGTTCTTGGTTTTGTTGTTGGTGGTAGAGAAGTTAAACAGGGCGTCACCCGAAGTCTGTCACGTAACAAAGAAAATTCCTCCGACGCAATTCCATACAATTTTCGTCGACCAAATTTCATTCCCAAATGAATTCCATTCATTTTCAGGCGGAATCAAAAACACACAACGGAAGGATTGAATCTGAATCCACGCAAAGAGCGAATTTAGAAGCTCATGAGTAAAGAGCAATTTTAATGTGAGCACCTCCTCACTATATAGAAATATGGTTTATCTATCTATCTATCTATCTATCTATCTATCTATCTATCTATCTATCTATCTATCTATCTATCTATCTATCTATCTATCTATCTATCTATACATGAATATACACATACACATGCATTCGCATATACACATACAAAACAATTCAATACCGCAGAAGCTGAGACTTCCCAAGTTGATGTTGTTGTTCTTTTCGTTGTGGTTATTTAAGCCTCAGGTCATCACTGATTGGACAAAAAAATTATGATTAGAAGAAATCCATGTATGACCTCTTGCCTTAAAGTGTATCTAGAGATAAATGCATTTATCTCTCGTGTTCTTTCTTGTTTAAGACAGAGCCTCATTTGTGGAACATTCGGCTGTTGTTTCTGGCTGATTAATAAACTACATCAGTGGTTCTCAGCCATTCTTTTACCTATGGACCCGTTTGATTCTTATTTTACTCTACTGTTGATACTATTGATGCTATAGGAGGTTTAAGAAAATGTCCTATTCTTCTGTTGTGTCTTTTATCCAATTAGTCCTTACTGCTTGATCTTGCTCTGCTGTTAACAATATTCCTCTCTCCCTATATCAGCTGTCCTTTCTGCAACCATAACCATGTCTCACTACTACTATTTGCTGAAACTGTCTTTGAAAATATTTCATACACACACACAGACATACAAACAGATACACACGCACACACACACATACACACATTCCTTTATTTGTTTCAGTTATTTGACTACGGTCATTTGATTACGACCCGAGGACTTATTTTCTTAAGCCCACTACTTATTCTATCATCTATTTTGCTGAACCTCTAAATCACGGGGACGTAAACACACCAACACCGATTATCAAGCGGTGATGTGGGAACAAACAAAGACACAATGACACGCAGACAAATATATACATACACACACACACAGATATACGACAGGCTTCTCTCAGTTTCCGCCAATCAAATCTACTCAGAAGGCTTTGGTCGGCCCGCGGCTATTGTAGAAATCATTCGCCCGTGGTGTCACGCAGTGTGACTGAACCCGGAACCATGAGATAGGGAAGGAAGCTTCTTACCGCACACACACACACACACACACACACACACAACACACACACACACACACACACACATATATATATATATATGTGGAGGCGCAATGGCCTAGTGGTTAGGGCAGCGGACTCGCGGTCGTAGGATCGCGGTTTCGATTCCCAGACCGGGCGTTGTGAGTGTTTATTGAGCGAAAACACCTAATGCTCCACGAGGCTCCGGCAGGGGATGGTGGTGATCCCTGCTGTACTCTTTCATTACAACTTTCTCTCACTCTTTCTTCTGTTGGCCTGCTCGCCTAGCCAGCGCGGTGGCGTCATTTGAAGGCTAAAACATGCGAAGCGCATTGTGACCAGCGATGTGTAACAACATCTGATGGTCTGGTCGGCCACGGTGACGGTAATATATATGTATATATTCAAAAGATGTTCTCATTTAAAATTTAATTACGAGTTCTATTGATAATTATTTACGCCTCATTCTCATTTTCCACGCCTCAAAACATTTCCGTGTCGTTCACCTTAAGAAACTCTGCTCTTCTGATTCTACCAATCCGTCATCATTTGCGTCTGTTGTTGGTGCCGCTGTTTTTTTTGCGATTGTTATTCTTGTTGCTATGAAAAAGTTGTGGTTGTTATGGTTACCGCTTGTGCCCTATTATTGTTGCTGATATTTGTGATTCCATAATTAATACACATTTCTAATGTTTGCCTATTTACACAAACACACACACACACAGACATACACCTATAGTCAAGTATGCACACACATACTTGTGCTCGCAGACACACACTAACATGTATGGACACTGATCTATATAGGCACATACATATACTCTCACATGTGTTAATACACACATAACGCTACCGCACAGGTAGAAAGCCACACACACATTCACATATGTACACATAGTCACATAAACAATTGTGTGTATATACTCACTGACGCATACACAGATGTGTAAGCACCAACTCGCATAAACACATGTTCACGTACATACACTTCAACACATGTACAAACAGTATCACTGGTGCCCGCAATCATATATATATATATATATTATTGGTGAATTGAAGAAATGGAGCTGAACGCAGATTGAACAGAAATCGTTTTATTTCATTCGCACGTGTTTCGAAACACGTGTAAATGAAATAAAACGATTTCTGTTCAATCTGCGTTCAGCTCCATTTCTTCAATTCACCAATAATGTTTTATTTCAATTATCCGCACCAACGCACGGTTGCAACGCCAGATGGTTGTACCTCCAACGTGCTGTTTACTGCTGTGATTTTGCTACTAAGGTATCGGTTAATTTTATAACTTTTGATTAATCTACTACAGATTATTTCATCTTTCTATTCACATAAATTATATATATATATACATATATATATATACATATATACATAACACATCACTGCTGTGCCCGCACGCACGCAGGATCCGTGGAATAAGCTGCCGGACGAGATAGTGAAGATGTAGACGACCGCTCGGTTCAAAGTCTCTCTTGACCAGAAATGGCCTGAACTCTTTGCATGAACACCCTCCCTGTACATAACTCCATGTCCCCCTAAATGGCCTTGCTTTTTTGCTTCTTGAGCCAAAAAATTAACTTTAACTTAACTTTAACACACTGATATATACACACAAGCGCAATAATTAATGTATCGAAGTACAGAGATATATATATATGTGGACTGATCAATAAGTATCCGGAATGTTGCCATAGTAACGAAGCTGAAGCCCGCAGAGTAAGGAAGGCCACTCGGCACAGATTGATCTTGAACGCTGCTTGAACTAATGACAGGGAAAGCTGAGCTGAGAATCTGCATCAGATTTTGGCAAAAGCTTGGTGATACCTGCCCAGAGGCCTACGCAAGGTTTTCAGAAAGTTTTCATCATTCTCCACACAATCAAAGACATCTTTTGGTCTTGAACTGAATCGTAGCTCGTCTGTACTTCCTCTGATAACTCACGGATGGTGGTTCGACAATTTCTCCTCACAGCCACACGTACATCTGCGATGTTTTTCTATAGGTTGAAAATTAAAGACGAAAGAGGTACACTTGGTATTGTGCTAGTAGTAAGTAGGTTGACTCAGGATTTATAGTGTTCCTTTCTTGCTTTGGACTTCCTCCTGTATTTGGAGGATCGCACCATCATCGCCTGTTAATACTATGTAGTAATGTACACATTGAATTTATTCCATTTTATGTAAATCCTCACTCTTTAAGTGTCTGTGTATCAGTTCCCTTATCCGTCACCCTGGTGGCAAATAAAACAAATAATTACTACTTTTATTGAGCGAGAGAGCAATCCATGCCATCAAAGTGACGCTGGAGTACAAATATACGAAGCCCAATAAATCCGTCATGGCTGCCCATATGGTAAGAGAACACCAGGCACATGCGTTTAATCAACTTAAAAGCACTTAAATATACTTGCACACACACACACACCACACACACACACTCATTAAGATTTTGCTTTGGAGACATTAAATATTTAATGGCTCCGAAGAAGCTGCAAGGTGATGCACACCACTCATCTGTGAGTGTACTGCAGAAACAGTTGTAAGCTATTGAAAGCGATTACATAAGCCCTGTTCCCTTGTCATTCCATTAATTTCATACACACACATTCACACATCCACACACTCAGTTTCACATCTATCACGTATTTCCTCTCACCTACTCGAAGGCCTCACGATGAAACTTGAGCCTCATTTTCAAAGTACATTAAAAATAAAAAAGCATCAACCAGATTACACCAAGGTCTCTATCCTAAGTTACCGAACGTAAGTCACCGAAAGCTATTCCATATTTAAATAAAAACACGTCTGTAACTAGGAGATACTACTCATTTGCATAATGCTACAAAGCTGATGACCAGACAATAATAATTGCGACGAGATTAAAGACGAATAAAGCTGCATTTATCGATTTATTCATAACAAATGTTGTATTTTGTAAACTTGTAATCATTGTCCGGTTATAAATCTTGTACTTTTGTGTTAATGGAGTTTGTACCTAGGCACGGTGTTGTGTATATTTTAATAAGAAATCTTCCAGTACTTAGGCACAGTACCATGGGAAGGGGATTAAAATGGTGTGTTTGATGGATTGCTAAGTAAAAATAACTAAACGGTCGAGATTTGTTCCTGAGCTCAGGCTTATGGAATGGATTGTTAAAGAGCATGATTTAACAACAATCATCATCATTGTACGACCGTGGTCGAGACAATGAAATTTACCATGCTACGCCAGACTTCACGGTCCATCATGGCATTACGGAGGTCCTGTTGCTGGATGCCTGTATCTCTGGAGATTACATCAGGGTAGGAGAGTGTGCGCCCTCTGGTATTGCGGGTAGATGGCTTCCAGAGGAGAAGAGTAGAAATTACCTTTTTTCAGCTCTACAATAATGTCCAGCAAACTGGATTCTCTTACCTTTCATAAGAGATGACACAGGTGGTAGTTTCCCATATATTTGCATTTTGGTTGGATGGCGCTTCCACGAGAGATTTTGAGCTCTCATAAGGAGGCGAGTGTAGGTTCCATCCAACCGCCTCTCAAGCTTCTTTGATAACGTCCAGGTTTCTGAGCCATATAGTAGAACAACAAGGTCCACTATGGTCATCGAAACACGCATACACCTATACATTCACATACACACACACGTGTATATTGGCATCCATATACACACATATAATTATATGCGACATAGAAACACACACGCACTTACAGACATATAAGTATATCTACACAAACAAACGCACGTAGACACACACACGCACACATTAGAATGCCTCATATGAAATGTTCACTAAGCTATGAATAAGTAAAATCTATTTCTTATTAATTATTAATTAAAATAGATTCTATTAGCTTCAACAACTTTCAACCATCGCCTTGGGAACGTATGTGCTCCCTCGAAAGAATTATTATCTTTTGAAGCTATACATTATTCAAATGTTCTAGTCATTACATGTTTGTTTACATTTTGCCCGGTGAAGGTGCATGGCTCAGTGCTTAGAGCGTCGAGCTCGCAATTCCGAAGTAGTGAGTTCGATTCCTCGAGTTGTGTGTTGTGTTCTTGTGCCAGACACTTTATTTCACGTTGCTCCACTTCACTCAGCTGTAGAAATGAATTGCGATGTCACTGGTACCAAGCTGTATCGGCCCCTTTGTCTTTCCTTTGGATAACATCAGTGGCATGGAGAGAGGAGGCTGGCATGCATGGACGACTGCTGGTCTTCCATGAAGCAATCTTGCCCGGACTTGTGCCTCGGAGGGGAACTTTCTAGGTGAAATCCCATGGTCATTCATGACTTAAATGGGTCTGTATCCTTTTACTTTTTGTCACAAATAAAATATCCGAGGTGACCAAATACATGATGGTCTGTTGGTAACAATTCTGGAGAATATTTCATAACTACTCTGGTGATCTAATTTGTAATGTAGCGGCCGGCATTTTTATGTAAGAATATAGGTCTTTGTCCATTAACCACTTCCAGATATTTCCTGGCTAATTTCACTTCTTCAATTTGCTGGCAATAGGATTTGGACATTTCTGTTTCTCCAGACGGCAGAAACGAATAATACATAAGGCGATGAGCTGGCAGAACCGTTAGCACGACGGGCGAAATGTTTAGCGGTATTTCGTCTGCCGTTACGTTCTGAGTTCAAATTCCGCCGAGGTCGACTTTGCCTTTCATCCTTTCGGGGTCGATTATATAAGTACCAGTTACGCACTGGGGTCGATATAATCGACTAAATCCGTTTGTCTGTCCTTGTTTGTCTCCTCTGTGTTTAGCCCCTTGTGGGTAGTAAAGAAATAGGTATTCCGTCTGTCGTTACGTTCTGAGTTCAAATTCCGCCGAGGTCGACTTTGCCTTTCATCCTTTCGGGGTCGATAAAATTAAGTACCAGTTACGCATTGGAGTCGACGTAATCGACTGGTCCTCTTCCCCCAAATTTCAGATTGTGCCTAAAGTAGAAAGGACTATTTTATATACTTTAGAAATATTTTATTATAAAATAAGACGAGGATAATTCTGTTCTAAACATGAAACAATGTAACGGCAATCTTGTTAAACTGAGCAGGTATAATCAGTTCAACTAGGATTAGAATTGCTGTAAGTATGAACGGTTGGAGTCCAGCTATCCCGGAACTTCTGAGCCGTAGCAGTCTATGGGAACTTGGGTCAGGGGAAAGAAATAATGACACATCGTGATAATGTTGGAAGGTTGTTATGCGAAGATGACAGGTTTGAAAGGAGATGTAGTGAGAGGTATGACGAGATACTTAATTAGCCAGTCGACATTAAGGCTAAAGGTATTTTTCAATCACTGCTTGCGTGTGCAAATGTATGTATGTATGTACGTATGTATGTATACATGCGTGCACACATATATATATGTACATACTATATGAATATATGAATATATATATACATATATATATATACATACATACATACATACATTTACATTCATACATACATTTACATTCATACATATATCATATATGTATATATCATATATGTATATACCAATGCATATTTCTGTATATTTACGTGAGAGTATACACCCACATATACATGAATATACATATACGTGTATAAATATACACATATGCATATTTATATGTATATATATGTATGTACATATATATATATATATATATATATATATATATATATATATTATATGTATGTATATATACATACATACATATATATGTTATATATATATATATGTACACACACACACACACACACACACACACACCAACACATATATATATATATATATATAATATATATCTATATATATATATATATATGCATATACACACATATACTGTTATACACACAATGGCGTCCCTCTGGTTATAAGCGAGATCTACTTCATGATTACATTATATTGTTCCGCTTGATGGAATTGTTTCATATAATTAACTAACGACATCTTGGGAGTAGGGTGTGTGTGTGCGTGTCAAGTTTGTCTTAGTTGGCTGTATATAAATATCTGAGAATATAAATGACTCTGAGTGTGTGTGTGCGTGCGTGTATGTGTCTGTAAGTATCTGTATGGGAGAGAAAGTGAGGGGGAGAGAGAAAGAAAGAGAGAGACGGAAGAGTAACAAATATACAGAGAATGTGTAGAGGAATATGATATGTCAGTATGTGTTAGTGCTTCTGTACGTTTATGAGTGTATGTATGTATTCACGTGTGTGTGTAAGAAACTATAATATATATATATATATATATATATATATATATATATATATATATATATATATATATATATATATATATGTATATGAATGTATCTGTGTTATTACGATAGTATGCATGTTTGTGTATTGTTTAAATCAAGTCATTATTTTGACTGCGTGGAATACGTGTCTTTTTGTTTTTTAGTATTGCACTTAATATAGAACTGATACTCCGTCGGTTACGACGACGAGTGTTCCAGTCTATCCGATCAATGGAACAACCTTCTCGTGAAATGAACGTGCCAGTGGTTGAGCACCACACAAACATGTTGTTGTTTGTTCTTTCTTGAGCTGTACCAGGCTAATAAGGGCCGGTCACCTGGTTTCCTTGGCATATTGGTTCCCCACCTATATGACGGGACGCCGGTCAGTCGCAGGCGAGCTTCTAAATGCAGGAAGAAAGACTTAGAAAACGTTGTGGCCAAAGTTTCAGCCGAAGTTCGCCATTACTTTTCTGCTGGAGGTTTTTTGCTCATAAACACACACATCGCCCGGTCTGAGATTCGAACCCGTGATCCCTCGACCGCGAGTCCGCTGCTCTAACCTATTTCTTTATTACCCACAAGGGGCTAAACATAGAGGGGACAAACAACGACAGACATAGGTATTAAGTCAATTACATCGACCCCAGTGCGTAACTGGTACTTAATTTATCAACCCCGAAAGGATGAAAAGCAAAGTCGACCTCGGCAGAATTTGAACTCAGAACGTAACAGCAGACAAAATACCATTAAGTATTTCGTCCGGCTCTAACCACTTGGCCCTATGCCTTCGCACAAACACACGCATCCTTAGTTCAGCGTGACTCGGAATATGGCAAGGATGAGCCTAACATGAAATAAGAGTCTTGCTCAAGGACAAACGACGTCGCCTAGAATAAAACCCGCCACCTTATGATCGTCAGCTGAATTCTCTAAACAGCAAATCACGCACATTAACGGACTACATGTCGTCCGGTTTACAACCATCATAAGTTTCGTGGGGACTCTTAGAAGAATCCAGTTTATAACAAACTTTAAGGTCAGCGTCCACTCACCATTTTCGGAAGGTCATAAATCTTCAGAGGCGATATTTTTCGTCCGCCTCTAATTAAACGATACACAAATAGATGAAAATAAAACAGACACATGCACGCACATATATATATATATATATGCACATAGACATATATACATGTCTATATACATATACATATATATATAATATATATATATATAATATACAAACTTCTTATATATAATATATATATATATATATATATATATATATATATATATATAGGCGCAGGAGTGGCTGTGTGGTAAGTAGCTTGCTAACCAGCCACATGGTTCTGGGTTCAGTCCCACTGCGTGGCATCTTGGGCAAGTGTCTTCTGCTATAGCCTCGGGCCGACCAAAGCCTTGTGAGTGGATTTGGTAGACGGAAACTGAAAGAAACCTGTGGTATATATGTATATATATATGTATGTGTATGTGTATGTATATGTTTGTGTGTCTGTGTTTGTCCCTCTAGCTGGTGTGTTTACGTCCCCGTCACTTAGCAGTTCGGCAAAAGAGACCGATAGAATAAGTACTGGGCTTACAAAGAATAAGTCCCGGGGTCGATTTGATCGACTAAAGCCGGTGCTCCAGTATGGCCGCAGTCAAATAACTGAAACAAGTAAAAGAGTATATATATATATATATATACGGCGTCTTTCAGTTTCCGACCAAATCAAATCAACACACAAGGTATTGGTCGGCTCGAGGCTATAGTAGAAGACACTTCCCCAAGATGCTACGCAGTGGGACTGAAACCGGAACCGTGTGGTTGGTAAGGAAGTGAGAAAGAGAGAGAATTCCAAAGATGCATAGATCTTAATGTGATTCTCAGGTGGAATCAACCTGACACGGTGAGACAGCTGCCTGTAATGAATTCCTTGAGTAATCCATTTAGTAGGCTTCCATGCAGTTTCCGCTTATTCATTTTAGCTCATCATAAGGTAGGATCGAGCTGAGACGTGAGAAAATGACACGAAGCAGAAGCAAACCTGGGTTCTCATGTTTTTTCTTGAAGCGAACTCCTTAACCATTTCATCCTACTATCTATCTATCTATCTATCTATCTATCTATCTATCTATCTATCTATCTATCTATCTATCTATCTATCTATCTAGACACGCACACATATATATCTTGGGCAAGTTCTGAGCATGCGTGTAATGTTAGATATTCAAAACAATATAACTGAAACCTTGCACGATCGCGCACGTGCATCCCCACCCAGGGACAACACATACACAAACCACACACATCCACACACATACATACATTGATGCACACACACACACACACACACACACTATATATATATATACATGTGTGTCTGTATATATGTGCAAATATATATGTATATATACATACACACATATTTTATATGTCTATATATCTATCTATCTATATATATTTACACACACACGGCCCTCACCATGTATATTGCAACATATTCCAGCAGTGTTTCATAAATGATGAAATATCAATATTGAAATCGAATTTGCTATTTGCATTTATTTGTGTGTTATACACATGCAGTGCGCTCTGTATGCTTTGAGTTCGTTGCATTCATACACGAAACGTCACTGGTGGTACCGCAATTGTGTGAAAACTAATTGCTAGAAACTGCTTGGTGTGGTAGAATAATACTATTTATTTAATGATATGTTTTTTTTGTGATATTTGTTATCCGGATTATTGCGTTTCAAGCTTCAGGCAACTGTCGTTGGAATGCGTTCAACGTGCGATAGTGAATGGATGGAAAGCGTGAAGGTGCTGAAATAAACTGATGATTGATTATCTAGGCTTTCGTTAGTTGATACTGACGACGTTCAGTACAGTGAAACAGGCTGTGTACAGATATATAGCCAACAGAAAATATTGCTTTCGCACTCTGGCGCAAGTTCAGATGGTTTTGGGAGATGGGTTTAAGTTGATTACATCAATCCCAATGTTCAACTGCTACTTATTTTATCGACCCCAAAAGGATGAAAGGCAAAATCGACATCAGCGAAATTTCAATGGAGAACATAAAAACGAAAGAAATGAAGCTACGGATTTTGGACAGCGTGCTAAAGATTCTGCCAGTTCGAGACGCATTTTAGCCCGTAGAAAATATTGGTTAAAAATTTTGGCACAAGGCCAGAAATTTCGGACAAGGTGTTAAGTGGATAACATCGATTCCTGTGCTCAACTGCTACTAATTTTATCGACCTCAAAAGGATGAAAGGGGAAGTCCATCTCGGCGGAATTTGAACTGAGAATGTAACGACGGACGTCTGGCATACTCGCGATTCTGCCTTGCGAAAACATTAAGTATATTAAATATATTAACAAAAGATATTAAATATAGCAGCTAAATCAATAGTTCTTTCTTTAATGTTTGCTCATTTCACGTAATGGACTATTTAGTGTTGGTATAGAACAATAAATTTCCCAGCTCCATTCCGCTTTGTAGACCTTTACTGCCATATTCTGGATGAAGGTGTCGGTGTTGGCGTGTGGAGGCTATGATTTCACTTTATGACTTCTACAATTTTCTACTTAATTACCTGTTCTTCACAGCGACTGGCTAGCACACTTTGTTGTCTCAGGGATTTGTTCAATGACTGTCGAGGAGGCTGTTTGGTACGACAAAATACCTGATTTATGATATTTAGTACCGAATACTAAACAACATGTATAAGTCTCACTTGTTGGTCTTTATGGAAGTTTTGGTGGAATGAACTACTATCAAGTAGTGTATGTATGTATTTTATATACAT
>NC_043018.1:15870571-15878071 GCF_006345805.1 Octopus sinensis | reverse complement strand
TTCGTGTTAGAGAAGAAGGGAAGATGCTTTTTAGATCTTCGTTTATGGATGTAGGTAACTGTCCGATATGCGATAGCTAAGTTGTTTGGATGTTGCTTGTATAAGAAGTAAGGATGGTATCATTTCTAACAAAACGCGTGTGGTTACTGGAAACAAGATTCAAAACGAAGAGTGTGCGTCACATAACAGAACCCTGTTTTATACCAAGGCTAATATAATGTTGGAAATGTTCTTGTAGATCCTTCTGTCAGAAAGGAAAAAGCAACCCAAAATACTATTAATCGAGTGATGTAGCTAAGAGGCGCTTGGGTCTGGTACGGTCAAAAAAGCATTTGGCTGTCAACGACAAAATGATGTTTTTACCGAATTTCCAAAGAGCAAAGGTTCAGACTTGTATAATAGATGTAGCTTTATGAGATACGTATTGGTGAGATGAATCAAAGAAGAATCGTATGTACGAATTTTCAGCATGCTAGAAATAGCAACCATATTCGCTAGACCTGCATCTTGTCAAACTTAAAAAAAAAAGAAAACACATTTCATTCGATCTATAGATTGTTCACGGTTGGAACGGTTTTTTATTAACTCAGTCAGAGATGATCTCTTAGCCCCACCCCTACCAATGCCACAAGCATTGTTCTTTCAAATATAAAATTTCCAGTCGTCAATTATTGAATGTGCCTTCCGGGACAATTCAATCTAAGATTTGCATTGACCATTATCTATATTCTCTTCTCTTTTAAGACAGACCTGACGTGAGAGAGATTTGGTTGCTATTTCTAACAGATGTGATGTCCACCTAGTGGGGTAGTAGGGTTATGTGTCGTTGTCTCGATCTATGTCGGTATTTCCTGCTCTTTCTTCTCCAGACACATATCAACATCCAATAAATATGCTTCCACAGTCAGTCGGCTTCTAACCAACAGCCACAATCACGCACCAATTTGACGAATTACTCACTGAACAGGAAATGCAGCCATTTTAGCAATTTATCACATGCTTTTTTTTTTTCTTTTGTAAAGCTACTACTTGAAGTAGGAATGGTGGTGTGGTGGTGGTGGTGGTGGTGGGTGGGGGGAAAGGCCGTTGAAAGAGTGTTAGACGTTGAAAAGAATATCCGATGAAGGTTAGCAACTTAAATAACAGTAAAGATTATTATTATTTATTTTTTTTCTAAAAGAAGAACAGAAATAAATCAAACAACAAATAAAACGACAAGTAAACTTCCTGGATTTCGAGTCGTTGTCTTTGAAGTAGAGAAAAGATGGGCAAACACATTCACACGCACACACACACACGCACACACACACACACACACACACACACACACACACACACCATGCACTGACTCACTGTAAACATATACAAACCATAAACACTATAAACATATACAGACTCTCGTACAGAGGCGCGCATACACACAGAGCCGTAGTGTCGCACACATTGACTGTGGCAAAGCACACACTCACAAACACACACACACACATATGATCGTACATTAATGAACATACATACGCATACATACACACACACACACACACACACATATACGTAAGCTCATAGATATACGCATCACACCACAACCTGTAAAGTTTAACTGATACATTCTGACAAGATGTAAATGAAGATGAAGATGAAAATGGAAGAATCAAAGAGTGATTTACATCAGACATGTCTCGCAACAAAATGGCGGTAGAGATATATCATCGTGTGTGTGTGTCGGGGGGGGGGGGTAGTCACTCGTTAACGAATATGACTTGGTAACATGTGGGGAAAAATGTCGGTAACATGTAAGTAACATGCAGGAACACGTAGTATGTCGTCTCTTTATAGTTTTCGGAGCCGAGGCATTTCTTTTCGAAACTCCCCAACTTTTGGTTAGGTGGAACATCCAGGATATAGCAAACAGAAGAAGAAGAAGAAGAAGAAGAAGAAGAAGAAGAAGAGAAAGAAGTAGAAGGAGAACGACGAAGAAGTAGAAGAAGAAGAAGAAGTAGTAGTAGTAGAAGAAGAACGACGAAGAAGAAGAAGAAGAAGAAG
The DNA here is from genome assembly GCF_006345805.1 of Octopus sinensis. Lineage (NCBI taxonomy): Eukaryota > Metazoa > Mollusca > Cephalopoda > Octopoda > Octopodidae > Octopus > Octopus sinensis. The sequence continues at coordinate 15,876,031 of NC_043018.1, read as the reverse complement.
TAGAAGAAGAACGACGACGACGACGACGACGAAGAAGAAGAAGAGTTACTCCGGTACTTGACTTGTTGGAACTCATTTTTATTTGACTAAACTGAATCAGTGTGAAATGAAATGTCTTTACTCCAGATCACAACCTGCGCTCGCTTTAGGAATTGAATTCACGATATCATGGTCATGAGACGAACAATTCCCGCAATAGGCTACGCGCCTCCACATGGAGTAGTGTTCCATATATAATATAGTGGAGGAGGCGCAATGGCCCAGTGGTTAGGGCAGCGTACTCGCAGTCGGAGGATCGCGGTTTCGATTCCTACACTGGGCGTTTTGTGTGTTTATTGAGCGAAAACACCTAAAAGCTCTACGAGGCTCCGGCAGGGGTGGGTGGGTGTCGACCCCAGTTGTACTCTTTCGCCCCAATTTTCTCTCACTCTCTCTTCTTGTTTCTTGAGTAACGCTGTGATGGACTGGCGTCCCGTCCAGCTAGGGGGATCACATACGCCATAGAAACCGGAAACCGGGCCCATGAGCCTGGCTAGGTTTGAAAAGAGTGACGTTCATAGTTTTTATATAATATAGTAAGTGGAAGAAAACCTTTCCGTCAAATTTCTATAATTGAACCTACTGGTAGACAAATCCCTAGCAATCAAAGTGTTTAAAATCAAACATCAGCAAAGAAGAGGTATAACTCCACTAATAAAAGTTGAGCTTGTATCTATTAGAACAAGTCTGTAGCATTTCCCAAGTTGTATGAGGGCTGAAAACTCAAGTAGAATCGCTTCAGTAGCAAGTAACATAAAGGATTTACAAAACCAATACTCATGAACTTTGCTGCAGTATTAACGCTAAATACACAAGAAGTAGTTCTTTCATCACCTTAAGAACTTGGATATCTTCATGTTAACTTGTCACACATTGCATTTCAAGAGTGTACATAAGTGAGTATCTATTTGCTGGTTATTCCATCATTTCTTCTTCGGTAATTGTGAAATACAAGCTTCGGTCAAGAGACTATAATAAAGCTGAACAATTTCGAAGATTTAATTTTTGTTACCGTGGTTGCTAAAAGGATTGAATTATATTTGGCAACATCTAATAAAATTTGTTTCTCAACGCATCATTATTTCCCGTTTGGATTATTAATGCATCCTGAATTAAATGTGTTATGTTGGCGAAACTATTCTTTTTTCATGCGTCAGGCAATGGCGTCTCTGCAAATTTTTCAAAGCAATTTTAGTATTCTATTTCCATTAATCTTCATTCTTCTACAACGCCCACAAACACCACGCCATACATAAACGGAACAAAGTAATATAAACACTGTACCACAGAGAAACATCGCATCTTAGCCTGAAAAACTGGATGGCTTCCATCTGATTATTGCACTAATTAAAATAAATAAAGGTTGAATTGCTTTCAAATCATAACGCTCAGTTTAAAAAGAAAGGAAATATTTCGGATTAGTGTTCAAACTCCAGTATCTTTCCACTAAAACAGTCTTGTTAAAGTCCAACTGGGGCTCTAAAACTACCACAACCATCTTATCATTATTGTTTTGTGGAGAGTTATGTCCATACATCAGCGAATTCAAAGTTAATTATTTCAATGTTATGAATTGTTGGTTTAAAATGTAAATTTACGAAATAAAATAAAATGGAGCTGAGTAGTCGTAGCTTAAGTCAGAAAGATACAAATGTACTTCAGATAGGTGCCGTTTCTTTTCTTCTTTCTTTTAGCTTCCTTCTTACTCTACCTTGATTAAAGGTTCGTCCGAATCATCAATTTATTTCTCTTCCTTTCCAGTTGGTCGCCTTACTAATCATTCTATTCAACTTTTACTGCTTTTTTGTGTCTACATTTTGTCTATAACTTATCGAATGTTTTCTCCCCGTTGGAACCTCTCACATTGTCCATTTCTTATTCTCCTCCTTTCATTCACGCTATTTCACCAAGTGAATATTTAATTTGATCAGAGTTTTAATTTCTCTTAATACTGTGCATTAAAAATTAAATATCTCCATATGCGAAGAGAAAAAAATAAAACAAAACCAGGAAGGAACACTTTTACTATGCTACCGGAAGAGATTGCCACCGGAAGAGACTGCCACCGGAAGAGAAGGGAATGAACGATATAAGAATATTATTATCAAGTGGAAACAAGTAAATAGATTCTGAATCGAGAAGTAAATGTCTTCCGTCGCCTTTATTAATTATGAACAGCCTCTGGCTATTGCTCAAAGTTGATAACGGACCACGTATTAGAATAATTCTTCAGAAATTGTTTTCATCCTAATAAGAAATTCACCTTTGTTAAAGACAAATCCTCGAGGGAAGAATGACATTTAAATTTTGATGAATCTACCCAGTTTAGTGGAACGAAGATAAAGTGCCAATATTCGTCCATTTGTTGCATTTCATTGCTTCCTATAAATCTTTAACTTATGACAACCATACGCATCATTGAAGTACATAACACATAATTAAATTCATGAAAGATTACAAATATTTATATTGGTGAAATATATATCCGAAAGTATGTTTAGCCATGTTTAAAATAACAGAATATTCAAATTTAACTGAATTTTATCAGAAGCATTATTTTGGTCATTAAACATCTCAATAATTGTTAGTACTACTTCATAAGTTTTCCTTCCATATATGCAAGCGTCTGACTGTTTTCCTTTACACGAGATATGAACCGTTTTCCAGCTGCCAACAACGGTATTAATGGTCATTATTAAAAGTCATTATCTGTTTATATTTTGCAAATCCTAAGGCAGCGAGCTGGGAGAGTCGTTAGCATGCCGGGCAAAATACTCCACGGCAGTTCGTACATGACTACATACTGAGTTCAAATTCCACAGAAGTCGACTTTGGCTTCCGTCGTTCCGGGGTCGGTAATATAAATACCAGATGAACACTGAGGTCGATGTCGTTGCCTTAACCCCAACCCGAAAATTGCTGGCCTAGCGTCAAAATTTCAAATCAATATTTTGTCAGTTGTCAGTAAATCTTTATATATAAAAGTGAAGTTGTGTGAGTGTCTGTCTCCTACGATTTAGATTCCTAACTACTCCCACATTTTGCGGTGCAGTTTAACCAAAAGCGGGTATCTTATAGTCGTGATTCATATCGAACCCTTCTGGGTATTAGCGAGCGTCTACGATGAATTTGCGATTTAAAAAAAAATTACCATCATTTTTTCCCATTCTTAATGCATTTTTTTGCTATTATATAAGGGAAGTAACTCTCTAAAATGCTTATATAGTTATTTCCCTTACAAACCCGAGCAACGCCGGGCGATACTGCTAGTAATCTATAAATATGATTTCAAACTTTACTTCTGACAGAATAAGACGGCCTAACTTACCGTGCTATGGTTACCTTCTGTGCAGCATCAGGCGCCATGTAAGGTTCTTATCATATCAGAATCGCTGGTTATCTACAGTTAAAACTAAGATTCCAAAGTGCTCATCTGCAGTAGCTCCAGTGGTATAACTGGTATGTGATTATTTCGTAGAGTGATGAGGGAAGTAAATGAAGGAAAAAGGCGAACGCATAATTATCTCTGTTGCTTGAAATAACTTTACGTCTGTGTGTCTGTCTGGCTATAATCGTGTGTGTGGAAGCACTCCGTCGGTTCCGACGACGAGGGTTCCGGTTGATCCGATCAACGGAACAGCCTGCTCGTGAAATTAACGTGTAAGTGGCTGAGCACTCCACAGACACGTGTACCCTTAACGTAGTTCTCGGGGATATTCAGCGTGACACAGAGAGTGACAAGGCCGGCCCTTTGAAATACAGGTACAACAGAAACAGGAAGTAAGAGTGAGAGAAAGTTGTGGTGAAAGAGTACAGCAGGGATCACCACCATCCCCTGCCGGAGCCGCGTGGAGCTTTTAGGTGTGTTCGCTCAATAAACACTCACAACGCCCGGTCTGGGAATCGAAACCGCCATCCTACGACCGCGAGTCCGCTGCCCTAACCACTGGGCCATTATAATCGTGTATGAGCTACACTGACGAAAAGCGCATATATATCGATACGCACGGATAGAGTTGCCGAGCAAAGGGACCACAGACCTTTACATGTGTGTTGTATAGAGTACTTAACCTTAACTAGCTTTTGAACCTTTCCTACGTATTTTACTTTGAGCATTTAATTGTTATCCATGTCGGTGAAGCCGCGTGGCTTAGTGGTTAGGGCATTCGGCTCACGATTGTAAGGTCGTGAGTTCGATTCCCGGCGACGCGTTGTGTCCTTGAGCAAGAGACTTTATTTCACGTTGCTCCAGTCAACTCAGCTGGCAAAAATGAGTTGTACCTGTATTTCAAAGGGCCGGCCTTGTCACACTTTGTGTCACGCTGAATATCCCCGAGAACTACGTTAAGGGTACACGTGTCTGTGGATTGCTCAGCCACTTACGCGTTAATTTCACGAGCAGGCTGTTCCGTTGATCGTATTAGCTGGGACCCTCGTCGTCGTCACCGACGGAGTACCCCTATCTATGAGGAAGCCTCTGTATCGAGGTTTGATATGCTAGTTATAGTAGAGAAACTTCCCTGTGTTGTGTTTTCGAAGAGAATACATTGATTACTATTTTCACTTGTATACTATGTCTGAGCATCAGAATGGATGGTCTAGGCTGGAGATCTGGTTGACCAGGGTCACTACGAAGCTAAGCAACAATTACGGTAACCTTTGTGTCACAAACAGGAAAGCTAAACTATTCTGCCAATGAACGGAGGAAAAATAAATTAAAAACCATGCGTTGAGTGGACGGATAGTATAATAAAAAGCTTGTTGTATCAATTCATCTTAGATTCCCTTCCTTCCTCTCACACACTATTTGGTGTGAAAGATGTGAGGGTTGATTTGCGGGGCGATTACACCTATGAAGGTGAAGGTCAAAGTAGGGCAGACAAACAGACAGACAGACAGACAGACAAACACATAGACATATTGTTATTTTACGTAATGGAGGTAATTATGTTGTCTAATTAATGGACTTGAGGTATGATTTATTTTTATACGTTTGATTGGCTAGAGATAATAACATTACCGATGTGTGCGTGTGTGTGGGCGTGTTTGTGAGTGTGCGTGTTTAAGCACATACACACACACACACACACACACACACACACACACACACACATATACATATATCCATGTAGAAATTACACATATATCTATGTACAAATAACATATCTATTTATCTATCTATCTATCTATCTATCTATCTATCTATCTATCTATCTATCTATCTATCTATCTATCTATCTATCTATCTATGTGTATATATGTGTGTGCATATGTATATATGCATGTGTGTATGCATATATGTATATGCAAACTCTTTTTTCTATTGATCAAAGATGTTTCTTACATGCATTAATCACGTGTGTCAACATGATTAGTCAACTCCGTGTAACACAAGAATTAGACTCATGCGCACATATTCAG
>NC_043018.1:15850571-15865571 GCF_006345805.1 Octopus sinensis | reverse complement strand
GACGACTAAGACCACCACCACCAACACTATCACCACCACCATCACCACTACTACTACTACTACTACTACTACTACAACAACAACAACAACAGCTACTACTACTACTACTACAAAACCACCACCACTACTACTGCTACGACGACGACGACTAAGACCACCAACACCACCACTATCACCACCACCATCACCACCACTACTACTACTACTACTACTAATACTGCTACTACTACTACTACTGCTGCTACTACTACTACTACTACTACTACTGCTACTGCTGCTACTACTACTACTACTACTACTACTACTGCTACTACTACTACTTACTACTACTACTACTACTACTACTGCTGCTGCTGCTACTACCACTACTACTGCTGATGCTACTACTACTACTACGACAACGACGACGTCAACGATGAAGACCACCACCAACACCACCACCACCACCACCACTACATATGAATATTATTGCCGTCATTGTCAATATCATCATCCCTATCCAATCTAAACATCCTCCTTCCCCTATCTCCTTACTCCTCATTATTATTATTATTATTATATTATTATTATTATATTATTATTATTATTATATTATTATTATTATATTATATTATTATTATTATTATTATTATTATTATTATTATATTACTATCATTATCCCTGAGAGGTAAAATGCGAGTAAAAGAAAAACACAAACACAACCACATGTAAACAGTGACATTATTATTGTAAAATTAGTTTGTTTTTTTAATTTCCGATAATACATTTTGTTTTCTTTCTCTCTCTTTCTTGTTGGCAAATGTTTGAATAGTCGCAAAAATGTAACTTTATTCACTGCTAATTCCTTTTGTGTAAGACATAATGGCGAATTAGCTTCATGTGCATGATGTTTGTACAGTCATATTTTATTTCAAATGTTTTGACACATACACATGTGAGCACCAACACACACACACATGCATATATACATATATATATTTATGTATACATGTGTCTGTGTTGGTACCTACATGTGTATGTGTCTAAACATATATATATATTTGACTATATATTAGTTGAGCAAATCGCTTCGTGAAATTAACGTGCAAGTGGCTGAGAACTTAACAGACACGCGTACCTGTAACGCAGTTCTCGGAGGAGATTCAGCGTGACATGGCTGTGTGACAAGGCTGTCCCTTTGAAATACAGGTGCGAGAGAGACAGGAAGAAAGAATGAGAGAAAGTTGTGGTGACAGACTACAGCAGGGTTCGCACCCTCCACTGCCGGAGACTTGTGGAGCTTTAGGTGTTTTACCCTCAATAAACACTCACAATGCCCGGTGGGAATCGAAACCGCGTTCCTATGACCACGAGTGCACTGCCCTAACCACTGGGGCAGTGGTTATATATATATTATATATATATATATATATATAATATATATATATATATATTATATATGTGTCTGTTTATTATCTATCTATTATCTATATATATCTATCTATCTATCTAATCTATCTATCTATCTATCTATCTATCTATCTATCTATATATATCTCTCTCTCTCTCTCTCTCTCTCTCTCTCTCTCTATATATATTATATATATATATATATATATATATATATATGTATATCTATCTGTCTATATACTATCTCTATCTATCTATCTATCTATCTATCTATCTATCTAGCTTCTATCTATCTATTCTTTCTGTTTCTTTCTTTCTCTCTCTCTCTCTCTCTCTTCTCTTTCTCTCTCTTTGTATATATATATATATATATATCATAGTGTCTCCATTTCTTTTGCTGAAACGAAGCAGACTAAACTTGGCAGCTAAACCTGCCTAACGCTTCATTGTTTGATTAATGACCTAGATTTCCATAAAACATAACAAGCGTAAACTAAACAAATAACCAAAGGAAAAAAAGCAAGAAAGCTCAAATATATTGTGTAAGAAGTCATATTACTCATGTGTTTTAAGGCTGAACTCTGTCGAACAATGGAAGCTAATATGTTTTGTAGTCTTTTCAATCTATTCAAATTAAATACCGAAATTTGCATCAACTTCTACTGTACAACTCGCCATAACAAATCATATCTTGCACTTCCGGTTTATTGTACACTCTCTTACATTTTAATTACGTTTAAATTTCAAGCTAACATATTATTAGCATAATTTGTGGCTGTTTAGTTTTTAGTATGTGTTTATAATTATTATCAACTGTCTGGAATGATTATAAAGCTTGTTAATTTCGGTTCCTTTAATGTTAGATTTTTTTTTTATTTATAATTAGTATAATCGACCAAGGGTTGTTGTTTCCGTGTGTTTTATCCTTATTTTACTTATGTTGTTTTGTATTTGCCAGACAAGTTACCAGCGCTGATAAGATAATTTGTTTATTTGTTTCATGGGTAGCATGCAATAGTCACTGTTTTCGTAAATAAGTAAAACAGTAAAGCTGCAACGAAAAACAAATAAAAATATAAACAAATGAAAAACTAATTTCAAAACAGATTTAATTTTTTACTATATTTTTTTAAAATGTCTAATTCGGTGAAAGGAATGCAGATACCTGTCTCACAAACGCAGTGCATTTACTTGTCACGCGATACAAAAATAAGTTCTTGTTTAGCCTCTGGCTCACAGGGATCAAGGAACACTAGAGCGTTCCACCCATGACCGACTTGTCTTTTATTACTTCAGTGTATCAGGTACTACATTACATCGCTTGATATTTTTTTTCATGTTTTAGATGGTAAATTTCACTTGAGGGACATATAACTGTTATTTTAGGCAGATCTAGACACTATGTAGAATGGGCGTTTGTCTGTTAGGATAAAGAGAAGTTATTAAATAAATCTCTAATATTTGATGACCGTGGGGCAGGAATGGTTAACACTCGGGACAAAATACTTGGCGGGATTTCGTCCGTCTTTACGCTTTCATTTCAAATTCCGTCGAGGCCGACTTTGCTTTTCCTCCTTTCGGGTCAATGAAATAAGTACTGGGTGCAATATAACCGGCTTAACTTCACCACCAGAAATTGCTGGCTTTGTGCCAAAAATTGAAACCAATATTTGATGACCATTTATATTTGACCAATTATATTTGAAGCCAATTTGGGCGTAGTCCCATATCAATTTTATTCTCTACCATTCAGCCAGTCAAACCCTGGACTGAGACATGCAACCATCTCAGATAAGTTGGACGTAGCAGCACAACACAAAACCCAGTATTCCGTTCCATATTTACCGGTCATCACCAAAGTTCACACTTGAGCAATATGGTTGCGACATCTTGCCGTGTTTCAGTAGATAGATAACTTGGTGGCCACTCTTCAGGTATGGTTAATTGGCGCTTCCCCAAAAAATCCTTGCTCATTTGATGCCCATACACTTTCCTCAATCAGTAAACTTGATGAAACGGGCTGGTTTAGTCACCGACATCCTGCAATACGAATCAAGTTGTACTGACTGACACGATAATAGTAGAAATTTGCGTCAACATGTCTGTAAAATAATAATAAAAAAAACATTGAAAAAGACATCAATAGCTTCAATAGCTTGGAGAGTGCAGACCGCAAACTTACAAGCCGGTTTCGATTCTTCGTCGATTCATCTCGTTTGATTTTCATTTGATTAAATCTTAAACTTAAAACACTTTAATGAAGATCTGTAAATTTCTCTATGAATATAGAACTTAAATATCATTTATAAAACTTGCAACATTCATACTTATTCGCTAATGTTAAATGATAGTATTCTTTTCTCCTTCTCTATATAAATACGAAAAACAAAAATGTAAGTTCCCTAAGAGATTTCCTGACGTGAGGACAAGATCCAGAACTGAGATTTATATGCATATTCCATCCACCCCTATAATTATTGCTCAACACAGGCCTTGATGTCCACTACTATTGTGCTGAACAAGGACCCCTTTTGAAATGTTATATTTTGGAAACTGCCGTGCCTTAATAAAGCATACTATATGGGTGTTATCGGCAGAGAAATAATATGAAAGTAAGCAACTATCAACTAATGGGAGTCAGAGATACTTGGTACAATATCGTGAGATGCATCGCGCTTGCAGGTACTTCAAAGAAAAGATATAAATACGTACGCAGCAATTTCAGTTGAGTCTCAACTTCACTCTCTTTATTTGATATACATTCCTGTTATACGCAACGCTTTTTCATTCCATTTCTTTTATTATTTCTTTGTCTGTTTATACACCTGAGGCAAGCTTCAATTTATTGACAATGCATCACTATTTTTTTTCTTTTAGATGTTTCTTTAAAATACTTTTTTTTTCCGTTTGAAAAGAAAATGTCTATCGTGCTTTCACAGCAAAGATGTCGACACACTTCAAACAAGAACAGAATGTGTGTCATCCGAGTTTTGTTTTTATTATTTGCCATTTTTACACACTGAACACTAACAAGCAACAAATAAAGAAACAAAAATAACAGGAACACAACAAAAAAAAATTGATATTTAATGACATGATTAATAGTCAAAATACGTCGTGTTCCGATGGGGTTGGTGCTTTAGTTTGCGCAGTAATTTTTCGTTAAGTAAAAGACTTCTTGAAATAGCAACATCAGTGTTATAGAGTGCCTGAAAGTAGCTGAGCAGTAGGGTATTCGGTAAGATAAAGCATTTCCTGGCAGAAGAAAGGAAAAAAAAAAATTGAAAACAATCCCCGAATCCCCGACCCCCTATGTTCCAATATGTATGTATGTATGTATGTATGTATGTATGTATGTATGTATGTATGTATGTATGTATTGTGTGTGTGTGTGTGTGTGCGTTCGTGTGTGTGTGTGTGTGCGTGTGTGTGTGTGTGTGTGCGTGTGTGTGTGTGTGTGCGTGTGTGTGTAATTTTCATTACCTGAAAATGTACTTTAGATTCGGAATCAAACACAGCAAAATCAATTTAAGGAATTGCGTATCATGAACGCACGCAAATGTGTAGGTGAACGTGTGCCTAAGTAGGTGAGTGTGTGTGGGTATATATATCATATATGTATATATATGTATATATATATATTATATATATATATATATATGTGTGTGTGGGGTGTATATATATATACATAAATATATATATATATGTATATATGTATATATATATATATGTGTGTGTGTATGTATATATATATATATGTATATATGTATATATATATGTGTGCATGTGTGTTTATGTCTTTTATATATAGTGCACGTGACAAAATATAAAGTGTATTAATTTCCTGGATAGATATATTGCCACACTTATTCACACACACACACGTACACACAGATGCGCATATAGCTACGTATATCTCTGCATAAACCTTGTATATGAGCACCTATGCGCATGCATATATATATATATGTGTGTATGTGTGTGTGTGTGCGTATGTATACGTCGTGTGTGTGTGTAAATACATCGGTCTATTGAGATCGTTGAAAATGCTACGTAGCAACAGTGTTTATTTTGGGCTTCTGTTATTCCACAAAATCTCGTCTTTGTTCTTCGTCAGAAGCTTGAGGCAAGGCGAAACCGAAAGAAAAGATGGAAAGGAAATTGACATATATTATCGTTGTTACTCCATTTTTACAGGAAACGTATTGAAAATATAAAACCTTGCTTTAATGTATGTACTGATGATGCGCACGCTCGAGCGTGCACGCACACGCACACGTACATACGCACACACATGCAGGCAGTAAAGTAACCTTGTAAGTTCACAATTATTAAAGAACTCAACGAATAGAGAGTAGTTTGTAAAACGGTGATCGCATATTCTTACATATATATATATATGTATTTATACATATTTTTCCTCGCTTGGAGAAATGAACACATGAACTATGATCTATTTAATGCCCACGGATACTATGAAATGTACTGTAATCATTGCAGGAATACGGACTATGATCGTAAGAAACTTGTGATTTGTGGAAACGCGTGTAGCGATGCATTATACTGTTTATGAATCCCATCTACGGATTATTATTATTATTATTACTATTATTATTATTATTATTATTATTATTATTATTATTCATCATCATCATCATCACCATCATCCTTATTGTGAAGGCTTTGATCTATAGTGTACGTGTGTGTATTATATATATGATAAATCATTTATTATATACTTTATTGTGTTTTGTTATTTCCGTGAATCCTCGGTCTGTGCAAAAACTATCATCCATTAAACTGGTCCACGGTTCAAAAAAAAAAAATTATGTAGGCGCAGGAGTGGCTGTGTGGTAAGTAGCTTGCTAACCAACCACATGGTTCCGGGTTCAGTCCCACTGCGTGGCATCTTGGGCAAGTGTCTTCTGCTATAGCCCCGGTCCGACCAATGCCTTGTGAGTGGATTTGGTAGGCGGAAACTGAAAGAAGCCTGTCGTATATATGTATATATATATATATATGTATGTGTTTGTGTGTCTGTGTTTGTCCCCCTAGCATTGCTTGACAACCGATGCGGGTGTGTTTACGTCCCCGTCACTTAGCGTTTCGGCAAAAGAACGATAGAATAAGTACTGGGCTTACAAAGAATAAGTCCTGGGGTCAATTTGCTCGACTAGAGGCGGTGCTCCAGCATGGCCGTAGTCAAATGACTGAAACAAGTAAAGAGATTGCACCAAATCATACCCAGATTCGTTTTGCTATCGTTGTTATCTATTTCATCCCGATTCACCTGTTGCGAATCTTTTCAAAGCCTTACCCGTAGATCCCTTCCCAGCATTCTCTCCGTTCCCCCAGCAATATAATACAGCTTTAATACTCAGTCATCCCTTTAATCCCGCTCGGGTGTAATGTTAGATTTAGAGGTCACGTGGGATAAAAAACAGAACCCGTCAAGATTTAATACCGGTCAACGTTCTGTTTGAATTATATATTTATATTTTGGCAACCGACAGTGACAGACTACGGTGTGTGTGTGTGTGTCGGGGGGTCTTTCTATTCGGTGTTAATCTTCTAAGAGGATGCTGCCTTTTAACGCATTTGTAACATTGTTTTCGTATGTCGAGCCCAATAGACTTAAGCTACGAAATACGTTAAACAATGTGGCTCTGCCGGTAGACCTTTGGTCGCATGATTGATTCATCTTTCGGCAAAGGTGACTGTGTTTAAATAGTATCAGTTACATAGCATTCTTCTTCTCCTTCTTCTTCTTCTTCTTCTTCTTCTTCTTCTTCTTCTTCTTCTTCTTCTTCTTCTTCTTCTTCTTCTTCTTCTTCTTCTTCTTCTTCTTCTTCTTCTTCCTCTTCTTCTTCTTGTTCTTCTTCTTGTTCTTCTTCTTATTTTTAAAAAATAATAATAATAAACATAATAATAATAATAATAATAATAAACATAATAATAATAAACATAATAATAATAAACATAATAATAATAAACATAATAATAATAATAATAATAATAATAATAATAATAATAATAAACATAATAATTATAAACATAATAATAATAATAAACATAATAATAATAATGATAAAATAATAATAATAATAATAATAATAATAATAATAATAATAATAATAATAATAGTTTCTTATTATACCCTGGAGTAGTTCTCTGTCTCTCTCTCTGTCTCTCTCTCCCTCTCTCTTTCTCTCTTTCCTCACGTTACATTATAATTCTGAAGCTTCGCGATGTTAATATATTCATTGAGTCAGAGACGTAAACCTTGTTCAATTTGGTTGTCCTGGAGCGAAACAGCAATTAATCTTGGCTTAGTCAAAACAAACAAACAAATAAATCTATTGAACAAAGGAGTCTTTATGTGATCGGGCGTTGAGCTAAAAATGGCAGCCAATTCCGTTTACTCACAAAATGGTTCAAGGTGACCATATGTATTTAGGTTAGTGCGGTTCGGGACAGATCATTTTCAAGTAAAGCCCACAGCTTCAACAGTTTGCATAATAGAACTACTAAACTAGGATTAGTACAAAAATTCCGTTTAATGCACCAGCAAAAGCTTACATACCTCGTCTGGCCTTCCAGGTGTAACAGTCAAATTTCCCCTATGTCAAGGCCTTCCAGATATAAAACAAGGAAGGACGAGACTAGCGATAGATGGAACGCCATTCATGATAGATCTGATTGATTGAAGATTTCCTTTAGCTCGGATCAAACGACAACAACAAAAACAAACCAATACTACATCATTAAGGGACTTAGCCCAGTCAGTCTCTGGTCCGCACGAGTGCTGTCTTCTCTTTCTATCTTTTCTCTTACTACTAGAAAGACCGCTATTTCATCCGATCTGACTGGTCTAGACTCTCCACCACTGAAGGACTCCCAGACCGTGTCTCTCCACATCTCACCACGTTTGTTGCATTCAACTCCCTTTGCCTTACACTAACCACTATAGCAAATCTGTAATCGGTAGAGCATCACCCTTCTGGAATTTTCTCCTTAATCATGTATGTCCTGCAGGAGCGCAAATATAATATAAGCATAAATTTAACTGGTTACGCAAGGCCTCAAAGGGGCAGGAGTTGTGCTCTATTCTCTAGATTCAGAAAATATGAAAATAGGGAAAACAAAAGACCAACTTTAATAAATCAGTTTAAAACATGAAGAACTTTTGCAACGTTGACGGGATCCTCTGAGCTTCGTCTCTAGTCGTCTGGATAGGGATGTATTATCTCCTACAATGAACTAACAGATAGGTGGTTGATAGTTTAGTGACAACGCATTGTTGTTATCTAGGACAAAAAACATATACTGAAGTTCCCAATCAGAACCACAAATTGAAAATGGAGCAACCGAAGGGCATATTACAAGTTAAAGCTTTATGCACTATTAAGAACAGTTGAACGAGACACTGAGACATCAAATAGTGCTCGATGTGTCAGTTGACTGATTAATCGATAGAGAAAACGCGATGCTGAATTTCGTAAAATATATACTCATCCAACGTGATTAATTCAACTGGTATTTATTCTGTCGACCCCAAAGAAGGAAGGGCAATGCTGACATCGCCGGAATTTGAACTCAGAAGGTAAAGTCGGAAGAAATGCTGATAAGTATTTTTCCGGTGTGGTAACGATTCTGCCAGCTCGCCGCCTTCTTTACTGCATTTATATTAACAACATAAAACGGGCAACAATGAGGGACGATAGAACATTAAAAAAATCTCCAAACAAACAAGTTTCAAAAACAATCTGCGTTTAGCCTTACAACTCATAATCCAGGTGATTTACCTGGTCTGATGGTGTGTAAGTAACTGAGATTACAACATTCCACATTGAATGGGACGTTGACACGTCACCGGATTAACTCTACAGTTTTTGCTGCTAAGGATTTATATGAGAGAGGACTGAAGCAACGTTAAATCAAATGTTTGTACAAGAACATATCGCACCGCCCAGTTCCAGAAGCGAAACCACGATCCTAGGCCCCTGAGTGTAAAATCTCTAACCAATTGGTAGCGCGCCTTCACCCTGGCAAAATCGAAATTAATAATATTAATATGTGTTGCTGATTAGGCGAAGGGCTGGCTGAATCGTTAGCAGGGCAGCGTTTCGTCTGATTTTTACAATCCGAGTTCAAATTCCGCCGTCGTCGACTTTACCTTTTATCCTTTAGAATCGATTAAATAAATGCCAACTTAGCACTGGGATCGATATAATCGACCTAACCCCTTCCCCGAAAGTGTTTGCCTTGTGGCAAACTTTGAAACTAATTTTGTAGCTGATCCGTTGGTTAATTGATACCTGTTTTTTTTTTTACAATTAAGTAAACTGGAATTTCGACAAATTTATTTTATGTTTTATATTTATTGCTTGTTGTTAGAGATCAGAATATTTTAATATATTTGGGACTTAGGGCTGGCTTTGAAAGCTCTCCTCTTCTAGTTAACGTACATCGATACCCAAACTTTCCTCGTCACTAACAACAGTAAAACAACACACTCGGAGCTCGATTTCTCATTTGCATGAAACCAACTCCAAGGTAATTATTCATTTACGTTTACATTGTAAAGAAACTGAAAGAAGAATTATATAAAAAAAAATAAATACACACACATACACATATACACGCACACACGCACACAATATATGTAATATATATATATATATATATATATATATATATATATATATATATAGATAGATAGATAGATAGATAATAGATAGATAGAATACACATTCAAGTTCGCATTTGACAGTTTGCATAAAAAGAAAAAGAAAACAATATCTCATCCAAAAATAAAAGTATTTTTCAGGCATCAAAAAATATCAGCTGGATTATGGTTGGGAAATAGCAGTTTACTCAAAGTAGCAGCCCTTGGATTCCATCACGGCCCCATGAAGGCTCTGGAACCTAGGACATGCGTCCCTCGCTATATTCCTGGGAAAATCTTCGAACACCTCTTTGATATACTCGATTTGGTGTTGCAGGCAGAACAGTCGAGGAATATTTCAAACACGCCCCACAAAGAGCAATCCATAGAATTAAGAGGCCAGAAATTGAAACTGCTTCGTAGGAAGTCTTCAACAACCATTTCTGACTCTTTGTGGAGGTACGGCATGGAGCCGACACCGTCTGCCACGCATTTGGTATTCTAGCAATAATCCTCTCCAGCCAGGGCCTGTCCACAGTCTCCAGCAACATCACATAACCATCTCCATTTAGCCTAAGTCCCTTTTCAAGGAATAGGGAATGAATTTCTGCGTGCGGATGCAGTTAGAACGCCAGCTTTGTCCCTTCCTGTTGGCCACGGATTCGTAGTCTCAGCTACAACTGTTCGTGTCATCTCTTACAATCTTTATAGTGTTATAGTGTTCACAGATCATTGGCTAGAAGTCATGATATGGGCGCGAATCATAATAACTTTTTACCAATATTCAGATGGCTTCCAGTCCTACATTTCAGCAAACGTTTTCTAAACAACAACTTTAACCGTTGCCACTCCAACACCGTTGACTGTTTCTCAATACATCAAATTCTTCCTGAAAAAGAGATACAAATAAACGTCAACATACATACATACATACTTACATACATATGCACGCAGAAACATACATACCTATAAATGTAGATACATACAGAGCACAAATACATACATGCACACACTGAACACACAGGCATATCGATCTTATGGAATGACTGAGTTCACCCAGTGAGCGAACTTAATTTGAAATTTACCACTTCTTGAAGGTTGAATAACCAGACAAGATTCTTCTCATTAATTTGTTCCTTATATTACTGAAATAATGCATATTTTCGAGAGGAATGGTTTAATAAGTGGTCTCATAACGTCTGTTGCCGGAGGCTATTTGAACTTACGAACTTCAAGCTCGTAGACTAATATATTATCTCTTCTGATCTGTCATTTGTTCCGTAAAAATGTCTAATTTCCGTCAATAAAACACTTGAATGAAACAATAATTCACCATCCGTCTTCTAAATAACACTTGTCTGCCTTCGTCAAGTACATCACTCCATATCGTTGTTACTCTTAATAAACCAATCAATCAATTAATGATTCGAAGCAGTTTTATGATCGCTATGATTCATTACTCCCACTTTACTTAAGTGGTGTTTACATTGAAGTAGGTTCACTTAAAACACATGCTTAGTCTTTCCCGTCTTTACCTTATCTAACGATCTCGAGGCCGGAATCTTTAGCAAACATGTTTTATCTAATATACTTCCTGCGTAGTAACAACGTTTCAAGCAAAAACGCGAATATATATATGTATATATGTTTCTTTATTAGCCACACAGGGCTGCACACAGACAGAACAAATTACAAGGTAGAGCTTTTCTTTTGGGGTTAAAAAAAAGGGGGTTGGTTTTCGATCAAAAGGGATCGT
The DNA here is from genome assembly GCF_006345805.1 of Octopus sinensis. Taxonomy (NCBI): domain Eukaryota; kingdom Metazoa; phylum Mollusca; class Cephalopoda; order Octopoda; family Octopodidae; genus Octopus; species Octopus sinensis. The sequence continues at coordinate 15,853,758 of NC_043018.1, read as the reverse complement.
AAAAGGAAAGAAAGAGGACAAAAAAGGGGAGGATTTAAAAAAAGGGGGGGAGAGGGAAAAAAAGAAAAGGGGAGAGGAAAAAAGTTGATCAATAGAGATCGTAATCACAGAAATGTCAATATGAAGTGTAAAGGGGAGGACAGGTGAGGTTTACCCGTGGAAGGAAAAGCCTACGGAAAAGACCACGGTAACCTCGGTCAATGAAGTCACATGTTATATTCCTTTTATTTTTTTTTGCATATTTATATATATATATATATATATATATATATATATATATATAATATATAATATATATATCCGAGCGTCAAACAAACGCAGTGGCTAGTTGTTCCTACACATGTCTTCGTCTTTGTTTTTGTTTTTTAATAAATTTGAGCTATATATATATATATATATATATATATATATATATCGGGAGAGTTTACGAAAAAGACAAAAGACGAAGACAGGTGGTGTACAAAACAAACAGATGTATTAGTATAACGCTCAGGAAGAGAAAAAGTCTTTTACGTTTCGAGCCTACGCTCTTCTACAGAAAGGGACACAGAAAAAAACAAGGAAAGAATAAAATGTGTGTAGTGGCTAACGATCTATCATGACGACTGTATATTATATATATATATATATATATATATATATATATCACCGTGATCACAGTGACCGACCAGGCTATCAGATGTTGCTACACATCGCTGGTCACAATGCTCTTTGCATTGTTTTAGCCTTCAAATGACGCCACCCCGCTGGCTAAGCGAGCAGGCCAGCAGAGGAAAGAGTGAGAGAAAGTTGTGGCGAAAGAGTACAAACAGGGGGCGCCACCCCATACCCCCTGCCGGAGCGTCGTGGAGCTTTAGGTGCTTTCGCTCAATAAATACTCACAATGTCCGGTCTAGGCTCGAAACCGCGATCCTGCGACCGCGAGTCCGCTACCTTAACCACTGGGCCATTGCGCCTTCACACACACACACACACACACACACACACACACACATATATACATATATATATATATACATAGGGTGGGTGAAAAGTAAGTAGGCATTAAAAATTGGTATTAAGAATCCACGTTCCTTTTACAAATTTCTTGAAGCAAATAATACATGTTGTTTATTACATTAAAAAAATGAAAGTAAATCTTCATGTTTCAACATAACCACCGGTTGCATTCAACCAGTTTCTTCAAACGGCCAAGATCGGAATGAGTAACCTTCTGAAGGACGTCATCTGGGATATCATTGAGAACCTCCTGAATTCACGTCTCCAAGTCCTCAAGTGTACGATGTGTTGTCTTGTACACCTCTTCTTTTGTGTAACCCCACAGCTAAAAATCACACGGAGTGAGATCTGGATTCTTGGCGTTCTGGACTTCTGGACTTCTACATTCACAATTTTCAGGTTTTAGCACCTGCACGTAATGGGGTTTCCACAGACGAAAATTCAATTCTTTATGCAAAACCGTACGTATTGTGTGTCTTGTTAGTCCACTTTCACGAGCTACTTCACGTGTTGATTTTTTGGGAGCTGCGATTAAACATTTCCTGTACTGCTGCCATGTTCTTCGTTGATCGGGATGTGGTTGGATGGCCACTTCTTGCATCGTTCACAGAGTCCGTGGTCATCAGTTTTGCATGACAAATCTTCATTGTCTCTAGACGTGGTGCTGCATGCTTAACTATCCATGCACGCCGCCATCTCGGAACACACACACACACACACACACACACACACACACACACATACACACACACGCACACACACACACACACGCACGCACGCACATGCACACACACGCACACACGCACACACACGCACACACACACATGCACACACACACACACACACGCACACACGCACAACACACACACACATACGCACACACACACACACACGCACACACATATATCGTAACATTATAATTGAAACACTCCGATTTCCAGTTCTCAGAGTTATATATATATATGTATATATATATATAAATGTGTGTGTGTGTGTTATATGCTTGTGTGTGTGTGTGTGTGTGTGCGTGCGTGTAATGAATCTTTATATATTCATGCACTCAAACGGTGCAGGAAAAGTGGAAGTGGATCTCAGTCAGTTTCGACGACGAGTGTTCCAGTTGACCCGATCAACCGAAGATGGGCATTCGTGAAATTAACGTGCAAGTGGCTGAGTACTCCACAGACACATGTACTCTTAACATAGTTCTCAGTGAGATTCAGCATGACACAGAATTTGACAAGGCAGGTCAAGGCGGTATGATATTAGGTTATATTTTGTTGTTATTTCTAGCAAGACAGTAACTCATTTAGAGGCCCTGGGATTTCGTACTTACTACACTGAGGTTTCGTAGCTTGAGGTTCCGTAGCTCGAGGTGCCGTAGCTCGCACGCTCGTGCAATGTGACATGTTATATGGTCTAGCTAAAAAATGCAGACAATTTCAATGAAAAAGAGATTTCAGGATAAATCTGCTCATAATCTATATTTAGAATTAACTCAACTTAATCGGATAAAACTAAATTAACGACCTATTTTTTTTTTCTGTAATCTATTATGGCTATTTTAGGATACAGACTTCGATCGAACAGAAAGGATTTCATTTGCTTTCTTTTCTTTTCCTGTCGATATGTAAAGATGGCTGCTTTCCCGCCTCCCCACTTCAAAGTAGGATTATATTAGATATTTTATGACCCTAACGTTAATCATTTCACAAAGGTTTCCCTTCCACTCTCCTTATAACACACTCCTTCTCCTTTGTGTCGCTGTCTCTCTAAATCCTTCTCCCACAACACAGCATCTTCTATCTCTTTCTCCTTCTGCTAAGCGCTTATTCCCTCTCATCCATATAAAAGAGTAAATAAAGCACTACTGCTTGAATGTACTCTAATTAAATTAGGATTGCATAATGATCACATGGAGCGACACACACATATATATATAGGCGTTTGTGTGTGCATCTATCTATATACTATATGTATACATATATGTGTAGGCATACAACAATACACAAATATATTTATATATATGTATATTTATATATATATATATGTATATATATGCACACACACGCATATATATATATATACATATACATGCATACATACATACAGATATATATATTTGTATATGTATGCCTAAGCATAAATATATAAGTGGTTGTGTCGACGTATATATTTGCGTATATAT
>NC_043018.1:15840571-15848071 GCF_006345805.1 Octopus sinensis | reverse complement strand
CCTTTCAATAAACTCACTCGAAGATAGCACTTCTCTCTCTATTCTCAGTTTCCTTTTTAAGAGAAATTTGAAGAAGTCAAAGAGAGCTCTATCGAAGAGGAATGTATCTGTCCCCATGCCTTTCAGTCTTGTTCACCAAACAACCTCTTTCGCCACTGCCACCAGGTAAAGGACTCGACCGACAGACAGATCCGTCCCACACGTGACAGCAGCTGTTTTACATAACCACACAAGTCAGCAATGCCTGGACACTGAACGAGGGTGTGTAGAACGGTTTCGTCACTCAGCGCGCAACTCAGACAGCACATCCGTGACTAGAGCTTATCTCGAACCGATAGCGACCCCGGTAGCACTGTCAGATGAATGACATCTGGAAATCATCCATGATAGTTCCTGACAGGAAAGTACTTTGGAATTGACTAGCCAATTCGTTCTTGCTGGCGCTCAGAGCTTCCCCGAGAATGTCGTCGCACTTTTCCGCCACTAATCCTCTATAAATGTCTAAAGCGGAACATCTACAGATATATTTCTAAAGAGGAACAATGCCAAACTGGTAGAGGGCTGTAAGCGCCTGACGACATTCTAGGTTCCAGATGCCCAGTCTCGATCTGTTCTTTACCCAGGACTGCAACTCCGTCAAAGAGACAAGCTGTAGAAAGACGAGTCCACATGCGCTCACTGTCCAGAAGTCGTTGCAGGTGGCGTAACATAAGACCAAGTTTGCATATAAGGACCCACGGCATACCAAATCCGCCACTCAGAGGATGTTGGCAAGAGACTGACCGCATGACAATTGGATCGCGTCCCCTCCACAAGAATTTGCATAAGAGACGCTCCAACCTAGTCAAACAGTAAACAGTCAGGCGATAAATGTTAACGGAGGAGATATCAGCACTCGCCACCTTTGTTCGACCTTTCAGGGACAGCTTTCTCTTAGTCCATTTCTGAGTAAGACTGGCCAACCTGTTCGCTATCTCGTCCCAGTTCTTAGCAACCTGGAGATAGGGATCAAAACAGACCCCCAGCAGTTTAACTGGTCAGTTGGTCCAGCGTCCGACGATGCCGTCCAATGGCATCATCCTGCCTCTTTAGGAGCCCAACCAAAAACCTACTGATTCGTCGGCGTTGATTAGCCTGGCGTGCCAACAGCGAGCGCATGAAGTATTTTGGCCAGATCGATAATCCCTCGCTACTTGTTCTATGTATGTATATATAAATATATATGTGTGTGTATATATATATATTTATAAGTTTTTGTATACATCTATATATATATATATATATATATATATATATATATTATATATATGTGTGTGTGTGTGTGTGTGTATATATATATATGAATATAGATACATACTTATATACACACTCACAAACATATACATATATATTAAAAAATAAAAGCCATTACTATATTTTATTTTCCCAGTTTTGCTCCCAATGAATCGAGTCTTAACTTCAGGCTGATATTTCGGCGATAAAATGTAGTAGTTATGATACACGGTAACAGACACAATGATATCGGATACTTTTGCATTAACCTCTCATGCCAGTTCATTTCATGTTCGTCTTTGAATGAAATTCCTAAAACAGATTTAATTGGTTTACACGACATCATCCGGTGCAAAGACAAAATTCTCGCTGAAGGTCTCATGTTATTAGGATGGGGAAAGCAGTAATGCATTTCTGATTTTATTCCACCTCTCTCTCCCTCTTTCTCCTCCTTTGTCCTCTCCTCCTAACTTTCGTTATTCTGCTATGGAAGCAATAAGCTGTTTTGATTTTCGTTTTTCTTGTTTAGTCTTTGGTTCCTGACGGCTAGGCAGATATTTGTATAAGAAATGAAATTATGGATCGTTAGATCGAACTACAAAAACTTATTAATTGAATTAGAGAAATGCAGCTTAGATTATGTAATTAATCTGAAAAATTATCGGTGCAATGTTGTATTGCCGTGGAAACATATTACATAAATTGCAATGCGTGTAATCTATCTATCTATCTCTCGGTCCGCCTGTGTGTTAGTCTCTCTCTATATATGTATGTCTATCTGCATATCTGTTTATAAATATATAACTATATATATATATTATATATATATATATATATATATATATATATATATATATATACACATATATATATACTTATATATGTATATATATATATATACACATATATATGCTTATATATGTATATATATCTGTATATATATATATATATATATATATATATATATATATATATATACATATACATATACATACATACATACATACATATATATATATATACATTACATGCATGTGTATATAACTCTCTCTATATGAGTTTCCTGCACCTATCTTTGTTTCTCTGTCTATCGTGCTAACGATTCTGCCAGCTCGCCGCCTACAGACCCATATACCCATAACCATGTTCTCACCCATAATCTGCCTGGCAGTGTGTGACAAAATTATTCGTTTCCGAATTCCAAGAACAATTTACCGGATGGACGGGCTTCTCTACAGTTTCTTGTTTTACCCAATTTTCCGTACCTGTCACAGGTAAACCGGAGGCTATAGTAAATAACACTCAGTGGGATAGAACCATGGCTAAATCTCATGGTGGCGAAGTGAAGATTTAAAACATTCCTGCTTGCTACGCCAACATAAAGAAATTCACTTAATTGTTCATTAATCATAAATGATCCATCGAGTCTTCACGGCCATATTCGAAATTCTTTTAAGAAGTGATATGACATGCAAACTATAGAAATACAATATTACTTGGAAGCTTAGATGAGATAGCATACTGATAATAATTACTTGGTACAAACCACATAAATCATCATTCAGCAAGTATCTTACTTACAGCATCAACGCATCGATAACATCCAAAAGCGAGAACGTCTCCATTAACTTTAATGATATATTGCATAATTAGCATTGTGAATATTCATCGAAAGTCATTTATTGTAAGATGGTTATTTCTTAATATACTGTTTCAATTTCTCTCCGTTGCATGACACACGAATAGTCACTTGATTTCTCATCCTTTCTCTCTCACTATACATATATAAACTAAAAGACGATCTCAAGCGATGCAACATTGCCTTTCCTTCGTGGTAAAACAAAGTATCAGAACGAAGGACCTGGCGCCAGTCCTGCTTCTCCCCAGTTCAAAGATGTGAGCAAAGTCGACTCTGACACCGGGACCAACTTGGTGTAAGTATGAAGGCACGCTGAGAAAACGCTGCTTCTCTAAATGAAAACTTCATCCTCTACTACAGATTTTACAATGTCTATTCACTGCACATTAGCAAATTCCATGCAATTTAAATCAACTTTTAATTATTTACCTGTCGTTGTGGTTTTGTGGTACGCAGTAAAAACACAAAAAAAACATATTGAATCATCAACAAGCACTCAAACAAACTAAGTCCTCAACTTTTTCCATTTTCCAAGAGGTCTGTAAGACATCGGCAGGCCCCAAGAGACGCATCTGTGTCCATAGAACAAGATTAACAATTTATTTTATTGAACCCTTATTTGTCGTTCGTGACATGAGAATCCATCATTATATATATATATATATATATATAAATATATACTTACTTGGAAAAGGATGCGAGGCGTTCGATCATGTAGTAATATAAATGATATATAAATATTTGCATATATACATACATATATATACATACCTACATATATATGTATATATATATACATGCATATATGGGCACAGGACATCAAAAAAACGTTGAATACAATGAGAAACGAAAACAGAAAAACAAAAACATAGATACGAACTTTTTTCGAACAACGGAAAAAACAAACAAACAGAAAAACTAGACATACAACATAAAAGATATCCCCTTTCGTCAGTTGTCCCTGTTTCATCTACTCCGCGTGGTCGAAGGCAAGGACAAGACGCGACTTCTATGCTTTTGTTTTTATGTTTTCGTTTCTCATTGTGTTCAACGTTGTTTTTTTTTTATGTCCTGTACCCATATATGCTCGTATATATACATAGAGATGTAATTATGTATACATACATATATATATATATACATATATACATACACACACACACACACACACACACACACATATATATATATATAATATTATATATATATATATATATATATATTTCTTCTTGTTACTAGCATAATATACTAACAATTATACTAAAGGCTTACAAGTCAATATTTGTTATATATCACATGAAGTAAAAAGAAAAAATACCGAGAGCGCGCGCACACACATGCGCGCGCATCCATTCCCACCTACACCCACACCCACACATGAACAGGCAAAAGCAGTGCATAAACAAAGAAGGACTCAGTTTAAAAGAAAGTCGAAAAGCTCAGTTCACTTCAGAGGCAAATCGGTTCAGAAAGACGAAATCCCGTCTTTAATAATTAATCCTAATGTCTGTGTTATGAACGCGAGCGTTAATTATTCTATCTTACATCAATTACAATTAAAAAAAACAAACAGCAAATGCATTTTAACGGACGATACAATTAAGTGCAAACCACAACCATCGATAATCACTTTACTCTATCTCAAACACACATTAATTGAAGCCATTTTATGTTCAAGATAGTCTCTTGTCATCACAACATACAATAATAATATATGTGTGTATATAAATGTATATAATTAAGTATCTAAGTCTTCTCCTACGTGTTACTACAAGAAAAAAAATATATAAACGATTACATCTTCAACACAACAACTCTTTTATCTCTTTAGATTAGTTGGTATAAAAAAATTAATTGCTTTAGTTAACTAATTATAATCTTCTATGTTTATTATTTTCTCGTAGGGATAATTACTCTCTTTGTTTGCTTAATCTATGGCAGGGAGAATTCCGTAATTATTATATTTAACGATACAGCAATGGAAATTGAATTTACTAATCTTCTAGGTGTAACCAGATTTGAAGTTACTTAAAACAATGATTATTATTCGCACACCATGGAAGGGAGAAGATAAGGGACCATATATGGTGCATATCTAAACTTTATCAATACTTTCAGAAGCAACCAACAACATTGTTGTAATACGAATACAATTTATAAACTATAACCTCGAAACCGGTCCGTATGTAGTATCCGTATCTTCGGGGAGGCTGATCTCCCTTTGCAGGCTGGCAAGGACACCGAGATGGTGTCGGCCCTTCTGGTGACGTCGATGATCGCCTGGGGCTAAATGCATCAGTAACACCCCCACCACCCTGCCCTGTCCCTAGCCACATTCAGATGGCTGATCCCCCTTATGTAATACTATAATAATTATTGTATAATTCAATCGCAATGACAATCGTAGTAGCAAGTCTGTCGTGTTAATACACGGAACCACCTCGAAGGGCTTAGTTTGGAAAAACGAACACAGGACGTATATTTTGCAAATATAGTACTTATACTATCGTCAGTTTTACTGAAAGTTATGGGGACGTAAACAAACGAACGCACACACAAATACATATAAATATACGACGGGCTGTTATAGCGACACTTTGCTTACGAATTCACTCCCAAGGTATTGTTCTGCACGGGTCTATAGTTGAGAACTTTTTCCCAAACTACAGAGCAGTGGGTTTCGAACTCGAAGCCACACGGTTGTAAAGCGAGCATATTAACCACACAGTCATGCTTACACAAATATGGCCTTTGACTTTTATTTGCATAATGTTTCGACAAAAAACCTCCCATTCTAAAGCTTGCTAATTTTTCTTCGTAAAATAATTGAATCCCAGATTTCAGATTATGGCATGTATGAGGTTCTCTATTGTACAGTAGTCCTCTTAGTTATATAACTAACATCTATGCACATTCACATAAATATGTATTCTACACTTATGCATCTGGCTGTTCAACTGTTTTATAATCTCAATACCTCTTCTTCCATCTCTTTCTAGATAGAATATAACAACAACAACATTCCTGGCATGTGTTTCAAATTTGTTTGAGCACACCAAACAACGGGGGCTGCTGTTTTCAGATAATTCAGTTCACATCCTCGTAATTTCATATCTGCTAAAGAAAAAGCTTCCAGTGAGTTGTAGCCTTGTTGAAAGCTTCGTATGATATGTCACTTTTATCTCTCCTCTACTCCAGATGATATATCGGCCAGAAACACATTACTTATATATATATATATATATATATATATATATATATATATATATATATATATATTATATATATATATATATATATTCATCTGTATATAGGTCTATATATATAAATACCTACATGGAGATTTATATATGCACATATATATATATCAATAAATACGCACTTACACACATACATACATCTAAAGTTAGGCTCGCTCCAACACCAAAGATTCAAGTGTGTGCACAGACATATTCTCTCTCTCTCTCTCTCTCTCTCACACACATGCATTCATGTATGAATACATACAAATTTGGCTACATTCACATAGTCACATCCACACATTCACACACTATAACACATTGTGTAAGGCCAAGAGAGTTCTTCTAGTTTCTAGCACTGAATACACTCGCAATCATCCGCCGAAGGGATCGATGCTCAGGATTCCAAGACTATTTTTGAGTTTAGTTTCCGTTCAACATGTTAGTCTAAAAGAGAATCTCTTTACTTTGACCACCGAAGATTTCTGTTGACCGATACCTTAGGAATGAAAAGGGAAATTTGTGTAAACCCTTTGCACTTTCACTACGTATATATAGATACAAATACGCGTGCACGCACGCACACACACACACACACACACACACAAACACACACACACACACACAACACACACACACACACACACACACACACACACACACACACACACGGACATCTATAGTGATATATATATATATATATATACATAGAGAGAGAGAGAGAGAGAGCGTGAATGATGCAAATAAGGAAATAAAACAGCTTGTGCTTGATATACAAAATATATATATTTGTATTCATGCAAATTGAGAGAGAGAGAAAGGGAGAGAGACAGAAAGAAAGAAACAGAGAGAGAGAGAGGAGAGAGAAAGAAAGAAAGAGAGAGAAAGAGAGAGAGAGCGAGAGAAAGCGAGCAAAGACGGAAAATGTTCAGACGATGAATACTCAGGTATAGATATATTGATATGTATATACTAACGGCAAAGCTACACAGATCAGAAAGACACAGAGAATTAAAGAGGAGAAAGTATGCTGCTACAAGTTCGACGGGGGACTAGGGGTTACTTCTTAATCTAGTCAGGTGTAGTTCTCCAAAATATGCAGCAAGTAATGGAAGGAAATAAACGACGGCGGAGAGATCCGGTCTCTATCTTCAGAGTAGAGAGATAAAAATTTAACTGTTAGAATTTATATAACTGATGTCTGTTTGCATCCCCGTAACATAGCGGTTCGGCAACTGCATAGATAGACTAAGTACCAGACATTAAAACAGTCTTCAAGGTGGAACCATAGCAGGGCCGCAGTCTAATAACTAAAATAAGTAAAAGATTATACATTAAAACATATGCATA